>NW_028258312.1:21470000-22070000 GCF_053883595.1 Heterocephalus glaber
TTACTAAGGAAGATTGTGTTGTACTGGAACAAGACCTCATCTTTTTTCCCAGTTCTGGAGCTTTTCATCATTTTACCATAGAAATCCTTGGTAAATTGTTTCCTTACAGCATTTGATCATTCATGTCTTTTTATAGACAATACAATTAGATACATAGTACTCTTAATTTTCAATTAATTCTGAGGCAACAATAACCTATAAAACATGATGTTTCATCTCTATGTTGAAAGCAATAACTGCATATGCCTTTCTGTACCATGAGTAGTCTTCTGTCATCACTGTGTTCCACAATGAATAATATACTTCCTAGTATCAAAGCATTCACAGATAGCTAACAAAGATGAATATAAACACACCATGTCAATAAATTAAGCATATGAAAGATGCTATACAACAAAAGTGTACGATTTTCTAGACTATATCTTCCGTATTTCTCTTCTTCATAAAGTGGAGATTTTGTATGTTTTACAAACAAAGAAATAATTTGATCATTATGCATTGTATGTATGTGACAAAACATTCCAGAAATATGCACAATTGTTGGGAATCCATTAAATACACAAGAATATGGAACTCTCCTCGTGAAGGCAGAAATTGTACTAGCTTTCTTCACTTTGGTATCTCTAGAAACTAAAAAGGCATATTAAAAATCAATCAATATTTTTATACTCTAGTCTCTGCACTAAAGTATGCAAAAAGAAATGAAATGAGTTGTCCAGAAAGGAATTATATATCCAATTAATAAAAACTCAGTAAGATATGATGCTAAACAAAATTAAGATCTCTCTCTTGTGAGTTAGGAAAAGTACATCATTGTCCATAGACCCTTGTCTCCATTAAGTCACATCTGCTTTGAGAAATTGAGAATGTTAATGCCATGTCCAAATGATGTAACTTTCATTGGTTCCTCCTTATGAAGAATCAGTGAGAAGTATTTTGTTGCTCATGCTTAGGGTCTTGAAGTATACACTTAAACAATTTTAAAAGTTTACCATGGCTCCATACTAGAAAATATCACCAAGGGAAATGGGGTCCACTTTACAAAGCTTCTCATTTGAGAGCGCAGTGATGACTCCAGAGAGAAAGGGTAGATGTAGGTGTCACAGAACAAATGAAGCCAAGGGAAGGCAGATTAAGAAGTGGAAAGGGGAGGGCCACGGATTTAGCTCAGTGATTTAGCTGCCTGCTGTGCAAGCACAAAGACTGGAGTTTCATCCCCCTGGTACAAAAAAAAAAAAGTGGAAAGGGGAGCTCACAGATAAGAGCCTAACGTCTCTACAGCTCACTGGTTGTAGTAAATATTTTACTAAGAGTGTATCTATTCAAGTAGTATGTCAATCCTGGGAATGTAACTCAGCAATAGAGCACTTGCTTAGTATGTGTGAAGCCCTGGCTTCAAGCTCTAGTACCTCAAAAATAAACATGCTGCACATCTTAGACATATGCAGATAAGAAAAGTTAAATACATACATGAGTATACAGAAGATTTCAAAAGTGTTACTTTGAGAACAATGTTATTTTAGTACAAAGATGTAGTTACTACAGTATAAAGTGGAGTGTTAAACGAATCATAAATAACAAAAGAAAATAAATACTAAACAAAAGTAAAAAGCATAGCTCACACTATAACCAATAGACCAATATCTGGTGTCTGGGATGAGGAAAAACAGTTCTCAATTTATTTATCCAATGACCGTCATTCTCTGGGACTCTTTGCAGAATTATGCTTCCCATATGTCAGGTTCTATATACATTGGATTTGTCTGGAAATTACAAAATTTACAAGGTATTGCAATACTTCTCTAGTTCCCAAATAGGAGTTCTGCTTTAGATCCTGTATCCCTACAGTCAGGAAGCTCCATTGGCTGATTCCATGGAACATAGTTCTCTTCTCATTTAAGGAAGTGTGATGCAGGGAAAAGAAAAGAGGAAAGACAATTTTCAATGCATTTATTTCTTGACCTTTCATTTTCTGGAACACTGTAGAATTTATGATTCAGGCTCTACTTAGTAGAGGTGTGTGAAAATTACAAACTTTACAAAGAACTTCAGTATTTACCTAGTTCAAAGGAGAAAGTCTCTCTTTTAGATGCCACAGTCTCTACAGTCAAGATGCTCCATTGCCTGATTTCATGGAACATAATTCTCTTTCTCTTTTATATGGATCTTATTGCCTTACATGCTAAGGGGAAACTTAAAAGTTTCAGTAATATAGTCATCCCTCCAACATGCTTGTGTCTATTTGCATGCATGTTAACTTTCAGCAGAGAGAAAAGTAGAAAAAGTGCTACATGGCAAGGACAGTAATCACAAGAGCTTACTAATCACTTGTTTCTAAGAATTTAGCAAAATATATAGGTGCTTTCCCCAGAAATTAAGCCAGAATTTGTGACTTCTATAATATTGTATACACAGCGGTGCTCTGACTTCATGGCATTCAGTGTTGGATGCCTACAACCACTACTCCGAGGACTAATAAGAAACAGGGTCTTCAGACGAATCTTGCCTGAATACTCATGCTCTTAACTAACTGATCACATAATAGATTAGGCATCAGTTTGAAATATGGGCTTGGCAAGAACAGACGCTGTGCTCAAACTGAGATGTGTAACAATGGGGTTATTACAAATGTGTGGGAGGTATTTTGGAAAACCAGTGTGAGTAAATGTAGTGAACTGATGCTTGGAAAAGGGAAGGATGGAGCCCTGGGAAGCCTTTGGCAAAGCTGTAAGGCAGTCACAAGGTGGGGGCAGCTACCTGCACACAGAGGGATTGCTTGATGGACAGCATCTGCATGGTACTGTGGCCTTAGGGGAGCTGAAGAGAAGGGACCTGGGGAGTAATATCTCTGCCATGCATTCTAGTCCTCTCCCCTCCACGCCCTGGAATTGCCATCAACTGATTGAATCCAATCAGAAGCAGAGGGAAGGGGACCCTTTAAGGGCAGCCTGTGCAGGTCAGCATTGAGACCACCATAGTGAGAGGAAAAAAATGCAAATACTTGAGAACCAAGCAGAAAAAAAAAAAAGTAGCACAGTGTTTCCCAAAGTGTGTTCCAAGGAATGCTGGCTCTGTGAAATGAGCCACAAAAGATCCAAGATAAAATAAGTTGGAGAAGTGCCACTTAATGTAACCACCATGTCTTCATACTCTATGTGCAAGACACTATTTGAAGAACTCAAAATGGAGCAGTGAAAATACATGAGGAAAGTTTCTGTTTTTATGAGAGTTAGATTGTTTTTTTGTTTTGGTACCAGGGATAGAACTTGGGACCTTGCACTTGCGTGGCAGGCACCGGAACCACTGAACTAAATCCTGAGCCCTGCTTTTATGAGAGCTATACATAGATTATTGGGAGGAAAATTATGGACAAATAAACAAATGCCTACATAGCATAAAGGGGTGACCAGCACTTTGGAGGATAATCAGGTGGTTTATTTCTGATGGCGTATATATTGAATATTATTGTATTAAAAATAATTTGGAAATATAGATTCAATAAAAATATAATTTTCTAAAAGAGAAATTTTGACCCCTTTCCAAAATAACTAAGACATTTTTAAGAATTTAATTATAAAACATTCTCACCTAAGTGTGGAAATAGATGAACATGTTATTAAATAAGTTGTGAAATTAGTAGGAACAAAGTTGATGAAAATGAGCTACAGGGGGCCGGGGATTTAGCTCAGTGGTTCCGGCGCCTGCCGCACAAGCACAAGGTCCCGAGCTCGATCCCTGGTACCAAAATAAATAAATAAATAACTCACCCCCCCCCAAAAGAAAATGAGCTACAAACCCAATCACAAAACGACAATGTGAAGTGCACAAAGTGAAAAGATAAAAAAGAGCAAGTTTAAATTTAAAATTGACAGTGAGAGACAATTAAAGAATGTAAAATTCAATTTGATTTGATCCTGAATTCAATTGTTTTTTAATTGTTGAAATCTGACAAATCTGATATCCTTATACGTTATCATAGAGCTGAGCTGGGATAATTTATGGCTTTTTGTGCATTTTGTCCATCTGCTTGGTGGCTTATCAGATATTATTTTCTATGGTTTCTTACTTTTCCTCAAAAACTGATCACATAGTAGTCATTTTTATAATTCTCAGGGCCTGGGCTTATATTGTGTTTTGGTGAGAATTTTAAGAGAAGTCTTTCAAACTAAATCAAGTTATATGATGATCACAATTATGCAATAGTAAATATAGTAACAATAATGAAATTAAACTCTACTACATACTTGGTATGTGCTGGATATGGTTTGTTCTAAGTGTTTACATGGATTATTATCCCATTAATCCACAAGATAATCCAATAATATTTTGGGCTTACTAATTTTATTCTTACTTTATAATTAGAAACTAAGGTACCTAGAGTTTAAATAATTTACCCACTGGCACCCAGCAAGGAAATGGGTCATCTAGGAAATCTTACCCCAGAGCCAAACCTTGTAATCATTTATACTATAATTTGAATAATGTTCAGAATAAATTTACTTAATTGAAGCACATCTAACTAGGTAATCTTTCTGAAGTATCATCTTGAAGTGTAGAAAACTATGCATTATAAAAATATTTCAGAGCTAGGAGTTCAGAATGTTAGAAAATGAGGGGATAAGTCTTAAAGCAAAAAATAAACACAAAAAAGCAGCTGAAATTCAGAAGAAGAGGAAAATGATATTCAGATGAAGTAAATGTCTCTGCAGTTCAGAGGGGGACGAGGTAAGGATGTTATACTCAGTAGTACTGAGAAGTGATTGCAGGATAAATTACACTGGGACAATTTAAGTGAAAGCAATGGTATTTTTATTATATCTTATTCTATGACATTTACAGAAAAATAAAAATTTTAGTGGCATACTAGTATTTTTACATAAAATAAATACAAAAGTCCAGTTAAGACATAAAAACTCCACGAACCACTAGAGGTGAAGGAAGCATATTTAATTCACGTACTTTCAAATATGAGTACCTTGGGGACATTTTTATCTGAGAGCACTTTTATTCTATGATGCCTAAGTTCACACATTCTCTGTGACTATGTCAACCAGATTTTAAAATAATTATCTGACCTTAAAGTTTAATTTTTCTCATTAATGATGCAATTAAAATGCAAAGATTTATGTCGAATTTTTAAAACTTTAATAGTTCATGGAAAAGTATTATAGGTAGTGTTCACCAGTTTAAATTATCACTGATTATTCTGAACTTTTAAAAAACACACAAATATATTGACAGATCTAAATTGAAAATAGATGATAAATTTAAGGCAATACCCTATTTAAGTGTCTCCATTATATTACCATCACATAATAGGGTTTTGTAGAAGATTTTGTTCCTAATCTCGATGGTGGTGATGGCTGATGAATTTTTCCTTTATACTTTACAAAATGACTGAAAGCATTATTAGCATTCTTTCTTTACCTGTGTACAGAGTGACTTAAAACCATATTCTTCTTTATCCTACAGCCATATCTATGTATAAAACACTATGTACAATATTCTCAAATTTTTCAGTATCTACTAATGTCTACTATAAATAATAAAGAAAGAGACAATATTGAATTTCATAGAGACAGAGATGAAATATCATGGTGCTGACAACATGGTGATAGTTCTTATCTTACTGTAACCACAGCAGGGACATAACTAGCAGGATTCTCTCTCTAGTGTTTATAATAAGATTGTAACAATGGCTAATTTCAGTGCTGGAAAGGAGCTGAAATGACCCACTCACTGCCCCAAGGAGGCATGTATCTTCCTGAGCTGCATTTACTTCATAGGGGTAAAACTTTACCACTTGGAGAATTTTCTAAGTTCTTCTCACCACGACTCATGAAGACCACGGTATCACAGGACAGTCATAGATTTTTTGCTTTGTTAAATTATTGAAAGCTGTTAAAGAGAAAATCTGGGTGATGGGATATATGATTTTTTTGGTTGCTTGTTTCAAACGTTAAACAGAACTAAAAAAGCAAAATTACATCAGTTTAGAAAATCCATTGAACAATTCAAATTCAACTGTCCTTTTCCTTAATTTACCTGTGAATTATCTGATTTGGCAACCTTTATTTTTACAAAATATTTTCGTATTCTCCATATATTATACTGTTATTCTCTAAAAGCTGATAACATTTTGGATCTCTCTCTCTCTCTCTCTCTCTCTCTCTCTCTCTCTCTCTCTCTCTCTCTGTCTCCCCCTTCCCCCTGACCCTGTCCTCTTTTTGTTTTGGAGGCAGGGTCTCACTAGGTAGTTTAAGCTGTTCTTGAACTCACTATGTAGCTCAGGCTGGCCTTAAACTCATGGTGAACTCATGGTGATCCTCCGGTCTCAGCCTTCCAAGTGCTGGGATTACAGACCTGTGTCACCATGCCCAGCCCGAATCTCTTTTAAAGGCAGGGCAATTGGGCATGTCACAATGAATGATCTGGGGCCATGTGAGGAGCTATGCACTCTTTCTTCTATTTGGCTGTCTGGTGTTGTGTTAATAATTAATCTCTGAGATTCTGCTTCATCGTCTGAAATTAGTTACTTGTGTCTATTTTGAAGAATCATTGGGAAGACTAAATGATATTTAGCACCACAGTGCTGATTTGTATATACAACACTATCATTTTTGTCCTACCAGAATGAAATTGGAAGACACATCCACGTTTTGCCTTTCTTTCTTTCTCTTTCTTTTTCTTTCTTTCTTTCTTTTTCTTTCTTTCTTTCTTTCTTTTTCTTTCTTTTTGCATTTTCCATAGGTTCTAGCTCAATGCCTGTTCAAGAAGACACTCACTAACTACAGCCTTCATGAGTATGGCATGGATGAATAGCAGAGTATTTGTTTCAATTGTCACTTTACTTTGCTTTTCGATACCTGGAGATTGTATCAGGCCTGTGTCATGAGGGTCAAGCAGGCAGATCACTGCCTTTGTTCATGATGATTCTAGATTGCTTAGATACTTGTGTGCCCCAACCAAGAAGAATCCAATGTAAAGATATGTGCTTTGGAAAACTTCTTTGACTTTCTTTTTAAGTAGACCTCACTTCCTATAAACACACAGCTATTTGTGCAAAAATTTTTAAATTGCTCTTACTAAAACCTTATGGGATGAAAACTTCAACTTAACTCTCTCTTTAAATCTTGCGATCTTATAGAATATTTACTTGTTATTGAAGTTATGGTTGTATTGCATATTATAGCGTGAAGTAAAATTTATTAGAAGGCATATCCTATGAATCGAAACAGTATGCAATATGAGTACACCTGGGAAAACACTTGGTAATATTAAAAGATGAATATTCTAGTAGTGAGTGTACAGATATTTTGCATACCTTTGTTAATAGACATTGTCAATTACTCTAGAGGTTACCAGTGAAAGAATGGGGAAAGAGGAGGAAAGTTTTAAGAGAAGCAGTTGTGAAGAACAGAGAATGATCCTCACGGAACCTGATGTTTAAGTGGAAGTTTTCAGCTAAAGTATATTCCAAAGCGTGAAGACAGCCCAAAATGTGCATGATTTCAAAACTGAGAATCCAAAATCAAAAGAAAACACACAGGCTACTCGTCCACTTTGAGTGTAAAATCTTACAATTAGAATTTCTGGAAGGATCTGAAAGAGGCCTTTTTTAGAAACCGTTGTGTTATGATCTCAACTCACCACTTCGGCAGTTCAGGTGCTCAGTTTCTGAGAACACAATGGGTTAGATAACAGGCTATTTTGAAGTGCTTTGTTAAAGAATTGTGTTTTGAGAAACAACTAAATGCACAAACCTTCTGGAAAAAGGAAGCTTAGCTGTTCCTCCAACAGAAACAGGCCATACTGGATAAGTGGCTGTCTAAGAGAAAGAGCAAGATGACACTTTGGAAAGGAAACTGAAAGTAGGCTTCAGTCTCCATGGAGTGGGCAGCCAGAATGGCCATTCTTCCATTTAAAGGAACTTCAGATGATACAGTAGAAGGGGATTCCACAAAATGCTACATGAAAGGAAAAGTCAGCTTTAAAATTCTGCCCAGCTCAGAGTGTGCTGATACTAGATTTACGTCAGCATATATAGTGAGAACCTTCATATTCTAGTCATCTTTATTCACCTTCCTCAACACCCGTCCCTTAGTTCAATGAGAGAGAAGGCTCAGTCCTCCATGGAGGAAAGAGAGAAGGCACTAAATCAACACCATTACTTCCTGGACTACAGCCTAAGCAGCCCTGAGTTTGGGGTTGGCAGAGGGAGAGAAATCTACAATTTACAAGGAGACATAGACTTTTGAGTTCTATAGAACACTGGAAACTTTAAGTACTGACTGTTTTTGTTTAGTTACTAAACTCTGATTATAGGTGTTATGGCTTGTATCTAGATGTCTCCCAAAGCTTCATGTGCTCATGGGTGGGGCTTTTTGGACATAGCTGGACCTGTGGCCTGTGATGTTGGAATTAAGGGTGTGTGATAGCTAAACCAGTTTAGCATAGTTCTGGGTGTGGATAATGGAAGCCCCACCCTAGGTGTGGGTGACATCAATCAATAGGTTTATAGCCTGGATGGAATATGAAGGGAGAGAGGAAAGCCAGGCTGTTCCTCCTGCTTACTGCTAGCTGCCTCCTTCCAGCCTGGCCATGGACCATATCTCCTCTACCTTGTGCCTGTGTGAGGACACCTTGCCTTGGAACCAGCCAAGAATGGACTGAATTATCTACAAACTGTGAGTGAAATAAATCTTTCCTCCTTTAAACCTGTGGGTGTTGGGTATTTTGTCCCAATAACCAGAAAGCAACTAAGACAATAGGATTTTACTTACAAACACATGACAAAAACAAGAATGGCCCTTCCTAAGATTTTAGTCAACCAACAGGAAAGGACCAGCCTCAGGGAGAAAATGTAAACGTATGGGGGAGGCAAAAGCAGCTCTCCCCTTGTGACTGTCGTAGAATCATCCATTAATGCAATAATAGTGCTGCTCTACCTACTCCCATTTGGGGTAAGTTTAAATATTTACACCACAAATGGTAGTATCCCACACAATATCATATTTTGTGGGATGACATTTTCTTTATTCAAAATTAGATTTGTCATAAATCAGAAGCTGTGCTTAATTTTACAAATATATAACCTGATGTGATACAAAATCAAAATTATGTTGTTTCCTGGGCATTTTGGATTCGACATGGACTGATAAAATATCTCTGGTGACAAGGTTATCTAGGATGAGTTAATTGATATTATACTAATTTTTGAAATAGTTTTTCCTATTATTTTTTAAATTAACTTTTGAATGTAAATGTAACTAGATTTGTGATTAGACCTTTGTGGATTAAGAACTATCTCTAAAACAATTAAGAATTCTTTTAACAGTATAGCAAAATAAATCAAAACACTGAAATATAATAAGTATATATTCTAATTTTTCTACTTTGTACTTACTCATTTTAGTTCTATGCTTTAATAAAGAGATAATACATTGTTTCATTAGACAGCATTTTACAACACAGCCAATAATTACATTTTTCCTTAGAATAATGTCATATTTGCTTCACTTCTGATATATATTCATTGCTTTCAAAATTCACTTACTCCTTTGTTTTTCTCTGGGCCTACTTATGAGCTATTCTTTAAATATAAGGCTAGATTTAACACTACTGATTATATATATGTGTGTGTGTGTGTGTATTTAGTAAATTTCAGGTGTGTAATCAGTGAAATGGTACTGATGGGTGATTCCTCAGTGAATGAAAAGAATCATATCTGAAAACCATGCAGCTACTCAATAAATGAATAGAGAAATAACTTGGAGAGAAACTTAGAAATCTATATACTCAACTAAGTGGAGGTATTTCCAATCTAGCCAGGAAACTTGGAAATCATGAAAGAAAGGATGGATTTGTAGCACTCAGGGGTGTGTACGTATAGCTGGTGGAGCTCAGAACAATTGCCAGCACCTTCAAGGCAAAGGAGGCTTTGCTCTGTAAGCCAGAGAGAGAGATGTACTCACCGGAGACTGACTCAGAATGAAGCAGCAGTCATTTGGAGGAGCTTTCTTCATTCTTGGAAGTGTTCATTTTTCAGGTGGTATTTGTAGATACATGGTGGAGTTCTGGAGGCCATGGGAATGGCATGAGTGTCAATAGCTGTTGCAGGAAAGTATGGATTGTGGCCTTTCAAGTTTGCCACTGACAGTACAAGTACACCCAGCATTATCCTCAGGTCAATCCTGCATAACTGTTTCAGGTGTTGTTCTTAGCAGCTTAGACTCAAATATCATTTTCTTTGGCTCCCCAATGACTGTGTGAACATTCATCAGATGACCAAATAATTTCTCACCAATCAGAGTGGTTTTGAGAGTAAAAATGAGGAAACCATTATGCAGTATCCCCAAGAAAACAATCTTACAAAGAAGACTTATCTAGCTATCTGTTTTTTCTCTTTTTAAAATTTTTATTGGTACATGTTTTCAGTACCTATTGATCTATAATAAATCTGCTTTTTGTTCAGTACACTGCAGTGGATTCATTGTGTGTAGCAAAGAAACTTTACCAAAATAAAAATGATCATACATCCATCTTATTGAATATGTAGATGTTAGCTAGAATTGACGAGCCTAAAAAAAGTTTCCTTGTAGAGATGTCCATGTTGGATTGTTAAGTGATAAAGAAGGAAGCGGGGTTTATGGAATCAATAGGAGAGAGAATATGATGGCCTTCTAGAGTTTGATGTTTTCAATCTTTTTCGTAATTTAGAAGATATTAAGAGAAAAGAAAATTAACACCTATGTCTTCTGGCTAAGAAGATCATAAAACTCTGCAAAAACGTGAAGTACACACCCAAGATCTGAAACATTAGTGCCAGTTTCCATCTAGCTGGAGGAAGTGCGAAGGGGGTGGAATGGAAAACAGAGAGGAATGCAATAGGGTTACATTGGCAACAGAACAAAGATACTACCAATTAGAGTTCATCAGTACAAAAAAAAGCCTTATTCTACTGGGAAAATGTAGATTTTGGTCCTGGTTATGGGTGACTGAAGAGAAAAGGGCTTAGAAAAGTCATGGGACAAGAGATAGCTGTCCTAAGAAATGGGACTTCTGAGAAAAAGAGGATCATTGGAAGTCAAAGATGTCCTTGCTTGTTCTGAGTGCTGAAAGCAAAGAAAAAAACAGCAGTTAGAATATGTAAAGCAAGTTGAAGGGGTGTCCAATATTGAAAACACACACACACGCGCGCACACGCACACACACACACACACACACACACAAACAGTTGCCTTTTATTATAGTAACAGAAGAGAAAAGAGGAGAAAGTCCTTCAAATCAGGCACTAAGTATTGACTTCCACTCCCCGAGAATTAATTCCTTCAATGGCTGGTTTAGGAAAATCCATCCAAGTAAGTACAACAAACAAAGTATACTCCAGCAAAGCAAAACCTAGATCTTTGTAAAGGTACCATGAAAAATAAAAATAATGAAAACTTTGGCAAGTGAAACCATAATGATTAAATCAGGTGATTTAGTAGATGAAAAGCATAACACAAAATTCGGGTTGAAGAAAAAGAAATTAAATGAAAATTGCAGATGTGAAATAACAATATGAATCAGAAATGTCAAACTAATAAAGAGAAAAAAAATAAAAAGATCTGAAATGAAACTAACACAAGTTAGGAATAAATATCTCGGGCTATATATCAGAAATGAGGGCAAAATTAACGGATACCAGAGGAAGAATTGCTACAGATGAAAGTACAGTAAAAGACTATAGTAAAAAATATGAAAAGATAAAATTACTAGTAGAAATAATATTAATAATTATAAGCTGGGTGAATGAGAAAATAATAATTGTAGCAGACCACAAAGAAGATCCAACATCATCTGTATAATATTTGAAGCAGAAAAACAAACTAATGGCTCAAAATTAATAATTAAAATTAGAATTAAACATTTACAAAATAAACAAAACACTATGAAGATTAAAAGTATTCACTGTGTTCCTAGGGATAGTGAAAAAACATTTTCTATTCTCACGTATGTTATCCGTAAGCTTTAAAAATGAAGGAAAAGTTCATCTCTTCCTCTCTAACATAGTTATTTTATAATTCAATTGTTCATTGCTGGCATATACATGATCAATTTACTTATGCATACTAATCTTGTTTCCCATGATCTTATTATACTAATTAATTATATGAAGTGTTTTGCTGTTGTTGTTGCTAATTCTTTGAGATTTTCTACCTACATATCATGCCCCTTGAGTATAAAGTCAGTTTCATTGACTACTGCCCATTAAAGGGTTTGTTTCCTTTTCTATTGTACTAGCTAAGACTTTCACAATGATGATAAATATTTGATCTGAAGTTAGTTGAAACTGAGATATACTGGGAGTATAAAATACATTAAATGCATTCCAGATTTCCAAGACTTTATAGAAACAGAAAATAAAATTTCTCATTAAAAGTTTTATAGTGATTATATGTTGAAAGGATATATTATGAAAATTAATTGTACTTGTCATTTTTTAAATGTGGGCTACTTAAAATTTAAATCCTATGTGTATCCCATTGTGTATATGTGATTTGTATTATAGTTTTTAGCAGCAGCACAGCTACCCTAACTATCCTAACTCCTAGAATGTTGATGGAAAAGCCCAACATTTTGGGAGCCCAAAGACAGAAAGTCACATCCTAAGGCTTGTTGAACAAGGAGTTAGAGGAACTTTGTATTTATTGCCTTATTGAACTCTTTCCTGCTGGTCTTTATTCACATGAATAAAAATACAATTTTATTCTATTTATCCCACATTTCTTCTTGAGTTAAAATTTTAACAGAATTATCTCATTTTAATTGTATGTGAATATACATGCATAGTAAAATAATATTTCATGTCAGTGAGATGAATTTTCCTTTTGTTTAATTCATGCTTTTCTTTAATACGAGTAAGTAGTCATGAACCCAAAGCTTGGAATGAATCCAAAATTTGGAACTCCAAAATGCTCCACAATCTGAAACTTACTGAGTGTTTACATGATGTTACAAGTGGAAAATTCCACACCATGAAGCTTTGTTTCGTGCACATTATGAAAAATATTGTAGAAAGTTATGTTCAAAGTCTGTGTTTAGGATGTATATGAAATGTAAAAAGAAATCATGCTCAGACTTGGGTCCATCCCCAGTGTATCTCATTAGATATATGCAAATATTCCAAAATTTGAAAAAATATCTGAACTCCATAATCAGTCCTAGGAACTTTGGATAAGGGATACTCAACAAGTAGTGAATAATGATTCATTTTTTTAAATGAAGGTTTGAATGTCAGCATTGCATTTGGAAAGTTTTTCAGATAATCAGGAAAACATAGGGTGTACAATTATTCTAAACCTGAGAACTGTTTATCTGCTATACACTGTCATTACTGAGAACAATGGAAAGCAGCAATGATAACAGGATGGAACATAATAATAAACTGAAAGTACAGTGGTGCCTCGGTTCACGAACCGAGTTCACGAATTCAGTTTGAGAACGGAAGCGATTGCCAAATTTTGCTTAATTTAGTGAACTCTGCTTTGAGTGACGATCACGACCACGCCCATCTTCCCCAGAATCATGGAAGGAATTAAGCTCATGAACAGAAGTACAGCTGTCTTTTCAGTATTTATTAAAATTTTCACTTATGTTTGTTGAATTGATACATTTTAAAAGATCCTCAATCATGTAAAACTCTAAAGTTCTATTTTAACCCTGTGTTTTCTTAAGCAAAAAGATGGAAATTACTACTGAAATAATTTACTAAAAATCATATTAAAATAAATGCATATCATATTTTCCTTAGAGAAAAAACCCAGCAAAAACCACATTAATATTAATAAAATAACTAGATTTCAAAAAGCATGCTATATTGAACAATTAATGAATGTTTATAAAATTCCATGTTTAGAGAAAGTTTGCTTTTTTTGCATAGTAAAATTTATGACCAGATATATTCAGCACTATAATAAACCTACTTTAAAATTCTTGCACAAAATTGACATTCAACCATGTTCTAACAGTTCAGATACTGGCAAGGTCTACAAAGATGCCACTGGAAAATATATATAGTGCATAATTTTCATTTCTTTGCTGTCAGGGTAACATGTGTGCTTCATATGCTTTAGTGAAGTCTAGCAGTACAAATGTGTCAAAAAATCATAAAAATTTGTCTTCTATGACTAACATATAGGATTTAGGGCCCTAGTATTTGGGATATTTATCTCAAAGGAGGAAAAAAGAATTTATTCTTAGACAAATATATATATATACCTTGTGTTTAACGTATTTTTTCTATGAGATTTAATAAAACTACTTTAGTTGAAGTCACCATACATACACCTTGTATTTTTTTTTTAATTCCTCAACTATAGTAGCTTGAAAATGAATCTCTTTGGTCATGAATTTCAAAATTGATACCCAGCAGAAAAAAAATATATTAATTCAACTTATGACCCTAGAAAGAACATTGTCTCTACTAAATTTGCCTTGTGACACTACTAAAGTGTTTGCCACAGAAGATAAATAAAATGAATTATTATATTAGCCTATATTCTTTTATTGCAAGTAATAGAAAACAAGCCTTGTTGGGTTGAGGTGAAAGTATAAGAACTCCCTTAAACTGAAAGTCGAAGGAAGAGGCTGGTATGAGGTGGAGGTGATAGCACTAGCGTTTTGTTTATCCACATCACTGTCCTGCTTACCTATTCTCGCCTTTGCTAGATTTTAGATTTCAGGCTAATTTTCTTCCTGTGGGAAGAACACAGCGATGGCCATACCTGCTGTCAACCTTGCAATAAAAGATGGGCTCCTTGTTTTCTGAGGTAGGAAGGCATCCATAGTCCTACCTTTGTGGTATGTGACACTCTTTGCTTTATTCCTCATTCTAGAACTGGGGCCAAAACCCCACTGCAATCTTCATGCTAGTTTATAGGATAAAGGCTTGTTCAAAACAGATGGGCACCTACAGTGGACCCTCAAGTTATGACCAGCCTCACATATGCACAAATTGGGTTGTGACCAGAATTTTAATTTTAACCCCCAGCCAAAGTCTTGGGTTATGATCTGAATGCTGGTTGAGACCTAATGAGCCAGAAGCAGGCCCTGGTGGGGTACAGACTCTCCCAAGGAGAGGAAGGACACCAGAGAGCCAGATTCCTGATGTTCTTATGGAAGGGGACTCTCTTCCAAACAATAACCACCTTCCATTTCATCCTCCCTTCCTGCCAGCCAAAGATGTCAACTCGAATGGTGAGTAGATATGAGATTGTTGTTTCAGGTAAATTAGACATATTTTATAACTTTTTGGTGAATACACTAAGAAAATTATTGGTGTTTCTGGTCAATTATGCACATTATACAACCCTTTTTATTATGAAAAGGTTAGGAAAGGGTGCTTTGGGAGGTTCTGAATGCATTATGGATATTGCCATTATTTCTTATGGGAAAAATAGTCTTGACTTACAACCAACTTGAATTACAAACAGCCCTTATGAACAAATGGAGTTTGTAAGTCGAGGGCCCTCTGTATATCATTTTCACTTTTTTTTTTCATATCATTTTCACTTTTACGTTCAACTTGTTTGTGGTCTAATGAGATTCAGCTCAGGCTCAGGACTCTTAACAAATTCCCCTCACCTTTTCCCTGTGTTATTAAATGAATGATTAGTAGTAAATTAGGGCTGGAGATTTAGCTCAGTGGTTCCGCCACCTGCCTTGCAAGTGCAAGGACCTGAGTTCGATCCCCAGTGCAAAACAAGCAAACAAAAAAATGATTAGTAGTAAATTACTCCAAATATTTAAACTTCAGTGTTACATATTTCATTTCTTGTGAAATATATTTACCTAGATAATGTTCATCAAAAATGGTAACATGCATCATTAAAGTAATACTTTTTTATTTTTTCTTTTCTCCTATTCTTATTACTTTATAATGCTTGTTACCATTCCTATCCTTTCTTCACTGCTTTTTCTGTTTCAAATTTTATCAAACCCAAGCCAAGTAATCCTTCCCTTCTAAAATAGACATTTTTCAGCAAACTCTGTAAAACTGACTTCCATAAAATTCATACTATTTTGTATTTTTTCTTTATTTCATGAATAAAGGTAAGTCACCGTATGTAACATTAAATCGCATGTAAGGATATAAGAAAGATTGTAATTAATATACTAAAAATAACTGCAGAATTCCAATAGGATGTTTCTAGTACTTCTTGTTTGGATACCTAAAAGATTATGTTGCACCACCCAATCAGTTCTTTTCATCAGTTACATGTGAGCATATTTAGCAGCCTCATTGCAGTAGTTTTTTATATTGTGAGGTAATATGTAAGATAAGTATGGAGTGAAAGACATTATCAGAATCAATAAAATATTATTTTCTATTCAATCATTCCCTTAGACTAAAAAATTAGGTCTCTTTTCAAGGGTCCTCAGAGTCAAGAGTATTTTTGTAATAATACCAAAATGATGCTCATGTGCTTCACTCTCCTGCTCACGTGAGTGTAAGTAGAATGTTCCAGAGACATCTGGACATGATAAAAGGCACCATTGCTCTGGTGCTGTGGAACGTGTGCTTATATAAGCTTGTGTTTTTATTATTTGTCTCATTTTTTTTTCCAATACCGGGAATTGAACTCAGGACTTTAAGCTTGTGAGGCATGCACAGTGCCACTGAGCTAAATCCCCATGTGTGTTATTTTTAATTTTTTTATTAGTACATGTTTGCAGCACAATTCATTATGAGATCTGATACTCAACACATCTCAATTTTATTATGTCCCATTTCCCTTCCTTTCCTCCTCCCTCTCTCCATTTCTAGGTTATCTTCTCTCTTGCAAAAGATCTGCCTTCCAGTTTCCTAGTTGCTTTTTAATTTATTTATACTTTGAATTTCCTATATAAGAGAAACTGTGCAGTATTTAAGTTTGTGTATATGATTTATTTCACTTAACATTATGGCACCAGTTTTTCTGAGGTCATTAATTTAAGATATAAACTTAAGGTATAAATGAAGTTAGGCATATTTTCCAAGACTAACCTAGTTTATTCTTAGCAAGGTACTTTGATCTTAGCAGTTAACTTTTGTTATACCTTCTTTCATCTCTGTAGCTTTATCTCCGTCCCCAAATATCATAACTGTGAAATCCTGTGGCTTTATACTTTGTTACCTTATTTTGAAGTAGTATATGTTTTTCTTAGATTTTTTCTAAACTTATGTAAAACATATAAATTATTTCAGAATTTTGTAATATTAAACTTAAAAATTACAATACATTTATCTTTTATTTTAAAAATATTTACTTAACAAGTGATATTAGAAGACTAACTTCATCTCAACCTATAACTGTACCTGCTACTTCTAAAGATGTTTAAAAATATGGAACTTAAACGTCAGAGAGGAAGAAAATGGCTCCAAAGAACTGGTGAAAATATACATGAGAAAAAAAAATATGATGGAATTTATATTGCTTTATGGATTATAAATATCCATGCATCAGTTGATTTTTCTTGTGTAGCAAGCTATTATTGAATAGTATGTTATGATGTGATGCAATATTTAAATCAACCATTCATAATTTTAAAAGAAATTTAATATTTCAAACATAGATATAATAAGATTTGTTACAAGGTGTCAAACTAGATGTGAACTCCTGAAGCATTTTAGAGACTTAGTTATTGCATTGTCTTGGCTAGGGAACTGTACACAGCATTTTAAGGTCTAAAAAGAAGCCTTGTACAGCTGACATTATTCAGTAGAAGAAAGCCCAGCAATGCCAATTTCCACTGATTCAATAACTCCCTGAATTAAAGATGCAACATGAAGTCACTGTATTATCTCACTTGTGGAAGTGGATCTACTAATAGTTCCAATTTCTAGATATAGCACCACATTTGGTAAAATGTGGCTGAAATCTGTTATCAACACCAACAAATCATTGAACGTAATTCTTTGTGTAAATGTCTGGTAACAAAAAGAGTAAATGGTCAAAAATGTTAAATAACCTTTTTGAATCTCATGTTTGATCTTGGAACCATTGTGTTGATCTGTGTACCGAGGGTACAAATGGTGTAGAAAGTGACTTGCTGGTGCTTCGGTGTGGTTCACAGGAGTGGCAACACACCCTACCTAAGGTATTGCTTTTAATGGCAGCTCACACACTGAAAAATAAGAGCTTGTTTCCCTTAGGAATATCCAAGATGAAGCAGTCCATTTTTTTTTAAATTTTACATTAAACACTTCAGTACAGATCCTTTTTTATCTGTTTGACACATGGGAAGAATTTAAAGCACTTTGCTGCATGCCGAAGTACAAAAGTTATCTCAAAGACCCACTCTTATTTAGCTGAGGTATAACTTGCAGTAGTAGATATTTTTGATCATACAACACAACTTTCTGCTTAAACAAATGATGACAGAAACTACAATTATTCAAACTTGGGCATTTGGTAGATATTTGCTCAAAAATGAAATCTGTCACTTTACTAAGAGTGTAGAGTTTTTCACAGCCAAATGACTGTGACTGTCTGCATTAGGCTGATCCACAAATTCTCAAAAAATTTTATGTGGTTCACAAATTTTGTCACATAGAGGCGAAACGTGCAAATTTGAGTTTTCAGACTTCGTGCATTAGTCATCTCAATCACATCTCCTCACCAAAGATCACTTCCTCAAGTTCGTTTAGATTTCAAACTAAGAAAAAGACCAAAAGCACCAATAACTTGATCTTTCAGCTTTAATAAAACAGTCACAAATGCAT
The DNA here is from genome assembly GCF_053883595.1 of Heterocephalus glaber. Lineage (NCBI taxonomy): Eukaryota > Metazoa > Chordata > Mammalia > Rodentia > Bathyergidae > Heterocephalus > Heterocephalus glaber. The sequence goes on from NW_028258312.1 coordinate 21,488,749, forward strand.
CCATGTAAACAAGATGCCAGTTTTTTTTATCAAATATGGTCATGGAATGAGAAAAAGAGCAGCAATATTGCTCTGCTGATAAACAAGAGGATTAATATTTGTTAAATGAGTCTGATGCCCCTCAAATATTTTCTCAAGTCACTAGATCCTAGCAACAACAACAACAACAACAACAACAACAAGACAATGATAATGATGTGTTTGGTAACATTATTTGTACTTAAAGTGTTTACTTCAGGGGGAAAGTGCACACTACACAAATGACTTCTGTTAATCATCCCTTTGTTAGTTCTTTCACGTTACTGATTCCCTAAAAATACCTAGAGTGGCAGCCATCCAACAGACACGTAGCAAAATCCCTTCCTCCAGTTTCCCTTCCTCCTATTCCAGTTGGGCTCCATCAGTCTTAAAAGTTAGAGAGGTTAGGAAATAATCATGATGGGAACTTTTGATTGGTGTTTGTAGAAAATAAGCAGATTCAAAATGACACTCAAGATGGATATTGAAAAAAGACAATGTTGTCATGAGATTTATTTAGATTTTAGCATTATTTACATAAAGGCATTTGTCAAATTTACACACTGCAATTAAGTTTAAACTGGATCTAAGTATATTGTTGCAGTCAGTAAGGGCTCTAATAATTATTTGGATATGGATGGTAGAAAATTCTTTTTTTCAAATTATTATAGTGTTTCATTTCAGTCCCATCTAAGAACCATTCGATTCTATTCTAGAAGATTGGAATGAAAAGTATTCTATTTCAGATTTTATTACTATCTATTCATGGGATTAAGACAGATTTATACTATATTTCGTTAATAACAGTAGCGAGCAAGGTTTGCAGGCAGATTGTTATAACTGTTTAGTTTAAATGTTCTTATTAACTTTAATAATCCTCTAGTTCCTAGATAGCAATCATTTGTATCCATGTAGACTGAAAATTTCATGAGAAATAAGCAGATAGAATTCAGAGATAAAATGATGCTCTATAGTATAATTGTACATTCACATATTCTTATCCTTTTAGGGTAAAGAAATATGATGTTTGTGGTTGACTGGAATGGTATCATGTAGAAGTCACTAGCCAACAATTATGTGCATTGCCATGAGTCTGAAGATTTTTCTACATTATATCATTAAATCCCCACACAAAGAAGGCAGTTTAGACATCACACCTTTCTTAAATGCAGCGTGTATCATTTACCACATTATTAATCTTTATTGAGCCATAGTTTGTCTGAAAGTAAGATTTTCAGAATCACCAGGGCATTGAACGTTATAACCAACCAGCTTCCAAATTAGTAATAACAATTATGGAGCAATATAAAAGTAATTTCAAAAAACAAGTATATTTAAAGTTGTCCAAGAGATGAAGCAGAACCTAAGCCCCCTAAAATGAGAATAAGATATTATTAAACAGGATCATTAATATTTGGAAAATTTTGAGAAAAATAAAATAATCAGGTAACTCTCCCCCCACGCATACACACTATAGGGAATAATGCAAAGGAAGAACTTCAACATTATGTAAAAAGCCATTAAAAGCATTAGAAATAAGATCTGGAAGATGAATAACCAACTAATTTTTCAATAGAGTTATAATGAAAGAGAATAGCATTAATTAGAATGTGGAAATAAAGCCTAAAGTTTTTCCAGAGAGAAAGGCATACACTCATTAATGAAAAAATAGAGCAAATGGAAAGACAAAACCCACATCCACAAATGCTTGCAAGGTAAAATAGCTCTTAATGGTGATAAGAACACCAACAGAAAAATGACAAATGAGCCTGAATCAACAACAGAAAAATAAGCTGTCTTTAATGAACCATTGTCATTCTCACCAGTACCTAATAAAAACTTTACATTATCAAGATACTTTTACAACTCCTTGATAGATTAAAAATGCAATTAAAACACCAGTTTTGGTGAATATATTGGAAATTTGGCACTGTTATTGATTATAAACTTTAGAGTGTTATTTAATTTTACCTAATAAAAGCTTAATAAGTAACCATATGAGAAAATAATCTGAAAGTTGTGATATACATATGTGTGTATACATATATACAAAATTATGAGGTGCTTAATGATGATAAGTATTCTGAGAAATGTATTGGGAGGCAATTTTGTCATTGTGTAAACCAGGATCCATCCATATTGAAGATTTTTTAGCAAGTCAGTTTTATTCATAATCAGTTTATAGCTTCCAAAAGTTTTTCAGCTGCCTTCACATATGCACTCGTAGGCTAACCAGTCACTTTCATATTTTGTAATTAATCATATAATCATTATTAATGGTTCTGAGTCACCCAGAGTTTGCAATAATTTCAGCTCCTAGTCCAGCCCAGCCTTTTCTTTCCACATTACAAACTTTTTGCTTTGGCCATGATTTTCATGGTCTTCAGGCCAGGTCATTAGCAACTTTGTCACATCTGATAAAGGCTCTTCTGGAGATTTTCTTAGTTTTGTTGCCTTCAATGAAGTGAACCCTTGAACAACTTCTATTATTTTGTTCTTGTTCTTCAAGATCGTAACTACAGTGGGGTGGGATAAACCTGACTGGTGAGCAGTAATCATTCGTGAGTTTCCACCTCTGTAGTTTTTTATTGCTTTTAATTTTGTTTCTAGCTTAATCACCTGATATGGCCACTTACCAGCACAATTAGCAGTGAATTATGTAGGCTTAGGGCCAGTGATCAATGAAACAACAATGTTAAATCAAGCCCAAGAGGAAATGTAATCAGTACAAGGTTAATATAAAATATAAGATGAACAAGGCTGATAGCGTGTCATGTATAAATCTCATATTTTTCGTAAGAAGGAGTTCATTCTAAATTAATTATAAAAATTTAGCATAGAGTGTTCATAAACTAATAATACAGTCATTCATTATAATTATCAGTCATCATGTGCTATACATAATTTGTGCGTGACATACATTTCTATGACTGCCAGTGTAGGTGCATTTGCACCAACGTCATTATAAACACATGAGTCATTTGTTGCCCTTTGGTGTGGCAGTATTAAAGTGGCAGTGATGTCACTAGGAGATGGGAATCCTTCAGTTCCACTGTAATTTTATGGGATTGGTGTCCTCTACACAATTCAACATTGACCTGACTGAATGTGAGGAAAGCCCTGTGTCTGTATTGTGTGTGTGTGTGTGTGTGTGTGTGTCTGCTTGTGTATGTGTGTCTGTGACTGTATTATTTTGTGCAGTGGAGTAACTGATTGAATGAGTAAATTATACTCTGATCTATCTACCTAATGGAAACTAACATTAAAAAAAAATCTCAAAAGACTATCCAGTGACATAACAAAATGACCAGGATATGCTGTTAAAAGGCAGATTATGACAAATAGTTTATATGTAATGCTAAATTTTAATTTATTTAAAGTACAGGTTGTATATGAATCTGCATGTATATTCATGTACATGTGTGGCTCTATATGTGTACGTGTCAGAATATGTATCTTGCCATTTAGGGAATTACACCAGTGGAGCAGGAGTTCCAATTGTTCAAACCCTCCTGTATTTGCCTTTTAGAAAATACTAAAATAATTTAGAATGATTATTTCCCCATATTCTCATATTTAATTCAAATATCAGCAAATGAATAGTTCTAATGTGGACATTTAAAAGAAGATCTGTGAACACATGGCCTTGCGCAGCTATTTTGTTTTTCTATAAACAAGAAATATATTCTGGATAAAAAACACTACAGCAGAATGCTTTTAATAAACTCAGAATGGTCTGTGATTAATCATTTTGTTGAGTCTTCACACATTCAGAGTTTATTTCCATTTCTGAGCATAAAAAGACATTTCTTTTCCTTGATTAAAGGAATAGGAAAGAAAAAGAAAAAACAGGAGGAGGAGGGGCTAAGTGGAGAGTTAAAGGACAGATTGAGTGTATGTATTTTAAACTGGCAGTTGTCTTGTGCAGTTTTTTTTGCCAAAAGACTGCTAATTTCATACAAAAATTTAAATATTGTAGCAGTCACCCAACTTAAACATTTGGCAAATAGTTATCCTATTTTAAAAATAAAAAATATTTCTCAAGTGCTTCTGTGTTCAAAATACTGTCACATGCTATTCTTCATGTTTCCTTAATCGTTCTTTCAGTGAAAATTTTTCTTTAAATTTGAGATGATACCCACATACAGACATGCAAACCTACACACCCTCATGTGCTTGCATGCACGTGTGTGCATGCACACACACAAGCACACACTGTTTTCCTGTATCGTGATCATTTAAGAGTGTCTTGGTTTACTCAGTTATTTGTGAGAGAGTCATTTTTACTTTTCTTTTATCCTCCCTCTCGTTCTCCTTTCATTCCTCCCTTCCATTTTAATGGTACATATCCACAATCTTTTAAATCATATAAAAATTGTACAGAAAACAAATGTATTACTTGGGTGTGAAATACATTTCTATCAGGGAAACAAGAAAAATGTAAAAGTTATTTTACATTTGCCTCAATTTAATAAAATAAAATCTAAAATCCACTTTTCACAGAAATATGGAAGCTCTCACTTTTAGAAGTGAATCATCCCAAGGGAATATTTGCTAGATTCATGCCACTTCGGACATCATATTCTCAGTCCCAGGAGTACCTTTTGTTACCGCTTCTGTCCTCAAACTGACATTAGTGGGAACTTCTTCTTTTTTTTTTTTTTTCCTTTTAATGAAAACAGAAGCTGGAGTGTTGAAGTTATTCAGTTGGCTCTGCTCCACTTGAGTGCATTACATTCAAATCTAAAATAGTTTCTAGAATTCCTAAGAAAATTCTTCTGAAAGTATGACTTCAGGGAGCTAATATGGACTGAGGGCCATGTTCCTTATTTTCCATTTAAACACTGTCTTTTAATTTTGGAGTAGGAAAATATCAGTATGAAAGTTCATCAAAACTTGGATTCATTTTAACTTTAGAAGTTAGGAACAGGAAATAGTATGAGATTCACTGTGGCAGTTAAAAAGTAGAATTCTTTTTCATTCTGAATTTCATGCCCTTAGCAAAACATATAATTTTGATAAATATCTAGGAAATTCTTCCCAACACTGAAATATACTGCTATTGATCAATTATCTTATTTAGTAAAAGCAATGAATTTTCACAGTATTTTCACAAACCATACTAATAATTGCAATTAGCCTTTTCACCGATACCTATCAGAAGGGTGGTTTAGCTTATATTTACTACCTAAGTATGGATAAACTCATCACAGTCATCAACTGACTATTCTTGGAAAAGTGACTATATTCTATTTTAATGTATTCAGAAGAAAATGGTGCTTACAGAACTTGGGAAAGCAGAACCATTTATCCATAAGGTGAGGCTGTTGCCTATTTTCGCTCTGAATTTCCCTCCACCACAGTTGGCTCTTGAGTATGGACATTTTGGAATACCTTGCTGGAGAGAAGTGGAGCTGTAGGCACATTTATTTTCAGTTGGATGGGAAAATCTAAGCAGTTTACAGTCATTTCTGTGGATAGTTCAGCGATTGGTAATTCCTTCAATATAATCCAAAGGTGTAGGGATCAGAGGTCAGTCTTATAATGATATAAACATGTTTTCAGCACCAAAAAAAATGTGGATAGTAAAATGCACATTCATAGAAAATATTTTCTATGCATGAAAGGAGGCTCTAGGCTCTAGAAAAATCTTCTAATTCATATGACTCATATAAAAGAGATTTGATAAAATATTTTTCACAATGTAATAACTGTCTTAAACAACTCATGTCATATTATTCATACTGACCTGCAAACTTTCCAAGCCTATTGATAATAATGATAATTTATCTATCAAATATTTTAGAAAAATAGTGAATCATATTTTCATCTTTTTATAAAAACATGATAAATTGTTTTCATATGTGAAAACCATCAATACATTCCCATCATAACAATTTTTGAAAAAAGTTATCAAGGTAGAATCAGGAAATAATAAAAATATTTATATTATTCATCTGAATATTTTGATGTTTGGTAATTTGTTAGCTTCTTGAATTATGAGATTATTTATGATTTTCATTCTAAATTAATATTTACTTTCATACCTAATTTTGTAATAAAAGTTTTATTCATAATTTCTTAATTTTTAGGAAAATCTTAGATTTTTTCCTTTTTCAAAAAGGATCCCAAAATTTGATGAGCTTTGAGCTTTACAAAAAGTAGACCTTCCCTGAAAATTACATATTGGATACTTTAATCACATATTGATCATTAGATAATATAATTAACTATAATGTAAAATATTCTATTTCCACATTTTTACCTTGTGCTTTGTGGATATAGATAAATTTTACAAAGGTGCCCCAAATGTCACAGATAAGGAAGAAATAAATACATTCAGTGTAGGAGTTCCTTTGCGTCCACTTTCATTTCTTTGCAACTCATTTCTCAACCTTCTTCTTGAAGAAATGTTTCAACGGCTGAAGAAAAATCTGAAAATACTTTTGTTAGTTTCAACTGCTGCTATAAAAATTACCACAAACTTAGTAGTGTAACATAAATGCATTCATTATTCACAGTTTGTGTGGGTTACAGACCCAGTGTGGATTACCTGGTGACAAAAGGCTGAGACTATTACTGGTCTGGAATTTTAGCTTAAAGCTGGAGAGGGGAATCTGCTTTCAAGCTTATTCAACTTCTGGCAGGATTCATTTCCACAGCATCATCAGACTCGCACTTCCGGTGCCTTTCTGACTACTGACTTGGTGGCGGTGCCAGCTTCTACAAGCTGCCCACAGTCTTTGACTCTTAACTGCAACCTCCATCTTCAAACCGGTAATGGTGGGTAGAATCCTTCTTACTTCTCCACTTCTCATCTCTCTGCTTTCCTTTCCACGGCAGTTCACTGATAGACTCACCTGTTTCCTTTTCTGAATTGAAAGGCTCAGTGACTACAATGGGATTTTCTAAGTTGTCTAAATATTTTAAGGTCAGATGACTAGAGGCCTTCATTCCATTTGCAAAGTCCCTTCACAGAAATATCTGCATTAGTGTCTAATTAAACCAAGAAATGAACATCTGGGGAGGGGTTATCTTTAGAATTCTATTAACAGTTGGACTGTTTTAGTTCCAGCTTGATTTCACAACTGGTAAATTTAGGATGAAGTGGTTTATCCAAGGATTTATCTACAATTTTTTTACCATATTAATAGATATATCAGGTAACATTTCTTACATGCAGCTGTTTGATCATCTGCCTAAGGAAAAATACATATAACCTTATCCAATGTTCATAATAAAGTTTAAGCTCCCCTATAATCAATAACAAAGAATATCCCTACTCCAAAGGGTCTTAGAGAATTCAAACTATATTTTGACACTTATGTCAAAAATATCCAACATTACTGCTACTTGACATAAGGACAAAGTGTTAAGTTTTTTTCTTCTGTAAGGATCAGTTAAATTTTCCTGGAAATGGTCTCTTCATAAACAGTTTAGACTTTTGAAATATTTAATCTCTGTGGCAACTACTCACTCATGTCAATATACTGTAAAAAGCAGAGGTAGACCACAGGTAAATGAATGAGTGTAAGTGTGTCCCAGCAAAATGTTCTTGACAAAAACAAGTAATATCCCAGATTTGGTTCATGTGGGGAGGGGACCTGTTTTGTGTGGAGATTTGAATCCTGTATTTCTGTACTTAATTGCTATGGCTAAATGCAAACTTGTCATGTTCCATTTCTATGCAGAAAGGTTCCCAGTTATGTACACTTTGTGCTATGACCTTGATTTTAATTGAGATTTGATTACAAACTATGAGGTAATATTTTTACAAAAAGAAAGTCAATTGTAATATGTTTATAACAACCCTTTATAAATTCTCAAAATTACAAATTTCCTTCAAAAGTTAGCTGGTGTGTGTGTGTGTGTGTGTGTGTGTGCGCGCGTGCATGCTTTCTCATGAAGAATTAGTATGCTTTACTTTATCAGGAAATAACAATTACATATCCTGTACAGTCCCTTTTCTTCCCTAACAAGACATTTAGACTCTAATGGGCTCTAATTTTATTCTTATATGTGTAAGAACACTTATTTCCCCCTATTTTCTCCAAACTTTGGTCTTATTCTACATATGGTTTTAATAGTCTTCCTAAAATCCTCACATATGAATTACAAATGAGTACATAATGTTAGATTTTGCATTAAATTATTATTTATAATTGGTCCCCTTGAAATCTAACCATTGACATCTACTTTTCATAACTTCAGCTAATTAATTTTCTGTATTCTTCATATGATTCATTCCTTTATGTCCCAACGTTGGTGGAATAGATTTTTTTAATAGAAAAAATTCTACACAAGTAAGAGAAGTTCAATCCCTGGTACCAAAAAAGAAAAAGAAAAAGAAAGAGAATATATATAAGCAATTACCTCATTTTGTTCTAAGGAGCTTTGCATCAGTCTATGTCGTATGTATAAGAATTTGTAACTTGGCACTACTGACATTTGCGGCTGGAAATGAGCATGAGAGAGACCTCTTCCTGCACTGTACACTACTGGGTAGCACCCTGGCCTGCCCACTAGATGCCAGTAGTATCCCCACCAAGTTGTGACAACCAAAGAGAACTCCATAGAGGGTAAAAAGTCCTTTCAGGAGGATAGTTGAGAAGCACTGCTTTATGCTGAAACTTTCTCAAAATCTGATTAGCAGCACTGATGAGTGTGCTAGTATAAAACCCTGCCATTCCCACCTCTCACAGCTGCTTCCTTGCCTTCATCACCTCTGCAAAATGGTAAACGCTGTTATGACATTGAAGGCTCTGGGTTTGCTTTCTGTTCCTTTACTGTGTATTATACAGAGAATGTACTTTTGTTGCTTTCAATCAACATTACTCTTATGAGATTTGTTCATGTTGACATAGCAATAATCCTAACACCTTTATTGGTGTGTGCCATAATTTATTTATTCAATTTACTGTTGAGCAATGTTTGGGTATTTCTTAGCTTTGTTTGTAGAAATGTTTTCACCTAATTCAATTTCTTCTGTTCGGATTTTCCACTTCCTGGGTTAATGTTCTTAGATTGAGTTTTGAGGAATTTGTACATTTTCTCTTATTTTTTAAGTGTATTGACAGAGTAGTCAATATTCAAAACAATATCTTATTGGCTTCTAATTACTACAGAATTTAGAGTTATTTTGCCTCTCATTTCTAGTATTAGTAAATTGTGCTATTTTTATCCTCCTTGGACAACTGTGCAGCAGTCATTTTATGACCCTTCAAAAATGACTTGATTTTGTTTATTCAGGCTAGTATGCATTCGTTATTGATATTATTCATTTCTTCTCTTATCATTATTTCCTATTATTAAGGTCCTCTGTGTTTATTTTTATATATTTTTTCTTAATTTCATATTGCATATGGGTGTATGCATTCTTACATTTTTGTATCACTGATTTTCAACTTTTAAAGAAAATGTTTTTATTATATGTTTTTAAAGGTTATAGTTTTCTGATTAAGTATAGCTTTAGCTTTATCCTACAAGTTTATTATCTCATATTTGATTATATTTCTCTCTAGAATGTTTTCTAATTCCCTTCATAATATACAGTGTTCGGTAATCATATGATCATTAAGAAGATATTTCCAAATATTGAAAACATTCTAACTTCTTATTACTTTTAATCTTAATTTCTCTAAAACAAAAGAGGATATTTGAATTAATTCTTATAAATTTTGATAAGCTTATATAATATTCTGGCATATTATGAATTTTCAGAAAAATGATGTACGGTTGTAGTATATGTGTTGCTGGCCATATCATTCTACAAATATGAATTAGGTCAGATTAGTTGAAAATGTCCAGGAGTTTTTTATGCCTTCTGACATTTTTGTCCTGTTCTGTTAGCATTGAAAGAAATATGAAAGTTTTACAACTTCATTATAGATATTTTGTATTTTTTAAGCTCTGATAATGTTTTGCTTTGTGCAATTTAAGCTATATTATTAAGTACATATATTTAGAGTAGTTATACTTGATTGATAAATCATTCTCTTCATCATTAAGTCATTACCATTTTAAAATTTGGCAATATTTCTCAATCTATTATTTCTGCCATTAGCACATCAGCAAGAATTTTCTTTTGGTTTGTCTTTTTTTCTATATTCATATTTCAATGCTTTTTCTTTCTTATATATATCTTGGCTACATCTCATTAAACATTGTATAATTGGGTTTTGTACTCTAATTCATTCTTAACATTTTTTCTTTTAAATGATGTTTATTTTATTTACATTTAATGTAATTATTGACATGTTTGCGTTTATATCCATAATCTCACTGTTTTTCATTTGTCCATCTATTATAAGCTCTTTTCTTTTTTTATTTAAATATAGATTAAGTAATTTTGATATTTTATGCCCTACTGACATATTGCTTATAGATTACTTTCACCATAGAATTAAATGTGTAAATTATTTATTGCTGTTGACTACAGATTTGTGCATGTAGTTTATTAAAGAATGTAATGAAATTAGATCACAATAACTATATATTTCCATTTAATATTTGCCTAATTTTTTCATTAATTTTATTTCTTTATATGGTTTGGAGCTGAGATAATACTAAAAGTATTTTTATAAAACCAATATCCATGTTTATTTACCCATACATTTAGATTCTGCATTACTTTTAATTGCTTCCTAAATTTTCATACTTTAATTCTGCATTATTTTCTTTCTGTTTGGAGATCTTCACTTGTTTTTTGGGGGTTTTGGGGGTTTTTTTTGGTTTTTTACCATGGGTTTTTCTGGTAAGAAATTCTCAAACTTTGCTTGGTATTATCTTTACTTTGATTTCATATTTTCAAGTATAGTTTCCATAGGTGTAGCATTCTAGTTGGCAGCTATTTTCTCTGAAGTCCTCACATGTGAACACTCTTTATCTTCTGGACTCTATTCTTTCTTTCTTTTTTTTTTTTAAAGTCAGGTGTTCATTTATTAAATACAAGTTTTGAACAAACAGCCCCCAGGCAAGTTTGACAAAAAGTAACCTTCCTGGAATGTTTCAAAAATACCATTTATATTGATCAAGTTTTATTTCAGTCAAGCTGTTTTTTTGCTCATTTTCTTTTTTAGGTTCTTTTCCTATTTAGCAGTTGGAGCATGTGCGTTAATTCCTTGCATGACAACAGTATATTATCAGCCTCTGGCTGGTAAAGGTCCCCAGTAGATTTACACTCTTCAATGGCTGCTTAGCAACCAGCATCAAATAAAGTAATGAAGCTTTTGTAGAGTGTGATATTGAACAGCAACTGGCACCTTCACCTGGACCATTAAAATACCTCTAAAGTTTCCTTCAGATTTCATATATTCACTGAAAACTATACAAAAAAAAAAAAACCCACAAATCTCTGCTTGGCAAAACCCACTTAAATAATTTCCCAGTTTATTATTAGCCTCTTTGTGAGATGTAAGCAATACTGGAGCTGATGAAAAAGTCTTCATTTTCCTATCATACTCCAGCCAGGTCAACACATAAAACCAGGTATGTCAGAAAGTCTACTGGGTTTTTTTTGTTTTTTGGGGTTTTTTTTGTATCAGGGATTGAACTCGGGGCCATGTACTTTCAAGGCAGGCGGCAGAACCACGGAGCTAAATCCCAGGCCCAGAAAATCTACTCTTAAAAAGATTTAGAGTTGCTGAGTTCCAGACAAAATACCTCTCTATGCTTCTAAATGCACATGTGCACCATGTACTGAGATGGAATGTTTTTAAGTCTCGTTTTTTGAGATGTTCCTAAGCTGCTTCACAGAAAGAAGGCACAGAGGACACTTGGTTTCTTAACAGTAGTGGCCTTAAGCTACACACTTGCTTTTGTGATGCATTTAAAAATATTCAGCAGCATGAATGTTGCCACTGCTATTCATAAAGTCTTAGGAAAAGAGCTTTATAAAAAAAACAAAAAACCAATAATGCTTGCCACAAGAGGCTTACAGTCTGAAGGCTAATCACACAAATGCAATACAGACACCAGAGGTAGCATAGAGGTTGTTAGCTAGAAAGCTTCTGGGAACAGCTGCTTTCTGAGGTTTTGTGCCCATTTTCTTCAAATTTTCTCCTGCAAATTTTCTTCCTTTTAGTGGACTCCATTATTTCTATGAGGACGTCAACTAGCTACTGTAGATGTTCTGGTGCTCCTATGAACCTTACATGTCCTTTTCTCTCCAAGATCTTTACCTATTTTGCTCTTTTTAATCTCCTTAAATCCTGGTTTCCTAAGCAACTGAAGTTTACTTCCTTCAGATTGACAAAGGATTCACCAGTTTTTCTATGTCTTAGATACACACAGACACACACAGACACACACACACACACACACACACACACACACACACACACCCCACGAGCAGTTCTTTCAGGGAAAAAAACATTTTTTTGTTTTTTTGACACAGGGTCTTGCTATGTAGTTCATGCTGGCCTCGAATTTGTGACATCCTCCTGCCTCAGCCTTCCAAGTGCTGGTATTACAGGTGTGCCACCATGCCTGGCAAAAAAAAAAAAAAATATATATATATATATATATATATATTCTTAAAGGCTATGTTATTTCCTTCTGGATTAATTGACTCTTAAACAATGGTTGTCTACATGGTTTCAAGTATCTTTATTTTTTTAATCTAAATTTCTAGTTGGATGGTTACAAATGCTTATTTCCATCATATTCTTGATACCTAAAGTTTTAAATTAACAATGTATTATAGAATGAAAAAAATTATTTTAATTTCTTGATATTGTTTTCAAGTTGAGGAACCAGATATCAGTGTGAGATGATACAAAGTCAACTGTGAATTGTAATTTCTTGCTACTTAACAAATTTTAGGATCCCGTTAAGGCTAGAAGAGTAAATATGCTAAGTACCTGCGGCTTAAGATAGCAAAGTTGTATTTTCCTTACCATGTAAATTCCACCCTCTGGATAACCGTCATCCAAGTGAATGGCTAGAATCTACTCACTCTGCATTGTGATGCTACTATGTATTCGTGGGAATTCCCAGGTCGGCCAAACAGGCTACCACAGGTGGGATCACTTAAGTTCACTTCAATTTCTCTGGATGTATAAATTAACATGTGTACTTTCAAGCTACTAATGAGAAGTAGGCGCATAATCCCAGGCTAACTGTAAGGACAGTGGAAAAATGTAAGGGTGCACAGAATGTTAGGAGAGGCTTGCTGTGTGCAGCAAATTCGTCACCTGTGATACATAGGCCTAGAACTGTAAAATGCGTTAGCTACATTGATCACATGCCTAAGAAATATTACAATAAGATTAGGGACTTTGCGAGCAGTAAAAATGCCAATGAATCAGAAATGTCAATGATTCTAATGAATCAGATAAAACATAATATATCTGCAAACACACTTATAGAAAATATTTTCAAGTCAAGGAAACTAAAAAGACCCTCAAATCCTTATTCTCTACCATGTTGATGCTAAAATTGTGGAAAGATATTTACAGTCTGATGCATCACTAACATTAGACTTCAAGAACATCAAATAATTCTTAGAAAAATCACTAATGCAGTATCTGGTTCATTTGCTTTTGTATCACTATTCTTTAATAAGCTAAAATTGGCAGTTTTAGTGTTTTTGTATAGAGAATATTGAGTGAGTAAAGATACAAACAGAAAATGACAAAGTTACTGGTAGTCTTCAAAATGATATTGAGAATAATAATTTAGAGAACTACAAGTCTATTAGAATACATTAAATATTTGAAAAGATCGTATAAAAGTAAATTCTTTTTTATTCAACTATATATGTCATGAGCTTCAGAAGTTAATAAGTACGAGGGAGCATACCATTCACTGAATGATACTGATACATATTTCAAAGGGGAAGGAAATTATGGTAATAAATGTATCATTCCTACACTACAATTACTTTGCACACAAATGAAGATAATCCTTACTCATTGGAAGATGGGGCTTTTAGCATGTGTTTTGAATTGATTTTCAATGTTGGTGATAATTTTTGAGTAATTTACTCATACTTACATTGACATAATCATTCCTTTATGAGGAAAATACTTATCCAACTCAACTCTTGACCTACAGAAGTTTCTTTTGTATTACAATAAAGCAACTTATGTATTTTTGGACAAAATGCATAAACTTTACAACATGAATATCATATTTTAGTTTAAATACATTTCATAAGACTAATGCTTCTGTTCCTACATTATAGGTGGCCATATTCTCATATTTTAGCAAAGGAATAGGGTTTATACTATTGTAAACTTTCTCCAAAGTCCTTCAATGAGTACACATTTAACCCATAAATAGGTCTTTCCTGAGAAACTCAAAATTTAGAGGTCATTTAACTTAAAAGTGTTCATTTTATTTTATTTTCTAAAGGTAAAAAATAATTTAATTGCAATCACATAATTTGATTGAAACAATATTACAAATGAAGGAGACATTACACCATGAGAAAACCTTTTAAATACTATATACAAATTGATTATTGACAAAATATAGTTATGCATATGTGTGGAGATATATATATATTATCCATATACGTATTATACATATTCATATAAAACCAAGAGCAAGTATATTTGCTATTGAAATGGAGATGGCAAATATATATATAATATATATGCAAACTGGGATGTATATTTATATATATATGAATAATTCTAAGAATTCAGGCTTACTAACAAAGTGATATTTGAATAATTATTTCTTTTCAAAGCTCCTGCTAAACTATTGGTATATGAGTGCAAGATTATGTTTCTTAACTCTTAAAATAAATTCACAAATGTTAAGGAAAAAGTAATATGAAACTTTCTTATACATTATTTTATGAAAACTGAAAATCTTTTTAGGACTCATGAGAATAAATCTCTTGTTAAGTATGAGATTGCCACCATAAAATGTAAGATGATCAGGGTCATAATTGAAAGGGCGTCATAAAAATTACATGCCATTTTTAATGCTATGATTTTGAATTCTTACATACCCCTACTCCCACAAAAACATAAAACTCAGTTGGTTCAGAATGTTCTACTATTTCTTAATTGTCACTCTGGTCACATTTCCCGCCCTTAATCCTATTCTTTGAATCTTTAAAAAAATCTGCTGAACACTAATTATTTAACCTTGCCTCCTACCTACTTTCCCTCTTTATTCTGAGGTTTCTTAAGGGCTATAATGAGCTGTCCCCACACAAACAGGCCAAATTAGTGGATAATTACTGCTGGGCCTGTGAATGTTCTCAGTCTTCCTTTCTTACAGTTTCACAACATTACCAGAATGGTCTGTCGCCTCCCTACCAATTAGGAACAATTACTACTTTATAACATTAGTTGTGGCAGGCTTATTATGTCTGAGGTTGTATAAAAATGAGATGGGGTAGGAGAGAGAGGCAGGCCACCGGGGTCATTGTCACATGAGGCACTTCAAAGGTTCATATTCATCTTTTTAACTTTATTTTTTTCTGAATTACAGTTACAAAGATTTATATTAACTCTATTAGGTGAAAATAGATATCATATATATCCAAGGTGGTGTTTTCCTCTTTTCACACCAGATAGTAGCTCATTTTGGTGACTTCAGTTTTTAAAATATAGGAGATGGCTTGAGTCTTGGAAGGGAACAGAAAGTATAATAATTATTGTTGTTGTTTGGCTTCATAGAAGAGACATTTTTAGTAGAGATTTTATTACTGGCACCTAAGTTTAGTTTCCTCTATTATGTCTAAGATATCTTTGAAAAAGAAGGTTGTGTGACCCAGAAGATCAACAAAATATTTTTTTCTAATCTGTTTTTAAATAGGAAAGTTAAAGTCAAGTTGAATATTGATAAAATATTCATAATGGAACATACATGAAGATAATTTTTCATTGCAGGGAGCATGGGAGACAAAAGACCCATCTATCATAGCTTATCTATTCTCTATTTTTCTATTGCAAATTTTACTATTTCTGTGAAGAAAGTTTTAAGGGTATGAATAATAGTTACGTGGCATGAGAAACCAAAATATCTCCAGAGCAGCACAAAAAGCTGCATGTGGTACTGTACATGGTTGTCTTTTTTTTTATTTTGGCAATATCCTGGGAAATCACTATTGTATGATGTACCTAGTGAATCTCAACTTCCTGTTGTGTTTGGTGGTTACCCAATATCAAAGTTCTTTTTGCTTGGACACAGAACAAAATCCTCAACCCTTCCCTTGGATAGTATCTTAATGATTCTAGCTCACTCATTCTTCAAAGAAATTAGCGTTTTCAAATGGAATGGGAAAGAAACTGTGTGTCTTTAATATTTGTTAGAAGCAAAGCAAGAACCTGTTTTAAGTACTACTGATAGGAAGCAAATTTCAGAAGAATTTGATAACCAACATTGATAGTGTGCTGGGAACCACGATGAGAAATATTATTATTTTTATGGAATAAGGACATTGCTGTTGTCAAATCTGGGGCTGTTATTTTGGCTGAGAGATGAGAATGGAGCATGAAATTGATGGAGTTATATAAAGATTAGATGGGGAAAAAAGTAGAAGCAGAGCTTATGAACTACATATGTGAAAATCTTGACAACTCAAAAGGTAAAAATGTTAAGGATAATAAAATAATTTTGCAGAATGAGGCTTTTGCATATTTAAAGGCAGATAAAGAAAAATGAATGATAGGAGGTGAAAGAATTGTAAAGGCATGAAATTTAAGGTATGTATATTCTTCCAAAATTAGAAGAAACACATATAATATTTTCATAATGGTTAAGAAGTAATATACAATGAAAGTAAAGAATAGAAATATATTGAGGCAAAGGGATGCACATTGAATGGGCTCATTGATTATGGTGAATTAGACACCAAAGAATGTGTTTTATTTAGAAAATTTCCAGGGGGGGAAATTGAACAAAAGATTTAGCTTTGATTGACAAGCAATATAAAAACATCAAATTCAATAGTAACACTGGTGGTCTGGAACTAATAGACAATTTAATTGTTCAATAATAACATAAAAAAACAGTATGTTCCTTATGATTCATAGCAAACAATTACTAGATTGATAGCATTTTCTGCTTTTTGATTATGTCTATGTGCATCAAATGTCCATAATCATGATATTACCTCTGTAGATACACCCAAAGCTGATTGATTCAAATATTCATTATGGAATAGTAAACAAATTGTATACTTTATGCCACATGCAATATTAATAATAGATACCATAAAATACAAATTTCAGCAATAAGAATAATAGAATAGATTTTATAATAAAAAAATGCACAACACATAGGTTTGGTGTCATGGTCAGTGTGATTCATTTGATGGTACAATAGTTGAACATATTTTATTACCAAAGGTCTGCATTACTAATAAGTAGCTTTTATATTATACATGAATTTTTGAGCTTAATTAAGAAAAATTAAATAATACAGAAGCTTCAGAATATGAGTAACATTGTTTTAATTTATGAAAAATATACTATAATACTTCTCTCTTATGACTTCCAGGTTCTTAAAGAGTCCAGATTTTCCTTTCCCTTAAGCATTTTGATCTTTTGCTAATTTCTCAATTTTAAAACATTTGTTTATGCCATTATCCCAAAGAAATAAAGTCTTATGCTCACACAAAAAAATGTGCATGAATGTGCATAGGGCTTTTATTCATAATATCCCAAAGTTGGAGAGTGACTCCGACATCCTTCCAGGTATGAATGATTGAATAAACCATACTGCATTCATTATCATAGAATACTCCTCGGCAATAAAAGGATGCCACCATTGATAGATCAGAAAACTTGGATGAATCTCAAGGGAATTATGCTAAATGAAAGAAATCCAATTTGAAATGGTTCACAACTATATTATTCCATTTATCTTACAAAATGGAAATGACAAAATTCTGGAGATAAAAAACAGGCTCCCAAGGATTGGGTAGGTAGGGAAAGATAAGGCTGTGCCTGTGAAATGATAGCACTCAAGTCCTTACTGTGTGTTATGGCTTATGTCTAGATGTCCCCTCAAAGCCTCATGCAGTCATAGGTGGGGTTTTCAAAGGTGGTTGTATCTGGAGTGTGTGATGCTGAGATCAAGGATGCAATACTAGGATTAAGGGTGTGAGTGCTACCCCTCCCCCAAGTGTGAGTAGCCTGGATAAAACATAAGGGACAGAAAGAGGTCTAGTGAGGTTGCTTGTTGCTTCTGCCTTCTTCCTGCCATGAACTATTTCTCTTCTGTGATGCCCATCTGCCATGCCACCTTGCCTTGCAGCCAACCAAGTATGAACTGAAACCTCTACAGTGAGCCAAAATAAGCCTTTCATCCTTTCACTTTGGGTGTCAGGTATTTTTTCTCAGCAACAACAAAAGTAACTAAGACGCTGTATTAGTCATCTTTCCCATCACTAGGCCACAACACTTGACATTCACGATATAAAGGAAGAGAGATTTAATTTGGCTTACAGTTGCAGGAGATTCAGTCCTTGGTCTCCAAGGCAGAAAGATCATTGTGGAAGCAGAGATGTTTAGCTCACAGTGACTGGAAAACAAAGTGGGTGAACAGTGTTAGAGAGGAAAGGGCCAGAGACCCGATATTGTATCCAAGGTCACACTTCCAGGGTCCACCAGACATACCCCAAAGTGTGCTTTACTGATCCGTGGGTGAGCCCCAAGCCAAAAGAGTTGAGACAATTTAGGTTAGATGTGACATTTACCATAGGAGTAGCCATACAAATCCCGGATAAAATTGTAAAGAACCAAATCCACACACAAACACACATGGGCTGATATATGAATAACACCAGTAGATTTCATCATTATCAGTTTTCTCGTTTGTTTTTGTTTTTGTTTTTTTGGTACCAGGTATTAAACTCAGGACCTTGAATTTGCCAGGTAAGTGTGGCACCAATGATCTACATCCAAAGCCTTCTAGTTTTAATATTGTACTATTATATAAAGTATTACAACAGAATGGAAAGTAGAATTTTTCTGCAACATTTCTTATGACTGTATTTATATCTTAAAATTATCTTTAAAATTAAAGGTACTATTCATATTCAAGGTAGGAAGAGATCTAGTTAAGAGACTTGGTAAGAGTAATGAAGGAAATGTTACTTAAGTAAGTCTTGGAGATTGAATAAGATGATCTATATAGATGAGGGAGATACCAATTACAAAATATTCAAGTTAAAGAAGAATATAGGCCAAAAGTTGCATTCAAATATTATTGATTACTTTTAAAGCTTTCAGTGAGAATTAACATAAAACTCTTGTATAGGATGTTGGAAACACAAAGTAAGCAAATATTGATGTTCATGGAAATAGCAATTTGATAAAGTGCCTATTCATATAAAATGCATATTTCTCACCTGATACAATAAGTTAATTTCACAACTACATGTAAACTTTTCACTGTGACTGCTATGGAGAATGATGGGAAAGGCACAATTTTAAAGGATTTACAATTAGATAGAGCGCTTTTGTTGTGTGCGAGAACCTAAGTTCTATTTCTAGTACTCCAAAATAAATAAGTAAATAAATAAGGTTATGTGTAAGAAGGTTATGTGTATGCTGCTGGCATACAACTTATACCAAAAACTATACTAAAATCTGTCCTAAATGCTAAGCAGTGAATGGCATAGTTGTTGCACAACATAGTTTCTATTGGATAAAAAGACACACAAAACACAAGTACGCACACAAGATAATGACTGAATGTGTTTGCAAGAGAAACTGAACTGGGTAATGAGCTCCAGGAATTGATAGTGGTGCTGAGGAGAGGGCTCAGTGAATCACCAAATAGCATAAGATAAAGTCTCTCAGATCAAGCTACCTTTCAACTAAAAATTGGAAAAAAGTGCATCCAGCATTGGAAGCAGCCATAGAAATACAGTTTAAGCCAGTGATGGCAAACCTTTTTGAGAGCTTTCAATGACAGAAACAGCCTGCTGCATTATGCGTGCTGTAGCTTCGCCACCACTGGTGTAGGCATTACTATTTTAGGCTCTTGAGTTTGCTTTAATTAAAACCCTGGCCTATAAGAAAAATATAAAACAGGCTTTTACACAGGTTAGTGAGCAAGCGGGAGAGGTATACAAGATGACTTTAGAGAGGAAGCAGTGGCAGGACATAAGGAGCATTCTTAATCATGGTATGAATGTGGTGTTTTAAGTAGGAAAAATAAAATATAGGTAGTTATATATTACTTTCTATCATCAAACATTGCTTTGGCTTTCTTAAGGAAATCGGATTTGGACAAAAGGCATAAGAGAGAAAAATTTAGGAGCTTAACTTGGTTCCCAGAAAGAAAAATTTTTTAAGATTAGGTAGTGTCAATGACGGTAGGCAGAAATAGAAAGGTCTAGACATATGAGTATTGTGGGCTGAATTGGAATGACAAAGGAGAATGATGAGTCGATGAGTCAGAGATATTCTTAAGATTCTGGCTAAAGAAATATGATGGAAATTTGTTTTCTAACATGGGGGAGGGTATAGAAGGGACCTGCTTTGAAGAGTTTGATCATGGACAAGTTGATAGATTAGAAGACAAAAGAGAAAAACAGAATAGGGCTTGCTAGAGTTCCAGCATAGACACGATAGGTTTGTAACATTGTCTAAAGAGAGAGTGTGAATCAAAGATCAAAAGAGACTCCCGGCAGAAGCTGTCTAGCACAGAGAAAGGAAACAGAGGGCAGAATCCTAAAAAGAAAAGCAAGGAAGTAAGAGGACAAGAGAAGCCTACAGAGAAAACAGAAGCCAAGTTCTGAAATAGTTCTGAAATATCAAGAAATACAGAAGGGATACAAAAATTTTTGTTGGATTTGGTAAAAATGTTACATTGACAAAATAATTTCAGCGTGATAAGAAAAACAGGTACAAAATTCCCAGAACTGAGGAGCCAATAGGAGACGAGGAAGTGGGCTATTTATTGCAAAGATGATCAGACAAATGGGGCAGTTTTAAGTACAAGAGATTCAGCATGTATCTTTAATTTTCAATAAGGGGCAAGATATAGTGATCCCGGAAGAGATAAAAAACAGCAAATACAAGATGAAGTTCAAGGCATAAGTGGAAAAATGATTGTTGTCTCTGATTTCAACAGGAACATATATCAGGTGTACTCAAGATCTATCTTTGGTACTTTTGATGAGTGCAGCTTACCAGTCAGAAGTTGAGTGAGATGGAAGCATTAGGAGCCAAAATAACTGAAAGAAGTTTTGAAATAGTCATGGCTCTGAGTAGGTAGGGACCTTATAAAAAAAACAAGAACCCCTGGGTAGGTCTTAGTGTCTATCTCACCCTTCAGGTGGATAAACACTCAATAAAATTTTATTCAGTCACAAAGTAGGAGGAATTTGAGGCAGTTTTTAAAAAATGGATGTATCCAGAGGCCAAAATGTAAAGTGGGAGAAGCCAGGCATAATCAGACAATTTTGTGATTTTATCTCAGCTATGGTCAGAGGGAAGATGTAAAACTTTGAGTTTAGGATAATGAAGATAAAAACAAAAGTAAAGAAAAAGCAAGTACTTACACCACATAATTGTAGCAATTCTGGAATCTAACTTTGTAAAATACAGATAGGAAATGAGGAATAGAGAAGTATAAAATTGTGAGGTCTAGGATTCAGAGACCTTAATGTGTCCTGGTGAGTTTATGTGTTATGAAAGCATAAGAGTTGGTGATCACAGATGATAGAAATAGAAAATTTGAAGGGCAGCAAATTATGCTGACAAATCTAAGAGATTTGGGAATAGAATGCCAGACATTTCTCCTTTCTTGCTGGAAGTGCTCAAGAATAAATATTGGATGAATTGGGATGGAATATCCTGAGATAGGTAGGAAGCTCATGGAAAGAGCTTATTCCTGACCCTCCATCTCTCTGCAGAAGGATGTCCTTCCAGCCTCTTCCCAGAGTGTCACGTGACCTGTGAGGATAACCCAGGCTGCCTGTCTATCAAGGTCCCAGAAGTACAAGCTGAGGATGCGCAGTGAAGACTGATCCAAGCAGCTTTCCCAGTCCTGGGGGACGGACTCACCATGAACCTTAGGATTCTGCTCACCTTTGGGTCCTCTCTGCAAGTGAAAAACCAGCTTCGGCCACCAGGTTGCGCAAGAAGGTGTTCTTTTGCAGTGGACTCAGACAAATTGGTAATGGGGGCAAGGTAAACCTATTTTCCCAGAGCCAATCTGAGGTATGAGTACAGGAAAAGATAATTGTAGGGTAAAACATCAAGGAGCCAAGGAGCCTGGGTGATATTTTATGTAAGCTGTCCTGTGCATTCCAGGAGGCTAGCAGCATCCCTGATTTCTTCTACTAGCTACAGGGAGAATCTTCCTAATTGTGATAAACAAAAATGTCTCCAAACACTGTCAATGTTTTCCGTGGGGAAAAACTGCTAAATTATAGTTTTGAAACAAATAACACTATAATTAAGATGTAGAAAATTCAAACACCTTGCCCAAAACTATGATTTTATATGAAATATGTACACAAAACCATTCTTCCTGCAGCTGAATGCTTTAAGGAATAGCAAATGTCTGCATAGAGGATCTAGTCAAAGCAACCATATGCAGCACTCTGGAGTTTAGTTCATATGATGGATTATGTAAGAAGACTGATGTTTTCTGTATCTTACACTATGTTTGGGTGCTGAATTGTGACCTCCCAACATTCATTAATCCTCAATATTCTGACTACAATTGCATTTATAATTGCATTAGTTCTTTAGGGAAGTACATAAGTTAAAATAAAATCATCAGAATGGGCCCTACTCCAATAGTATGTTGCTATAAAAGAAGAAACTTGAACACAGATATATGGAGGGAAGACCGTATGAAGACACAAGAAGAAGTTGGCCACATCCAGCCAAGGAGAGAATCCTCTGAGAAAAGCAACATGCCTGACACCTCGACCTCAGACTTCTACCCTTCAGATGTGACAAATGTGACAAAACACATTTCTGCAGCAGTAAGCCACTCAGCCTATGATACAAACTCACAAAACCTCCTTGCCCCTAAATGTCTGTCATTATTGACATCAAAAGTGGAAAATCTTAAGTGGGAGAGAGCTAGACTGGGGAAGGTCTGTAGCTAAGGGATCATGCACTTATGAGAAGGGGTTGATGATCATGAACAGAGAGAAGATTGCTGATGATGTCGGAGGCCAAATGGACAGTATTAACACTGAGAGCCTTGTTATTTTCTTCTACTAATACAAAGTCCCCCAGAACATAAATATTCAAAGAGGGAAAATGTTCTGATTGTTTGATATGCTTCCATGACCTGGTGAAATGGCAATCTGATACAGATACTAGATGTGGTAATGTAAAATATATAAACAATTTTTCTTTTCCACTTGGTTATGGTCTGAGATTTGGGGATGCGCTGGCTAGATGTTGAAGAGCAGGGCCATTTGAGAACTGAAAATCACAAGGGATGGCGAGCAACTGGGCCTTATTCCTGAGGTGCAAGGACAGAGTTTTAGGACAAAGTGTTCCCATCTTCTGAGTTCTGACTGTGGCATTTGAGGCCCAACTCCTAACCATGGGGGAGCAGAAGCCAGTTCTTCCTTTGTCATCTAGAACATAAACCCTATGGCCTCAGAACCATGGCTGATAGACTCCAAGGACCAGTTAGAACCTTGTGTACTTCCAGAATCTCAGGGACCATGATGAAGTCTTCATGCTGGGAATTCTCTGCCCATAAACGCTGTTTCAGTCCCATGTGTGCTGAGTCAGATCATGACCATTAATTAGTTGAAAGAATTGTACTTCCTACCCCATTACTGACAAGTATCTGAAGCACACCTGGGTGTGTTAATGAACTTTGGGAGCAGGGGACACCCCCAGTGTCACCTCTTCTGTGGGATCTGAATTCACAGGAGAGGCTGTGTACTCTGGTGAACACTCTTGGGTAAGTCTCAGGTTCCACTTGCCACTTGTTCTACTCATATTGATTTGATTTTAGTTTGTCCCTTAACTATTTCTGCTAAAGTCTAACACAAGATCCTACACAAAAAGATCTGTCTATAAGACATAGTTATCCTCTCAAAATATTCTCAAAGGGGAATGGCTTGGGACTGAAAGAATGTGGAATTTCTTCTGCTTTGGGGACAAGCATGGAAGTGTGGAAGAGGAATCCAAAGCAAATGTAGCTGGGACTTGGCATCATTTAATCCTATGCTGACACTTAAGGTCCACTTTGTAAAAAAGCAGTTCAGCAGGGCTGACCTCAGGCTACCAAAGTGTGGGACCATGCATCCCTAAGCAGCAGCCTTCACACGGGAAAGAGAATGGCTGGTTACCCCACTCACCTTCCTATGTGACTTGGAGCATGTGGTCGTAGAAGAATTTCATGCATTGAATAATGGAGGAGATAAATGAATTCTAACATAAATTGCGTGTTATAAATATTATTTCTTTCATCAAAATCTTAGGAAGTTGGCATTATTTTAGCTGGTATTATATTATTATTCTAAAGTTCCTTGGGAAGAAATGGAAACCTATAGGTATTAGGAACATGCCTGAATTTGCCAAGCAAATACATGTCAGGGTCAGGGTGTGAGTTTCACCTCTCTGATTCTAATTCCCTATTGTTTCTTTTTCAACAATTTTTATTAGCACATGACTGTAATGCATGAAGGTTGCATTCCTTGTGAGGAGTTGGTGCATGTACAGAACACATCTTAATTCTTTTTCACCCCCTTGCCCTCTCTTGGCCCCCTTCACTTTTGCAAAAGATTTATCTCAATTTTTTCCTATTATCTTTTGTTTATTTTTCTCTTTAATTTATTTATATTTTGGGTTTCTCATATAAGAGAAACCATGCCATATTTCATCTTCTGTGTAATAATTCCCATTCTTAACCCCAGTATTACACTGCCACCCAAGGAAATGACCCATAGATGCCTTCCACATCTGTCAAAGGGTGGTTAGATCTTAAATTCTCTTGCATCTCTACCACTAACATGCTCTCATTTTCCAGATTTACAAGCAATATTATTTCCATTTAAAACACCTGCAAAAGCATTATTTGTTGAGTTGCTGTATGTTGTCAGTAGAAAACTCCCACTTTTTTCTACAGGGAGTAGTGCGTGAAGAACTTTTATGCTAGTTGATGTTCATGATGAAGTATTTCATATAGTTTTATGTTTTTAATATATCACATTAAATCTCAGTAAAGTAATGGATAAAGAGAGGACAAATATATTTGTAACTGGACTAAATCCAATTCCCTTTTGTTCTAGGTCATACAAATACCTTAAAAAGAAAAAGAAATTATGATTGCTTTCAACTCATGAGGGGGGTCCAAAAATATTTTTAAGCATCTAAATTATTCATGTTAGTGATATAAGTGTTAGTGTTAAGTGTGATATCACTTAAGACTGAAATCAAATTTGCTAAAATTTGAAAAACTATAATTTAAAGAATTTTCAAATTTCCAACCGTATGAAAGCATTTTTTAAAATATTTATACCATTTTAGTAACACTTGTATTTTTAGGGCTCATTTTTAAAACCTAGAGCAAATATTTAGAATATCACAAATGATATCATTTTATTTGGCTTCACTGTTTTTACTAGTTCTTTTATATTCTTCTCTCACTGTATCTCAAATATTTTTAAGAGAGAAAATTATGAGTAGGGTATGGTGGCACCTGCCTATGATACCAGCACTCTGGGGGGCTGGGGCAGGAGCATCATAAGTTCAAGTCTCATCTGAGCAATTTAGCAACTTACTGAGAACTTGTCTCAAACTTTTAAAAGAAGAAAGGGCTGGAATTGTAGCTCAGTGCAAATTGTGAACACGGTAGGTTCAATCCAGAGAAACGGGGAGGGGGTACTGAAGTATATAGGTTCACAGACACTGAAATTGAACTTTGTCTTTATTATTCCAAATAATGACTGATTGATTGATTGACTGATTTTGATACAGGGTCTCTGTATGTAGTTCAGGCCATCCTTGAACTCACTATGGGGCTCAGGTTGGCCGCAAACTCACAGCAATCCTCCTGACTCAGCCTGTCAAGTGCTGGGATTACATGTGTGTGCCACTATGCTCGACTGATCAGCACTATTGAATTGGACATATATAAAGTTATATAGATAGATAGATAGATAGATACAAATCTATCTCTCTCTATGTATAAAACTATCACTTATTAAGTGAAATAAGGTTAACTATATTTCCATTTTGAAGCCACTTAACCCCTGTGCTCACACTCCTGTAAGAACAAAAGTCCTAGCCAAGTGGGGAAAGGCCCATGCCTGTAAGCGCAGCACTGGGGATGCTGGGGCAGGAGGATGGCAATGCGTTCCAAGTCAACCTGAGCTACACACTGAATTCAGCTTCAGCTGGGGACACATAGTGGGATCCTGTCTCAGAAAAACCAAAAACAAATTTTTTAAATCTTCTGGTGCCTTTTAATTACAAATAAGCAAACTTTCAAGTTCAGTAATGAGTTCATCTAGAACCAGAAGTGTTTTATATGTAACTGTCCAATAAAATAATTGTATATAGTTACTGAGCATGTGGACTCTACCTGGTGTATCTGAGAAACTGGATCTTCATTGTTGTTCAAATTAGTTATTCTTAATTTAGATTTAAATAGTTGGATATGACTGGTACTATTGTATTGGCTTAGGCCAGGCTAAGTATCAGAACCTCTGAACTTTAAAAAGTTGGACTCAAAGAAAGAAAAAGTAGAAGGGTGGTTGGAGGAGCTTCAGAGTGGAGAAAATGGAAACATGTTGATAAAAGGGACACGCTTTCGACTGAAGGTTGAATAAGTTCTGTGGATTTAATGTACAGTATCGAAGTTCACTTTGCCTGCAGGTAAGATAGTCCATGATCCCAGTGCATGATATACATACTATGTACACACACTGTATATGCATACATATATACAATGTATACTGTACAGACTAGACATAATGTAATACTATATATACATACTATATATTCATATATACTGTATACTGTACAGACTAGACATACTATGTTTTTTCATATATATATGTATCTTTTGTACTAAAAATTAGATAGCAAAAGAGATCAAAGCAATAAGGTAAAATGGACAATTATAACAGTTTACACATGAATGTTATCTCTTTATGAAAAGTCAAGACAATTACTGACATCTTCAGAATATGTAGATGACTGCAGAGTGTGAAATGTAAGAACAGGGGACTCATGTGCAGCACAGTAACTGTGGTTAACAATCCTGCATTGTTTATTTGAAATTTGACAAGAGTGATTTCAGTGTTTCCACCCACAGTGGTTAACTATGGGCAGTGGAGGGTGTGGTAGTTAATTTGACCTTTGTAGTCAGTACACAGTGTTTAGCAAGTCAACATATATTGAACAGCTCGAGGATACGCCACTTTCATTTGCCAGTTAAGTGTTTTTTTAATTAATAAAAGCCCCTTCTCTCCTTCCCTTGTGCCCTTTCAGCTGGTGGTGAGGAGGGAAATAGCGCAGCTCACTGGGACCCTGGCATGTGGCCACATTCATGTCCCTCACACACCACCCAAGAAATTCTTCATTGGTGAGGAGGGTAAGGTGGAGGCGGAGGAAGAGAACATGAGGAAGGACAGAGACCTTGTTACGTTTAATAGAGCGGCATCACCGGGACAGGGACCCCTGCTTACAGCAGGCCCTTTTGAGGGTGGCAGTAGGCATTGCCACCTCTCCTTGGAGAGCTACTGGGAAGCTTCACAGTGTGTTCCTGAGATGAGCAACACTGCGCCTTATCTTCCCAGACACCTGTGTTCCTTCTCTCTCCCTTTGGAATCCAGCGCTTGCTACTTGGTTTCTTTCTTTCTTTCTTTATGGTGGTGGCAGGTGGGTCATCTTGTATCTCCCTGCCATCTTCTTGCAGAGCACAACTTCATTGTGGCCTCAAAGAAACAGACACATGCGCTCTATACTCTCTCAGGTGCAGCTTAGCTCTGCCAAAAGCTGCCCAGGCCACGCTTCCATGGGCTCACTTTTGGTTTTGAGAAACACTCACACATCCTTGATCCTTCTCTCTATTTCAGATGGAAATGTAGGAAACTTCTGAAACTATGTGGTGTCTCCCTCTCTCTCTCTCTCTCCCCTTCCCAGAATTGAGCATATACTCTTCTCACTTATACGTGTGTTATACTATGGGCCAGATCTAGGCTGTGCTCACCACAGATGCCAGAGACCACAATTCCGACCCTCCCAGCGCGAGGGGGAGAATGCCTCATGTCTGCTCTGGAGGGTGAGGTGGGGAGTCATTTCAGAGTGACACCTGGTTGAAATGTCCCTGCTAATATCTAATTTCTATTGTTGACCTCTTTATGTCTTCGTAGGTTGGAGGTAAATGGCCAGCTCAGCAAGAACCTAGACCTCTTCCTTTCCAAGTCCTACTGAAATGCCTCTGATTGTTCCTTTGTAATGTTGGGCAGGCCACACTTTATCACAAAGTCTCCTATGAAACTGGAAGAGAAAATGTCCCACTGTGGTACTCACATGTGCACTTACATGAGGCATTTTCTATCCTAATTATTTAATACATGTTATTCAATATTAACCCTACATGGACTATTATTAAAACACCCAATTTACAAATGAGGAAACTAGACAAGAAAAGTTAGACAACTTGCCCAAATCATAGAGTGTGGGCTTGAGATTAAAAGGTAAAAACCAAGTGTTTCTTTCTCTAAATTCACTGTTGTGCTGCCTAGGTGAGTTACTTTAGGCATTAACTTCTAGGTCCAAAAAAGAAGTAGGTTTGATGGCATTTACACACATATAAGTATAATAAAGGAAAACATTACATGTAAGTATATATTATGTATATATTTCCTTTTTTTCCAAGTCCTAGATTTTTCCATATTTTTCAATATATTATAAATTTCAATGTTTCTTCAAATCAGTGTACATGCTAGTAATAATAAAATGCTGCCTCTATTCTCTCAATAATAAATGTAATAAATTTATGTTATATTTAACATCTTAGAACCCAATAGAGATCAGGATGACCAAGCTGTCCAAAGACTCATCAATATAAGTGCACATTGACCCATCCCTAATGCAGAAAATGTACGTATCATAAGGAGAGTACAAGAGTGAAAAACCAAATAATATATTCTTAGGATATGATTAATAAACATATCAATAAAAAGCTTAAAAATTTTTAGACATCACACTATTTAAAACTGATTTGGAGACTTGGGAAGGATGTAACACTAGTTTTTCTAGAGTTAAAGTAATTATGCTATCCACTAACCTCGTCTTCATTTCAACAAGCACTTAAATTTTTGATATTGTGGTGGTTGGAACCAATGGTCTTAAAGAATACACACAAAAAATCAAGGTTAGGCCTGTCTGAAAATTGATGTTTGACCAGGAAAGAGACATGTGAACATTCTTATATTCTATATTTAATTTTACCCTAGATATAGCTAAAGTTCAGTACATTTTTTTATCTAGTTGACTTTAAGGGTGTAAGAAATGCAAAAACTCCTTTCTTTTAAAGAATAAATATTGTACTGTTGTTATAAGAAAAAATAAATCTACATACAAGTACCTAAAGGTTGATACTATAAACACGTCAGGATGTATGAAGTTGATTTCATATCTCTATCATGAGCACATCATCCTCTATGAGGATGATAAATTTATTAGGTGTGTGCATATGGAACTTTATAAGCAAAATAATGAAGTGCCTTGTTTTACACACAAGATCTAAGGAAGTTATGTGGTTCTCTATAGCACTAGTGCCAGTTGGTAGCAGAACCCAAACGGATGCATTTAGGATTTCTTTTACATACACAGAGAGATTATTTTAGAGAGAGCATTTTGAGACATCCAAGAAGATAAATGATTCAAATTTTTCTGAATATTCTCAATCTATGTCCTTATATATCACTTAGGCTACAGTTTATTTTAGCAGAATATAACTTAGATACTTAGCATACCCCAACATGTACAAATATAGTTGGGTAGTGCACAAAAAAGATGTACCCTGGGATTAAATATGATTGATGATATTTATAAATAAATATCTATCCAGAGCAAATGATTTCACATATAAGAGTTACTTGATTAATACCAGGAAAACAATACTTTTTCTCTTCCCATTCTTCTTTCCTTTCTTGTCCAACTGATACGTGTCTTAACATTATTTTTTCCTTACTTCTTGATCTAACCAAGCCCCATATTTCAACCAGTCTGTTAAGAGGTCATTTAACATCTTTTCTAAAGTAGTTCTCTTCTTTTTCTCCCATACACAACTTACTGTGGATCCATAGAGATATGAGCTTTTGTCATCTTGGTGTTTGTCTGGGCTCCCTGAATTTTGTAAGAAAAAAGAGTCTTCACCCTCTATAATAAGAATACCAATGTAGAGTAGAAGGCAATTGAGAGATAATCATAATTTAAAGGAAAGGGTAAAACATGAGCTCTAGCTATACACAGAAGTTATTTTCTGAGATCTGAAGTTTTTCTTCAGTTGAGATGGTGGAGGAAAGAAAAAGTGAGAACTATACTTGCCTCAGAACACATGCTTTAAAAATGTATTAAAAAACTTAATCAGATATTCTAGAATCTAATGTTTCACAATGCATTGCAATTTTCTCTTAAAAGTAATTGTAGTTTTTAAGAAATTTAAAGAAATTGGTTTTTGCAAAACGCTGTATTCCTTCTTTATATGTTTAACTTTTATTCACCAACAAAGACTGGGTTTCAGTAGGTGACAGGAATCAAAAAGATGAATAAGAAACACAGGTGACCTCAGGAGGGTTACTGTCAGATAGGAAGACATGGTGCTGTAAAGAACTGTTAGATGAAGTTTGTCCATGCAATTTTTTGAACTTCTTATTATTACCTGTCATAGAACCAGAGAAGATTAAAATTAAGAATCTTCAAATATAATCTTTATAATAACTTATTTACAAATAAAAACTATGGTCCACATATTTAGTTTTCTGTTTCAAAGTTATTTAAGAGTCAGTGTGCCAGGCATAAGAAATAGAATAAAGAACAATGTAGGTTCCACTTCACTGCTTTTAGTGATTCCAAATTATGGGAAAAGTGTTGTGACAAATGAATGTTTAGAAAACTAAAGGAGCACAAGAGACGAGCATCTTCCTGCGCTGAAGAGTTTGGGGACAGTTCCTGGTGGGGGTGACATTAAGCTGATCCCTGAGAATTAATTTGGGGTTTTCATCAAGGTAAAAAGCAATCATAAGAAAATAACCAATGCAGAGACTCCAGAGGCAAGGACTACTGGGTGGGTTAGCAAAACAAAGAAGTTCTTTAAGGCTAGATGGGGTGTGGGGTTGGGGGTGGGATGAGGTAGAGAGATCAGCAGGGCCCATACTGTTCAAGACAGTGAGGGACCACGTGATAAGCAAGGAGGTGATATGTTCATGTCTACTTGCAAAATGTGACTATCTTCATAAAGTGGATAGAGGAGTGGGTAGACTAAAAGAAAAGAGACTTGTTGCCAGTAATTGCATCCGGCCAAGTGAAAGATCATAGAGGCTTGAGCATGATGAGTGAATGAGGAAGGAATTAAAGAATGGATTTGAAAGCTCCTTAAGGGGTTGAATAGGAAATACTTTGTGGTTGAATTCCAACAGTTGATAGGAGGAGGAAAGTTTAACCCAGATGTCTAGCTTGTTTAGGAAGGTAGCAGGGAGAAATGAAGGTTTCAAAAAGATAGGAGGTTTTCTGTGTTAAGTTTTAGGTCATTGAATTTGAACAAACTGTAGAACACTCAAGAAATATGAAGAAATAGATCAAAATCTCCAAAGAAATATGTGCTGGTCCCCATATAGAATAGCTACCTCAGTCATCTTTGCCTACTTTTCACTGATCCATTTTTAAAATTTGAATTATGTATTGTTCCTCATGCCTGTTCTAATTCTATCTTATGTTTTACATAATAATAGTGTTTGTCACAGCTCCTACTATCTTTTTCAGTTGTTCATTTTCTTTTTACAAAATAGGGTTGTGAGCTACAATGTCCCTCAAAGTCTCATGCATCCTCAATCCATTGATGAGTTCTGTAGGTTAAGTGGAGGCTGGTTGGAGGTGAGTTCCTGTGGTCCTGACCCAGAAGGGTACATTCTTGTTCCGGCATCCTCCCTCCTCCCTGTGCATCCTGGCTGCCATGGGTTGGACAGCTTTCCTCCACCACGTCTTTCCACCATGCTGTCTAACCATGCATGGAACATGAACCAAAAGAAACCTCTCCTCCTTTAAGTTGGGTTTGTCACTCATTGTGTCCCACTGATGGGAAAGTACCTAAAACACAAAGTTAATATCTTGCAGAAAGTGAGAAGGGCTCCCATTCAGTTCCTTGCAGATAGTTGCACACACAGCCTTCTTTCTTGGGCTACCTTAATGTCTGGAACAACTGTTGATGCATAGTAGGCAAGCACAACATATGTTGTTGGATTGAAACTTTATGACTAAAGCAAAGTTTTGTTTAGCTATGCAAACAGTGGAATTTAAGTGGGAGCCAGATTGTCCAGGGGCCTGTATGCCATGTCAAGGGTTTTGATGTATCATTTTCATTTGGACTACCACTCTAATTGTTACTGTGTAAAGGGGTTATTTTATAGTGATTTATATGCAGTTTACTGGCCATTTATTGCTATCCTCATGAATGACAGATATGAATTATGTGTAAGCTTAAAGTTGCCAAGTCAACATTTGAACTGTCAGTGGTACTGGTAAGACAAGGCACTGAATTCCATCTTCTTTAGCTCACCCAGTGTCTCCTTCAGCCTCTTTGACAAGGGTGCAGAAATGGAAGAGCCTTGCCTTTCCCTTGATATTCTGAAAAACAGGGGTGTTTTGGATTAGCCAACTAATTTACACACACACACACACACACACACCTTAATCATTTTCATTTCATCTATAAAATTGGATGTTTGTATTAAATTATACCTAAAGTTCACTACAGATAAACTGTTCAATATATGTTTTTTTAATCAAACCCTGTTATGTTCTGGTCATATATTAGATTTCATATGTTCAAACTTGGCCTAATAGATGCATACCTAGTTCAGATAGGCTTCTTAATGAGAAGCAAACTGAATTCTTCTAATAAAAATCCATACCAAAAGCACTAATTATAATCATTGCTTATCACACTTAGAACAGATGTGTTTTAGAAGATCCACTTTATACTTTTGTTTTTAAAATTCTGTTAATATTATTCTGAGTAAGGCAAGGGTTTAGAGTTCTAATTGAGAAATTCACAATAATTATGAGCTAATTTGATAGATTGCCAAATGAATATTAATTTTGATACTTGTGAAATGTGTTACTTCCATGTTTAACTGAAGGAATGATAACAGACCATTGCAGCAATCCCATTATTGAGAGTGGTAGGCATTGTGAATTGATCACATGGATGATAATAACTTGTTACTATCTACAGCTCCATTTTGATATGCAAAACGCCTAACAAAATGGTTTCATTTCCGGCATCCTTAAAATAAAAAGAAATTGCCATGGTCTTTTTTGAATATTGCAATTTTCAGCACTGTTTATGCAAAATACATACAATTGTAAATATGGTTAATAGCTGAAGTATTTTATTATAATAATTTCTCAAATTATTTTCAGGCTTATTTTGGTATGGTAGTATCAATTTTATAGTGCAATGGAACTGTCTAACATAGTAGCACCTAGCCACTTCTTGAAATGTGGACATTGTTGCTGGAGAACTGAATTTTAATTTTTCTTAATTTTAATTATTTTAGATGGAAATATAATGAGCTACATATTGCTACTAATTACTTGATTGGCTAAAATGAATTCATCAATTTAGAACAATATTTCTTTAAAATACGATAACCATTTTATGACATTTGTTTTACATAACCATTTTATAATTTTTAAAGTAAACCTAAATATTTTATTCAAATAATGTTTTCAAACTGAAGTAATGGCAATAGACATTTTTTGTCTTTTAAAATAACATCCATTCTTAAAATATTGTTGTTTTTAACTGGAGTCAGCATAGAAGCCATTTATCACAAAATGACTGACGACATCATAAAACATGGAGAAAACTGGAAACACTTGCTGCAAAACCAGCATAAAATAAGGATGTCTGCTCTCATCACTCCTGTTTAATATAGCACTCAAAACTTCATCCAGCTCAATCAGGCAACAGAAAGAACTCAAAGGGATACAAATAAGAAAGGAAAAAGTCAAATATCCTTATGCACGGATGACATGATCATTTACATGCAAAACTGAAAAATTCCACCAAAAGACACTTAGAATGAATAATTTTCTAATATCAAGAATCAGCCATTAGGATTATATCAAATTAAAAGGCTTTTGCACAGAAAGGAAACAACCAACAAGTGAAGGAACAACTTACAGAATTGGAAAAATTACCCGTTATCCCTCAGAGAACTACCATCTAGAATACACTGAACTCAAAAATATTTCGGCATTTGAAAGGAGCAGACATTTCTCAAAAGAAGTACAAATGGCCAATAAATACATGAAAAAATGTTTAGCATTTATGGTCATTAGGGAAATGCAAATCAAAACATCATTGAGATACAATCTTACTCCAGAAAGAATGGCTCTCTACCAGATCTGAAACAAAAAATGCTGGCTAGGTTGTGAAGAAAAAGGAAGCCTTTTTCATTGCCTATGGAGATGTAAACTTTGTAAAGTAGTTGAACCAGTATGGGAATTAGTATGGAGTTTCCTCAAAACACTAAAACTAGAAGTTCCATTTGACCCAGGTATTCTCTTCTGCATATCTTCCCATAAGTGTTAAATTATCAAACTACAGTGTTCCATGTGTACCCATGCTTATAGAAAAGAACTGATAACAGCTCAATTTTAGGAGTAGATTATATGCCCATCAATGGTTAAATAAAAAAAGAAAATATGATATCTATTTATATATGTAATATACATATAAATATATTACAATGTATAATGGAAAACTGGAATATATAGTATAAATATATATATGAATACTACTTCATCATAAACAATTATAAATTCGAGTTATCTGTAAGGAAATAAATGTGTTACATGAAGTAAATCAGACACAAATGGATACATATCACATGGTTTCTCTCACATGAAAAATTAGAAATATTAATAATTTAAAGAACAAAATAAAAAAGAAATGGCAGGTAGATTTGTGGAGATAGGAAGGGAACCTGGGGTCAAGGAGTAGGGTAGGATATGGATGAAAAGTGGATGTAAAAATGATCAGGATGCAGTATGTTATACATACAAATTCCTCAGATGAGTATAGTCGTTATGTATCATGAACATACACCAATAGAATGATGAGTAACTTTGACTTATGGAATTTGTATTTGAGTTCATCCCATTTATCAGCAATACAATGTCAATTTACTGTATGGAATGTGCATTTCTTGATACATAAAGGCATTCTTTTGTTTACCAACTGTTAATATAAATACGAGGCTCTTCTCACTCTTCTTTCCAGGCATAATTTTAATTCACCTGTACGCACAAACACATGGACACTGCACTTCTGTACATACTGAGAATAGGTTAGTCCTTTCAGTGACCAGGAACAGGCTGAAAAAACAGCCAACCAACAAACAAAAACCCTTCCAGCTCCTTCTGCTGCCTAGAATAAAGTGCACAATGTTTTGATATTTTACTCCACAGGTGCCTGGGTAATCCTGGGAGTTCTCAAAGCCTGACTTTCCGTATCTGCATAACAAGTGAAAAAAGGCTATTCTGGATATATTTTTCCAATGAAATAACATGCAAAATCATTCAATCCTTCAAATTCATGCCATGTGATCAGTTACAACAGTGAAGCTTTGGCATCAACAGGACCAAGAGAGGCTTCGACAATCTGGATGTGGTGAAAGATAGAGTCCTCCCCAAAAATGTATACATAATTCAGGAAAAGAAAAGATTGTATAAACATTTTAATACTAAATTTATCAAGACGTCAGAGATTCATACAAGTTACCTTTGGCTTCTGCAATCACAAGAGGTCCTCAAAGTGGTGGCCATGAGCTCACAGACATTCATGCATACGGTGAACCGCTGCTTGGGTAGCCTTGGTCATTGAGATTGCTGTGCATTCATTTTCAATTTCTTCTTTAAGTGCCAGGAGTGAAGTGGGTTTTCTGTACGACATCCTCTAGGGTCTGCCATACGAGGGTAGTACTATCTGTTGAAAAAACATCAGACTACTTTTCTTTTCCTGAACTGTGTGTACATTTTTTTGGGGGGGGGGCAGGCTCTGTATCAGACCTCTAAACACAAACCATTATAATTCTCTGGGGTAGTTGTACTTTGGACGGTTCACCGAGACACTAGATCAGACTTTATACATCACTGCCTTGATTCAATCACTCCTATGTTCAAGAGTTAAAATTACCATGTTGCAGAGATATATCCATATCCGTGTTTATGCAGCACAATTTCTAATGGCTAGATCATAAACAAGTAAACAGCAAAATAGAATGTAGATATAAAGGAAGTAAGGAGAAGTTGAAGTAATTCGCTAATTTACCTACTCAGCTCTTTCGAAGTGTTTTAATATATATATACTAATTATTTCACTTATGCTACTAGTTTCTCTTAATTCATTGAAAAGAAAGTTTTGTACTATCATCTGTTTCTTTTTTGTAAGAGAGAAACTTTTATGTCGAGGGCTTCTAATCTAAGTAACGATGAATAACTATTTTGAAGATAGTAATACACAGAGCATTAACTATCTTAATCTCTTATTATTTTGTTATGAAATTTTATTTTGTTTTGAATAAAATAAAATAAAAAAGAAATTTTTATTGCCAATTCCCTATTTCTTATAACAAGGATCTCCACAATTTTGATCATGAAATTTCGTTTGGAAAAATTTACTAACCATACAGTTAGATGCCTATTAATTTCAAAATTATATACATGTAGCTACTGATTATAGCTTATTGTATTATATCACAAGTTATATTTATTATGACTTTTAGGTATGAGGTAACAAATATTAATATAAATTCTTGTATTTGCTTCCTAACTAGTTCATCATTTGAAAATTAGGCACAATTCTTTTTTTTTTCTGGCTTAAAGAATGAAATGCAAGCCCTGTGTCCTTGTTTTCTTAGGCCAGAGTGATGGCTTTTGCCTTTTCTTTCCAACAAATTTTCTACTAATCTTCATAGTCTCTCTCCTATATCAAGTGGTTTCAAAGCTTTTGGTTTGAATTGAGTATGTTTGGTATAGTTTTTCCCCAATGTTTCAATTCTTGAAAAGGATTTAATAAAAACTCTCCAGCAAGTTAATTTTGTTGCCAGTGTATTTGAGAGCTCTGCATAAAGCATTCATGGTTTCATATGTGGACATATTAGAATCTCTTCCTATCTCTTTCCAATCCTCCTTTCTTTCATTCACGATTCAGATAAATACACATCCACTAGCTTTAAATTGAAAAGACACAATTCTAACAGTGCACACACAAACTAGGAGAAATTAATTGCTTAATTGGCTTGGAATGTTCTCATAGAGTCTCAAAAATTTACACAATGGCAAGTTACAATATGCTTTATTCTTTGACTATTATGATGTAAACGCTCTGCTGTAAGTTGTGTTTATTAGATAACATGTTCAGAAAGAGAAATGTGAGCAGTTACTTCAGTAATTTAAATCATTTGAAAAAATGATTTCTTGTTGTACTCCAAATACAACAGATTAGCACTAAGAAATGTTAAGAATCTATGCAGAATGAATTTGAAGCTATAGAATGCTTTCTCTTTTCATAGTAAATATTAATAGTCAAGCATTTAAAAGAGTATTGACTATCAAGAGTGACATAAGATGGAAATTCTAGATTTCCCTTATTAAATTTGTTAAACTAGCTTTGGTTTCTTTTAATGTTAGCCAAATTCTAGGATTTTTTACTTCAGATAGCTTTCAAAGTTTTATTTAAAAAATTTATAAAATAAATACATTTGAAGTATCATTTTGAGTAAGAGTTCTATTATTCAACACATACACATACCCAGTGTTAATACCAGTAACCAGAATAATATCCCCTCACTTTGTTCCTGTTCCTTTTGTAGCATCCTGCTGTGCTATTTTCTCCCCTCAGACTTGTCACATCTGCTCAAGGTCCACTTGTCCACAATCTCCTCCTCTTCCTCGTACACCCAGGACCCACTTCGATAACTTCTCTGATGAGCACATATCAGAGGTGTTTAACTCTCCTCTGAGTTCGGTTGACACTTACCATATATTGTCGTAAAATGTATTCCAGCATTTAGTGGAGTTCTGGTCACACAGAAAATCATAAGTATTTGGGAAATGAATAAGCATACAAAATATTTACATGGTGTGAATCAGAATTTATATTGCCATTGTTTCCTCATAATAATGCCATTACCGACAAGTTTTGGCTATTCTTCTAAAATGAAAGTTCTTGGAGAACAGGAATTATTCCTATGCTTTTCAATCATTGACTCCTTCTCCTTGCCAGTTTATAGAAATTACAAGTAAGATTGTTACAGTTGAATGGTGCTGAAGCACCTCATGCTACTGATGAGAGAATGGTTCCAAGGAATCCAAAATCATGTAAAGCTGAGTCCGAGTTATTCCAATTTTAGTATATGTGCTGCCAAAGCGAGCACCCGAGTTATTAACAGTCTAGTTTTCCTGAGCCATGGTCCAGCTCCCAGTCACTTACTCAGCAAAAAATTATGAACTACCTTCTGTCTACTGTCTTCCAAGTTGAAATTACTGAAGATTATGGGATGAGTAATTGCTGGCCATGATTTGATAGTCAAGAATGACCCACCAAAGTTAATGTTAAACATTTCAAGAAACTATATCCAGTCTCATATTCAGCATGAAAAAAGATTTTGCTGAATTTACTATTTTAGAATAAAAGAGATTCTCAATGAGGCTTATATTATATAAACCCAAGTCAGTTCAAATTTTAAGTTTATGTTAATTAGGACATTTATTGGAATATGGACTTTTTCTTAAAATAATTTTTAAATATAAAAAATTATAATTTTTAAACATATAAAAATGATTACATATTATCCATAACTAAAGCAGATGTCAAAAAAGAAGTAGCAGAGGCCTGAGAAATGTGGAGAGAAATATTAGGAAAGCTTATCCTCTAAAGAAATCAAGATGGTCTATCATTGACAGAAGTAAGAGCTGGATAGGGTTTTAAAGAGAAGGACTTTTGTTCTCCATGTTCTAATCTTTGTGGAAGAATTAATTTATAGGAGTTGACCAATGATCTTTTCAACACTATGGATTTGAATTTTAAAAAGTTGGATAAATGTTTAGCAAATGACTAATAATATGAAATTTTTGTTTCTATGGGACTAGTTTAATCTTATAGGATCAGATAAATTTAGTTTGTATATATTCAAATTAATTATACAAACCTAGAGAAGTTTTCAATAGCATATCAAAAGCAAATGTTGTTTCTTGCATCCCCCTGAAATGTAAAACATAAGCATTATATGGCATGATATAATGTGAGAATGTGAGCACATATGATGTCATAGACAGACTTTAGCCAAAAAGAACTTTTTTGTGACTGATGCATGATAACCTTACAAATATTCAATACTTAGATTTGCAGTGCAACATTTTGCTGTATTCCTTAAATATAATTCATTGAAAGCAATTTGAAATGAGACTCACTAGCAGAAAAGTCATAATCTAACTAACATGTTCAGTAATAAAAGAGGAAAGGTGTGTTAGATTTGTAATATTTCCCTGAAGAGTCAAATGATTTGATCTAACAATGATACAGCAAGAGGCAGAGGAATAAGCCTATTATTAGAATTATGGTGAGACTAACAGTATTATTCATGAAATTTTCATGAAATAAACCCATATTAGGAATTTCAATAAACTTCGGGAACAAAAAGTTATGTGAGAGAATTTCTATTCAACCATTCTGTCCATCATCATATGAAAGTTCCTTCCCCTCCAACATAGGAACACACTTATGTTTTGGCTCTTATACTGTTTAACATAGTTTACACATTTAAGGAGAAGAATGTTCCTAAAGTTATCCAAATAGAATGATAGGTTTTAATTAACAAATTAAATCCCTTTATTTACTGGTGGAAGCTTGGAATAATATGCAAAGTCATCTAGGTTTGGAGGAATTTTAAAAAGTTGGCATCCAGCTACTTCTGTCTATAAACAGGCAGAAAAAAATAAGGAAAAAGGAAACCCCACCAGACATTGCATTGGCACAACTTGTCCTGAAATACATATTTATTATCAGTTTCAAATATTTTTAGAAGTCTTAATATAGAACTCTATTAAAAGCCACACGGAATAGAGACAATTTACTGACTTTTCTTAATTCTACCTGCTATGAGGCTTTGTCCTGGAGCCACTGATTATTACTCTGGATATGTAACACATCCAACATTAGTTTTACATCAGCCATTATATGAGAAGGAGACAAGATGGGATCCTGAGAGGACATGTATATTGATACACAAGTATTTAAGTTCATTATTCTGTTTTGTGCAACTTTGTATTAACAGTCTTACTCTAATTTATTGTGGATCCAAACGATTGCTGTAAGAATGGAGCAGGCCAGGTTTGAACTCATCCAGTAGAGATTTGACACCTAAACAGTCTTTCCTCATTGCACTACCTCCTTCAGCAGGTCTTTTCAGAGTCGGTGACCCATTGGTAGGCTCAGTCTTGGAGCACTCTGTACTATTGTTTAACACTGTGAAATTCTGACTGCCAGACAGCGCCATGGGGAAATGGTGTCACTAGCAGGTGGCTGGTTTTTCCTTGATGCTTCGATACCTATTTCTGGCAGAGACGTTTTCCCCTCTCTTTTGCTACTCCCTCCCCCTTAGAAAAAGCTGTCTTTCCAACAGCCTTCCCCTAGTGTCATGGACCAAGGTTCATTTCTGTCTGTTCTCAGGTTGATAGCCCATCACATAGTAATGTCCAAACATGAGAAATTGTGATAATTAAACTTCTTTTTTTTTCTTTGCAGAATAACTAATTGTAAAAATTGGCAGGCAGCCTGCCGTTTGAAAGTGAAGAAAACATCTTGTTTTAACATCTGAGCAGGGATTTTTTTTATAATCTGTAAACAATTGGACCATATGTAGTGTGATGGGAAACATGAAGGCTGCAATAGAACATCATTGAAGGAATCTTGTGTTTAATTGTTCTTCTTTGATTCACTGAAATAGAAATCAGCTTTAAAATTCTGTGTTTTATCATATTTTTAAAGAGACAGTTTTTCTTAAAATATCAGACAACACTGACAATTTACTCAGTCATGAATGAGAGGCAGGCAAGGGAATTCCAATTTCTGAAAAGTAAATATGTTTTTAAGACACCTGAAAAGGTAATAGATGTGCCATGAGCTTTTTTCAGCCTTTGGTTTGACCTGCCATCCACTTTGGTGGTACAGAGAATCTCTATACAATGTGGTTCAGCTCTTACAGGGTGAATTTTTTCTAAATATTCTGTTGATAAAATGAAAGTTAAAAAAAAAAAAAAACCTCAAGACTGACTAAGTTGAAATCTTGAAGAATGAAATCTTATCTTGTCTAAATTTTGCTACATTTTCATACCATGGGCAAAGTATGCCCTTTTAAAAGGGTTTCAAAGGACATCTGGTGAATTCTTTTGTATCTAATACAATTCCTTATGTATCATGATTAACTTCCTTTATATTAAGTTGATACCACTTAAAATAAATTAAAATGATCAAAAGGATTTTGAGATCATCTGTATGTCACCAATCTGTAACACTGGTGTGACGGAAGTGGGTTTGAAGCAGGGAGAGCCAGGTTCCTTGCCTGACTTGCCATTGGAAGGACATCAAGCTCTTTGTGGTTAACTTTACCTTCTTCTTCCTTGGGGACCTTTCCCCTAAAATTAGCTAGTTTTATCAGGTCAGTGATTTTTAGAGGGACTGTGAACAGAGAGGCTAATTAGTGTCTCGAGAAGAACTTTTGCAAAACACTTCTGGGGAAGAATGTCTCCTTCACACTTCTGCTTCTCTTTGCCTCTCCCCAAAGTCGCTGCAGGGAAGGTGAGCCAGCCTGGCCTATTGGAAGGTTGTCATCCAGAAGATCCACTGACCCAGATGATCTCTCAATGATAGCCTACTTGACAGCATAGAAGATTCAAAAGCAATTCACTGTTCGATGTGCTAGATTTCATATTTTCCCCTCTAGACCCCTACTGTTCTGACTTGATAGTTTTGTTTTGGTTTTGAAATTTTTAATATTTTATTGGGTCATTGTTCCACATGAAATTTAAATAGTGAGAATACATGTACTGTGGTTCTATTATCAACTCCTTCGTGCCTCCACTGTCTTCCAACTTGAGTCTGTTTTGGAAAGCTGTTCTCACAGGTCTCAGGCAGCGAGCTGAAAACGACAAAGGCGCCTTCCACTTCTCTGCTGTAAAAGTTGTACTTACCTTGTTTTCAGGAAACCAACCTCCGTTTCCAAGGAAACAAGAACAAAAAAGCAGTTGGCAGCTCGCATCTGGGACTTAGAAGAACTCTCACATGTCAATTTTAACTGCTGGCTGCTGGCTCAGACCTAAAAATGTGGGGTATTAAAATCACCTTCAGGCTTTTAATGCACAAAACGATATCAAACAAGTTTTGTTTTCCTTAATTTTGAAACAATTGAGTTTAATAGAAAATCATTTAAAATATCCTTTAAAATAATACAACAAATTTCGTGCTCTTAAAGTGCTGTAAATAACTCAATACAAACTCAAGTTTTATTTTGAAACAGTAGGCACATATATTGCATGGATATTTTCTCTATTTTGTACCACTCATTTTTGTCACTTTTTAAATTATGTTGGCTTCTTCCTTCTTATTACCTTCTATGTTTCCAAATCTTTATTTTTTATTATTATTTTTGACTCAAAT
The DNA here is from genome assembly GCF_053883595.1 of Heterocephalus glaber. Taxonomy (NCBI): domain Eukaryota; kingdom Metazoa; phylum Chordata; class Mammalia; order Rodentia; family Bathyergidae; genus Heterocephalus; species Heterocephalus glaber. The sequence continues at coordinate 21,531,634 of NW_028258312.1, forward strand.
GCAAAGTATACTTTATGCAATAAAATACCTTTTCTCATATGCAAATGATATCTTTTGTTTTATCCACAGAGCTTTGAAGTCATTTTTAATATTTTTCGTAATGTTTTTAAATGATGAATCATGAAAATACAGATCGACATTTTCCTCTAAAAAATGTGATGTTTTGATTCTAGGCCTACATATCCATGTTAGCACCGTTCACGTCTGAGTAACTGACATGCACCCTTTGGTCTGTAGAGTCTTTAGGCCTTCGCAATTCATGGCTACCATGGTCCTTTGAGTTTGTCAAACTCCTGCTAAACCATAAAGCTGGATGGAATGCATTTGCATAGGGTAGCTGTGAGACAATTTATTATAATTTTTTGTTGTCGCATTAAAGGTGGAAACTTGCAGGAATACTTTAGGCATGGAATTGATTAATGATAGATTAATTGTCAAGAATTGATTAATAATTGTCAAGAAAATATAGTTTTGATTTGATATTATAATCCATCTTGGGTTCTATTATTTTGTATTAGTCTACTGTTTAATTGCCATCTTCCAGTTTTAAAAAATGTCTTTTAGAATTTCATTCCTTGACTATCACATCATTTTTCAGTGCACCGGTGTCCTTTGAACACCACGATGCCTGTGGATAATCATTAGTAGGTGAAATGCTGCAGGTTATACATGCAGCAATTTATCATATTTGTGAGGTAGACTCTTTACGTGACTTAGAGTATTTACAATAAGTTAAAAGTTGAATTTATGTAATTTTGGTCTCCATGTTAGATTTTTGCAAGTAAATGTGTTTTTTCCTCCTCCCAAATATAGGAAATATTAAGATAAATTTATGTGAAAGCATTTAATGTAATTTCTCCTAATTTCCCTATCCTCACATACATATTTATAAAATGCTTTAATTTTCTTGATTCGGTAACCTAGATTTTATACTTTTGATTTGTGAATTCAGATTCTGTTGAATATCTTTACTCTTAAGGGGAAGGTAGGCCAATGGGATTCTCATGTTTAACATTTTTTGCTACTATTAGAAAGTCAGCTTGTCACAGGAGAGAAATTACCAGAACTTCATAATAAAGACCATGTAAGCAGTAGTTATGAAGAATCAACAAATAATGTTATGAACAAAAAATATAGTCTCTGAAGGTTAAGAAGCCTCTTAAGTAGGAAAAATACGGCGAGCTTTACACTAAAATTTAGTCAAAATTTAAGATATCAAATCCTGATATCATTGCTTTATTATTTTATTGAAGATATAATTCAGGCACTATAAGCCCACCATTTTAAGATGGATACTTTTGTGTTTCAGTGTCTTCACAACATTGTACAACTTTCACTACTATCTACCAGAAATGATTTTGTAACCCTGAGGGAGTCTCATGTCCATCGCCAGCTGCTACCCGCCCCCCAGCCCCCACCACCAGGGGACATAACTTCTGTCTCTAAGGACTTGTTTATTCTAGACATTTCATATAAATAGTGTATAATTTGTGATCTTTTCGTTGTACTATTCTCATGAAGCATTCCACGTTGCAGTATATGTCAATACTTCATCCCTTCTTTTGTTGAATAATATTCCATTGCATGAATATAACAGATTATTTTTATTCATTAATCAATTGGTGAAAATGTTTCTCTCGTTTCTTATTTTTTCACTATTCAAATCATGGTGCTAAGAATATGCACGTACATTTTTGTATGAAACTATGTTTTTTATTCTCAGGCATATACATAGGAACAGAACTGGTGGGCCATATGGTAGTTCCAAAATATTATTTTAATTAAAATAATACAAGCAATGTTTTTATATTGTGGGAAATGAGAAAGAAAACAGAAGAGTATACAATTTTATTGCCCCAAATTTGATTTTAAAAGCCCAGCAACAAATAAATACATAAGTAAGATCTATACATTATTAGTGGAATGGTGATTTTGTTTGCATTTTTGTTTTTATTTCTTTAATAACAAATAATTTAGTGTGACATTACTCATATATCAGACTTGTTGGTTTCATGTTAAATTTTTTAAAATATACAAATGTAGGCTCAAAATAAATGAGCAGCATTGTTATAAACATTATACACAAACAGCCTCTGATTTACAATGGTTTTGATTAATGTTATTTTTACTTTATGGTAGTACAAAAGTAATATTCATTCAATAGAAATTATATCTTAAATTTTGATAATTTCCTGAGCTATGGATATGCAACAAATTAAGTTCTCTCTCTTGAGATGATGAACAGCAGTTGTGAGACATTCCCGATCAGAAATGTGATCGTAGGGTAAACAAAAGCCAATGAACTATGTGAGCTACAATGTTCAGCAGAGCATGTGAGTTAAGTGCATTTTTAATGTTTGATATTTTCAGTATATGAGGAACATATTAGTGTATAACCCATTGTTTGTTGAGGAGCATCTGTATATTCAGTAGCATCTGTGTTAATATCTGAACCCAAAAGTCACTATTTGTATACGAGGGAAATTATTTTAAGTGAAAATTTTCTGAAGTTACTGAATAAGAAGACTATTCAGTAAGAAAATACCTCTGTTTTACATTTTACAACTTACTGATAATTTTTTTTTGTATCTGCCACTATTTCATTGAATGAGTGAATTTATCATTGTCTCTTTACTCATTTGTATATATTTCTAAAATAATCACATATCTTTGAGAATAGTTTCAAAGTTTTAGATCTGTCAACATTTTTCTGTGGTTCCCTGTGTACCTGCCTCTCCTCTCTGCCTCTCCCTCTCCCTCTTTCTGTCTCTCTATTCCAAACTATGAATATCTTATAGCACATATAATGCACTACGTGTCTCTATGTGTGTGCTTATATTCTATCTCTCTTTACCTCTCTTATATGATTAGGAAATCTTTCTCACCTAAGTATCTTTGATCTGTGATGATCTGTCTTTGTGCTAAGCAATTTACTTCCATTTTCACAAAAAAATTCATTGTTTTACAAAACTATTATTCTAAGTTAAATTTCCTCTCTTTAAAAAAGACAATAAAAATTTTTTAAAAACACCAACTGGCCTTTCTTATCTTTTCTAAAGAATTTTTATACTCACATTTCTTATTATCATGCATTGTACAAAAAGCACCTATTCATCAAAGAATTTGAAAATAAAAGGATGAAAAAGGAAACTATTTTAGTTTAATCACTTCCTTTTTGCAGTGTTGGGGATCAAACCTAGGGCCTCACACATGCCTGATAAGAGCTCTGCCACACAGCTATAGCCCCAGCCCAGACGCTATTTTAAAAATAAAAATAAAAAGCAACTGTTATTACAGGCTACATTATCCTCCAGGAAAAAAATGGTCTTCTTTCAGAAAACTTGTCCTTTCTTTAAGTTCATCATTCTCTTTTTATTTCCTTGATAATGCTCCTTCTCAGTCTCCCTTCTTGTGTGTCACTTGGTCCTTCCCTTCCAATCGTCTAATGATCCATCAAGATCTTTTCCTGTTTAAGCACCTCCTGTGACGCTCAGATTCCTTAATATTTTCTCACTCAATCAGTTTAACTATTACTTACTGAGTCCCTGATAGGTCCTTGACTCTGTGAATAGTACCTAGATACAGAAAAAGCACAGTACCCAAGAAGCATGAAAGATGGCACCTCTCTTTCCTTATTGTAAACACAATATGCACGTACCCCAAAACGGAAGAAGATAAGGAGATAAAAAGCATTTATTTTGTCAAACACGTAAGTGAGACACATGAACTAACTACGAGGACAAAATAATTTCAGGGATGGAGGGGAATGGAATTATATAAATAAATCTCAGAGTGGTGAATATCTTTACATGTATTAAAGGATATCCTTGGAGAGGTTCCATTTCATCAAATTTTATCAACGAATACCTTATGAGGGTTAAAAGGCACAAAAACACACAAATTTACACTGATAAAAATTAATCTCTTAGGGAATGGCACATTATGCTGGCAAAAGAATGGTCTAGGAACATTCAAGATAAATCAATAACAAAATATTTGACCAGTAGATATCCCAAGTGACAAAACTCAACTTTGGCCTTAAATAGATCAAGTTTTTAAATTCTGAAGTAACATGAAAAGAAGTCCTCCTGTTAGCTTTTTGTTGCTAGGGTAAAATAGTTCACACTAAAAATTTACAGGGGAGAGGTTGAATTTGGTTCATTGTTTCAGAAGAGTCAGTCCCTAGCCTAGTGACTACAAGGCAGAAACCACATGGCAGAAGGGCAGAGTAGAGGAAAATTATTCATGGCAACCAGGAAACAAAGAGTAGGAGGAGAGAAACAGCATATTCAACTCTGAAATCATCAATGCATTATGTAAGGAAATCATGTTTGTAGAGGTAGTGAGTGTGGGAGGGTCAAATTAAAATTATACCTAATGACCTTAAATTATATACCATATTTTATGACACTTTCCTTGAACTTGGTAATCAGATAAGTAGCATGAGAAAAATTAAATTTAAGAATGAATATCAGATTTCTATAATTCACAAATCATAATATGCCAAGAAAGAAGAGCTAGAAAGATTTCAGATTCATCTATGAAGAAGTCTTAGTTAAAATCATCATAGGGGACGCATTCCTAAAGGCTTGGCTTTACTAAGCTTCCATGTGTCTCCATGTGTGTCCACATTTCTTCGACTCCTGCAGTAAAAAAATAATGCTACCTTTATGTGTTTCAAATGCATTCCTTCCCTAGTCCTGCCAGTATTCACAAATGCAGAAAGTTATAGAACAGACCCTCAACTGCTTCAAATGATGAGTTCTGTGTAATTCTAATGTCTTCCAACATCAAACCATGAACAAAATACTTTTAACTGGATGCTATTTGCTTCTTTTCTACTATTCTCCAGCCCTAGCATGCAACATATGTTATTCATTTAAAATTCAAAATAGCTTACTGAGATACTGGAGCTTAAATTCATGAAGTCACTTATGATTCATATATATATATATATATATATATATATATATATATATATATAATTCACTTTAACATGTAATTATATTGTAATAGGTTTTTCTGAAGAAACAACTCCAAGTTAACTTATTGTCCAATCATCTTAACTAAATATATGAATCTTACACTAAATATTATAAAACATGCTTATTGTGACATACAGTTATACCAAATAGTAACATATATTAATGTAAACATATTTATACACATATTCAATGTACATGCATACATATATACATATGAAAGTCTTAGGTTTGCTTGTTATTTTAGAGAAAGTCATTGTGATGACGAGACATTATTGTTGTTTAATGTTGTTTAATTACATTTTTAATGTAATACTGTGAGTTCTTTCCATTGGTTTAATAGTGAATGATCTACACCTGAATATTTATGTAAGAAAAATTAAAGAAGATATTTCAACCAAAAAAATCTCTAAAAACTGCTTAGTTATACTACTTTTATGCAAACAACTTTTGTTTTCTGGTGAAAACATTTTAAAACTCAAAAATACCTTTGTAATTCCATTCTAGATGTTTCAGTTCCATATCTAACAGAATCTATTAGATGTTTCCCTTAATGAAAAAATTTTAACAGTTGAACTGATTTGAGCCTGATGGATATTCTTTTGCCCATTAGATGTTGAAGCTGCCAGTGACCTGTGAAATGGTCAAAGGCAGGCAGCAAGGGAGACTGGGTAAACAAAAATTAATAGTTGACAATAAAATGCAACTAAAAATCTAGCTGCTATATGTATTTTCTATCAAAATTTGATAGAAATGTGGGTCAAAATCTCACAGGTTATAAAACGTGAATTCTTTGACTAGAACTGAAAACATCTACATAATTCTCAAGATGGATTTACAATAGGAAATAGCCATCTTCTAATGAGGACTAGATCATTAGTTGGAATAAAAAACATTTTTTCAAAAATCATATTACAAATTATGCAATACACTGTATTCAAAGGCCTATGTTCTGTAATCTAGAAACTTTTCTTGACTCTTTTGACACATGATTTTTATTGTGCTATTTTTTTTTATTTTCTTTGATCTTATTGATAATATGCAGCAATTTTAGTTGTACCTTTATTGATTCAGGATTGATTTTGAAATGTACCAGGTTTTTGTTTAGGAAATGAAATTTAAATTTTATATGCCGTATGTGTATGTGTATGTATATATGTGTGCATGAGCATGTGTGTGTGTGTGTACATGTATGTGTATAGATTGTGTTTTATGATCCAAGAACCACTAGGGATAAAAGAAGAGAACCTGATGGCTTTACATTTTATTCTGGGTAATGAGTATAAATAGGGATATATATGAAATATAAAACATTTTTGTTACCGAGTTACTTTTTATGTTACCGAGTCAGGAATCATTTGAATGAAAAAAATACTTAAAATTTTTGAAAAGAATTTTGATCCTGATAAATTACTTTGAAAATATCCTTGTTCGCATTTTTTTTCCACTGAGCTTTCATATGATTTTTGCTTGCTTGTCTTCAAACAGAATCGTTGATTTTGTTTGTTTGGTTTGAGGAGGAGATGGTCTGCCTATCTCAACATCTTGCATCTCTTGGAAAATAAAATAAAAGCAAGACATTTCTTCTTTTCTATTTTGTTTCTAACATTTTAAGTTTTATTTTGTTTCCTAGCCATTTGACAATATAACTGGCAGCGGAATTTACATCATTCTTTAACAAAATTTGGGGGGCAAAAGAAATAAGATAGATAAAATTTAATTGTAGATGATCTAAACATTTCAGTCCAATATCACAGATGAATGTCATTATAAGAATATAAGTTATTATTTCATCTACTGCTTCAGGCAGTCTCAAACATCTAATGTGATGAGCCTAAGTTTGATTGTTCAGGATCTCACTTTTAAATATTAATATTTTATTTATGGTACCACGTTTGTGTAATAAAATTGTGTTTGTTTACTAATATGTTCAGGTTTTATTCTTATCCTAAATTATTGTGATTATTTCCAAAACTTCTTCCACAGAATCTGTATGTCTTTATCAACACCCAAGATTCTAAACATCAGCTGGTTTACTGGAACACTGGTCATTGTAGCTGGAATTATTTTTCATTTTAGTTCCACTGGTATTACCTTACTACACTTTCACTTTTTTAAAGTCTTTCTTTTCTGTGAATTATTATTATCATTTGGACTTTAATTCCTACACTCTACCCCTTTAAATGAAAGCATTTTCTCCACCTTAGTATTTTGCTATTGTTCTCATTGTCACTCCTATTATTATTTCTACTGCAGCTACTCTTGCCAGAGTGTAATTGCAACAAAGCAGGAGATTGCTAATCCCATCCACAACACCTAAGATTTGTGACTTTGTGTGATTTGCCTCCTTTCCCACCTCTTATCCTTTTCCCTGCAGTGTGGGCATATGTTAGCTCCATGTTAGGGCAGTTCCTCTGAAATCACGTTTACTTCTGGCCTGCTGGACTTTGGAATAGCCATCACTCCAGAGAGATAGATAGAGTCACAATATTAAGAAATTTTGCAAGACCCTAATAAATCTGCAGTTTGTGTGGATACTAATATTCCATTAATGAAAAACTGCTGTATCCACTAACAAATACTCTACATTAATTTTTATTTTGTTTAATGCAATTTACTTTGCATAGATTGTCATATCTCAAGGTTAAATATGTGTTAACACTACGCTTTCAGTATTTAATTATACTTTTATAACTGGAGAGACATTTTGTTTTTTATGTCAAATATTTCTCTTTTATTGAAAATTTCTGAATCTTTGTGGAAAGTTTGAATTTATAAGGGATTATTTTTTAAGTTATGAAACTTTTATGTTTTTTTCAATATAATGCCCTCCCAAGTGAACTATTTCAGCTCTCTTGTGTTTTTTTAAGATACTGTACATATTATCATGCACTTTTCATGTCTCCATGTGATGTCTGAAAGGCCACAGAAATATGACATCATAATTATCAAAGTCACCTCTTTTGTTTAGAATATAAGTTTCATAAAGACAGAGACACTGTCCTGTTTTATGTTTTTTCATGCACAGTACCTTATAGACACTCAAGAAATACTGAAAAGATGAATGACTATTAATATTTTGATATTACTTGATTCATAATAATGGCCACCAATTACCAAGTGCTTTACTTCATCAGTCAAAATATGAAGCATATTTTAATAATATAGTTTATTGTATCATATTTTATAAACCATAAAGATTCACTATAGATACAAATATTAGTCTCCATTTATCGATTGATCAATTGATATCTAAGGGTCTATCCAAGTCCATAATGTAGATTAGGGTTCACTCTTAGTGTTGTACATACTGTGTCTGCCCAGATATACAATGACACTATTACAGTGTCATACAGCATAGCTTCTCTGCTCTCAGTGTCCTCTGTCCATTCCTAATATGATATTCTGGGTCAGGAAAGAACATGAAGACAGTGAGCAAACAGTTGCCATGAGTTAGAAAGAGGGAGGGATAGAATCATTCAGTATGTAGCTTTCTCACATGGGCTTCTTTTTGTGAGTAGTGTGTATTTCAGTTTCCTCTGTGCTCATGGCTTAATACCTAGTTTGTTCTAACGGTGAATAATGTCCCGAATGTTCCATAGTGTATTTATTTATTGTACCATAGGACAACTTGATTCTTTCCAGATTTGGACAACTATGAATAAGCCTGCTAAAAGGCTGCCATTTGCAAAGTTAACTGCCTTCTCCTATTGCCTTATGACAATGTTTACATATGCTATTTGAAATATATCAGTATATAGACAGAAACATAATTTCAGCTTTCAATATATAGTTATGGGTGTCATTCTGAATACGAAGAAAGAGGAAAATGAACACCAGCCAGAATGCTTGCAATATGAACAGAGTAAAGAAAACTTGTACAAGATCACTGGGGATTTCTTTGCCTTTGAACAGACACCAGACAGGTGAACACAAAGATTTGTTTATACACACTCATCTAGGCACACGCTGTTATGTAGACCAGCATTACCATCCTAGTAATCTCTCAGCTTCCACATGAGTTACTAAGGTCAATTATTTTGGTTTATTAAATGGCAAAAGAAAAATAAGGTCTCTCAGGAAAGAAGCCTCAATTAATTCAAAATGCACATAATGGGCTCTAAAATAACAACTGCATTTTAACAACTAAGTTCATTAAATATTTTCCCAAACTCATAACCATTATTTTGCTTAGTCAGATGTTTTCTCAAAGGAGAGTTCATTCATTTTAACTGCTTACAATACATGATGAATGAAGCAATTTGTTTTTTTATTTACATTTTACCACTGATAATATTTTATTAAAAACACTACCACAAAAGCGCACATTGTAACTTTAATCAGTTCTCTCTTTCTAGAATAGGGCTTTGTTTTACATTTAAAATTTTATAATTATGTTTGTGAATGGTAAAGAATAAGATATACCCAGAAGTTACTAGAACATCTAACATTACAAAATTAATATATGTCCATTAATTAAAATAAGCATAAGCACAAGCACAAATTAGAAATATTTCTCAAATAATAATCTTTAAGAAGAACTGAAAATTTCAATATTTGGAATTACACTGTACTGAAATGGTATGTTATAATAGTTTTTATTTATTTAAGTCCTTTTGATGGCAGATGAATCAAAACTGACCATCTTTAATTTTTAAAACACATTATAAGTGCATATCAGTGTCATTTTTTCATCTCAAAGAGTAACAGTACATTTTCTTTTTCTGTTCAGCATTGTTTAGAAAACATAGTCATATCAAGCATTATCTCATAATCACTTAAAATAGGATGAAATCTCATGCTTTTGCCACAGCGCACATAAAAACTGGGAAATACCCATTTTATAATCATTTATAAATAATTTTAAAAATAGTTAAGTGAATGACTAGACAAAGAGAAGATGGGGTTATTGTGAGAGGACTATTTTTAAAACTACATTTTGGGTATTATTAGATTTTTTATATATTAACCTGAAATTCCTATTAATTAAATATTTTACTTTATTTCCTTGGATATTTTTCAGCACATAGTTTCATCATCTGTAATGATGAAAACCACATTCTTTCACATATCTTACCTGTTATTTCCTTAACTTCTCTTACTAAGGGGGATAAGCCTTTTAGTAAAATTTCTAATAATAACTTTGAAATGGGCAGCTTTATCTTGTTCCTGCACTTATTGATAATCTTTATAATGTATCTTTATTAAAATATACACTGGAAATTAATAGTGAAGTTTATAGAAATTTTTAAATAGTTTAAATTTTTCTTTACATTTTTAGTTTTCTAAGATTTTTTTACATGAAGAATATCAAGTGTTATCAACTATTGTAGAATTTTAATAAAGTGATCATAGCTATACTTTTATCTGGTTATGGGAGTAATTATATTCATAATTTTCTGATATTGAACTGAAAAGATCATCTTATGATATCATAATGTATCATTTAAATAAACAAAATATTTTAATGGATAATGTTGCATTGAAGATGTTAGCATTCATATAAAGTTCACTATTCATGGCTATTTTCTTTCTCCAGCTTTTAGTTTACCATTGTAACACTCTGACATAATTTGCTGAATGTCTCCCTCTCCCTCTCCCTCACCCTCACCCTCTGGGTGTATATGTGTGTCTGTGTCTACAGTTTCACCCTAGCTCTTTCTGGCTTTCCCAGGTCCCAGCCTGGAGGATTGAATGACCTTGCTGTTCTCACTGTGGGCTTCACCAGGTCACACTCATCAACAGGCCAATACTTGCCCCTCTTTCCTTCATGGCTTACAGTGGCATGGATTAGATTGCAGAAGTCTTCTTTTATGAAGGTTTTGGGCTTTGTTTCTGCCCTTCAGTCTAATCATGTCCACCTTCTCTGTTATGCAGATTTTGCACAATTTCTGGCATTTTATGATCATTTCCAATTTTCTATTTCTAATGTGGCAGAGATGGCCTCCCTCACACAATGTAAAGTTGTCACTGAAAAGCAGCTGCTACTCAGGATTCTATTCCCAAACCATTTTTCATTTGGCTTGACCTATGCTATAAACATGTTCTCTTCAAAATAAAAGGAAGGGAACAGAAATGGTATGTTATGAAGATGGTGATGCCAGAGATATACCTTGCCTGTGTTTTCTGTGTATAAAACTAGGGTGACAGGCATGCTTGGTGATGAGAGATGGACTATGGCCTGAACAGCATGTTTTCCCCAGGGACAGCGGCTTTGATAACCTGCTCCAGAGAGTCGCCAAGTGCTGCCAGAGGACAGGAAAGTTGATTTGTGGGACTGTGAGCACTTCCACTCTGGCAGGGTGGCCTGTTTTAGAGGGATCTGACCATCACCCCAGTCTGTAGCAGCAGCAACATCACCGCTGCAGAGGACAGAGTGGTTCTAGAAGACAATAGGGCCCCCAGTGGAAGAATTCAAGTCACCTGAATTACTCATGAGGAAATGCCACTACCTAGCCAGGAACATGTGTATTTAAGGTTAAACAAGCAACAAATAAACTTCAATTGTGTGAAATCACTGTTGTTACTTTAAAAAATAGAACAATGATGATTACCCTAAATAATCAGTTATCTATGTATAATTTCTATTAAGAATATTCAAGAGTTGGGCCGGGGATTTAGCTCAGTGGTTTCGCTGCCTGCTGAGCAAGATTGACCCAAGTTCGATCCCTGGTACCAAAAAAAAAAAAAAAAGACTATACAAGAGTAATCAAAATTTACAATTATAATAATAAATGACAAATTGCCCTTAATAACCCTAGAAGTATTTCTCCTTGCTTTAACCATACTTATACCATCATTCTTGCTACTTCCTGAAGCAGTTCTGGAAGTCTTCTTTGTGAGTGTGATAACAAGGTATGATTTTTAAAATACAGAAAATGCTGTTGCCAAGTGCCATTCAAAATAAAGGGAGCCTTATGGAAACATTACTACCCCCTCATATGCCTTATTTTCCAGATTGAATAACATGCACCTTCTGGCTCTTCCCCAAAGTCAAAATGCCCATGAAAGGTAAATATTTTGAATTAATTCAGGACATCAAGGAAGCCACAACAGCACAACTAAAGATACTCATGAAAGAAAACTTCCAGAATTGACTCAGTAAGAGGCGAGAATGATGAAATATGTGTGTTTAAATTGAGGAGCAGCATTCTGAAGGGGATTAATGCTAATGTAATAAAGGATTTTTAAAATTAAAACATTCAGAGCTGCCCCCAGGGCAGAGAAAGTGAGCCTTCCAGACCGCGCTGTACTATTACTCCCAGCACTGAGAACCAGAGCTGCCACCAATGCAGAGCAGGAGAGCCCCATGGGCTCCAGCAGCATGCACGCACACACACACACATACACACACCTGCCTTTGAAATGAGAAGATAGGTAAACGAGTCTCAAAACCAGACTTCCAGATCACCTAAAGCAACCCCAAAGGGAAACAAGATGGAACACTCTGATACACAACCACCTGGACTCCCTGAACTGGCAACGAAAGAGGATCTCAAAAAAATGAAATCAAATAATTTTTCAGACAACAGCAGAGATTGTCTCCATAGTGCAAGATATGATTAATAAATCTAGAGAAGACACAGATAAAAAATAGAGGAGCTGAGGAACATGATGCAATCCCAACATAGGAAACAAATGGAATCCATAGAACAGATGCAAACAGATTTCCAAGAGATTAAAAACTCCTTTGAAAGTTTATGCAGGAGAATGAGCCAATGTGAGGACAGAATTTCAGATATAGAATATAAGACTGCAATTAGTGACCAGGAAAAGAAAAAAAATTGCTTTAAAATAGTAAGAGACTATGAGAAATCAATCCAGCAGCTGCGAGACAAAGCAAAGACAAATAGCATAAGACTGATCAGAATCAGTGAAAAAACAGGAGAGAGTTCAGATGACATAAAATAACTGTTCACGGAAGTGATGCCAGAAAACTTTCCAAGCAGGGGAAAAGAACTTGACCTACAGAATAGTAAGTCATATAGGACTCCAACAAGCCAAGATCAAAAAATACATACATAGGCATATAATAGTTAAGATACCAGAAACCCAACAGAAGAACAAAATTCTACAAGCAATTAGAGAAAAGAAGCAAATCACAGCAGACTTCTCAATGCAACCCTCAAGGCAAGAAGAGCTTGGAGTGACATATTTCAAACCCTAAAGGAAAACAACCTTCAACCCAGATTGATGTACCCTGCAAAATATCTTTCAAAATTGATGGAGAAATAAGATACTTTCATGCCAAAGAGCACCTTAGGAACTTCATGAATACCAAACCAGCACCCCAAAAAGTTTTAGACAATTTCCTAGGAAAAGACAATAAGGATCACAGCCTCAGGGAGCACAGCAGAATGAATCCATCCAGCACAACAAGAAATTAAACACAAAAGGGAAAGAATCCAACAAACAGAAAAACTCATGACAATGATCAGTCAATAGGTATCAGTGATAACCATCAATGTTAATGGTCTCAAGTCACCAAACAAAAGAAATAGACTGGCAGAATGAGTCAAGAAGCAAGATTCAGCAATATGCTGCATTCAAGAAACATACTTAATTCAAAAAGAAACTCACAGACTGAAAGTTAAAGGGTGGTAAACAATACTCCATGTGACAGGAATCCGAAAAAAAAGCAGGAGTAGCTATCCTCTTTGCAGATCAACTGGATTTCAAACCAACACTGATTAAGAGATTCAAAGAACGACACTACCTCCTTGTAAAGGAAACAATCCAAGAGGAAGAGATGACAAACATAAATACATATGCTTCAAACACTAGTGCACCCAACTATATAAAACAAATACTAATGGACATGAAAAATCAAATTAGCAGTAACACAATAGTAGTGGGGGTACTCAATACCCCACTGTCACAAACAGATAGATCAACGAGACAAAAAATAAGCAACAAAATACTGGAACTCAAACTCTTGAACAAATGAACTTAACAATTGTTTACAGAGTGTTCCACCCCACAAAATCAGAATACACATTCTTGTCAGCCACACACAGGTTGCTTCTCAAAAATGGACCACATGCTCACTCATAAAATATGTTTAAGTAAATGCAAAGGAATTGAAGTTATCCCCTGTATATTATCAGACAATAGTGTGATGAAATCAGAGATCAAGGATTTCATAAAACACATGGAAACTGAAAAACAAACTTCTGAATAACCAATGGGTCACAGAGGAAATTAAAGAAATCAGACAGTTCTAAAATTCAATGACAATGACAATACAACACATCTTTGGGACACAATGAAAGGAGTTTTATGAGGGAAATTCATAGCAACCAATACTCATATTAGGTAAACAGAGAGAGCCAAATACTCAAGCTTCTATAGAAAGTAGAGGAGGACAAACCCAAGCTCATATAAGGGAGGAAATTATAAAGATCAGAGCAGAATTCAATGCAATGGACACTAAGAGAATGATACAAAAAAATCAATGAAGCCAAAAGTTGGTTCTTCGACAGAATAAAATTGACAAACCCTTAGCCAATCTTATCAGAAAAAGGAAAGAAAAGGTCCAAATCCATCCAATTAGGAATGAAAAGGATGAAATTACAATGGACCCAGAAGAAATCCAGAGGATCAATACTTACTTCAAGAACCTATACCCCAATAAGATGGACAACACAGAAGAAATGGACAGATTCCTAGATACATATGAATTACCAAAGTTGAATGAAGAAGACCTAAAAATTCTAAACAACCCAGTATCAATCCATGAAATTGAAAACATAATTAAAAACTTACCAACTAAGAAAAGCCCAGGTCCTGATGACTTCACTGCTGAATTTTACAAGAAATTTACAGAGGAACTATCCCCACTACTGTTTAAGCTCTTCAATAAAATTAAAAGGGAAGCAATACTTCCAAATTCATTCCTGGAAACAAACATCACCTTGATCCCCAAAGGAGAGAAAGACCCAACCAAAAAGGAAAACTGTAGGCCAGTCTCAATAATGAACATAGATGCAAAAAGCCTTAAAAAGATACTGGCAAATAGAATACAGAGGGTCATCAAGAAGATCATACACCCTGAGCAAGTGGGATTCATTCCTGGGATGCACGGATGGTTCAACATACACAAATCAATCAATATAATACACTATATCAATAGAGCCAAGGACAAAAACCATATAATCATCTCAATAGATGCAGAAAAAGGATTTGACAAAATCCAACAAGAATTTATGATTATAAACCCTACAAAAAATTGGAATAGACTGTCTCTACCTCAATCTGGTAGAATCCATTTTTAAAAGCCAACAGCCAATATCATACTAAATGGTCAAAAACTGAAATCCTGGACATTAAAATCAGGAGCAAGACAAGGATGTCCACTATCACCTCTTCTGTTCAATATAGTTTTGGGAACATTGGCCACAACAATTAGACAAGAGAAAGAAATAAAAAGAATAAAGATAGGAAAAGAAGAAGTCAAACTGTCATTATTTGCAGATGACATGATACTCTATATGGAAGACCTTAAGAACTCTACTAAATGTCTTCTAGACTTAATAACCAAATTCAGTAAGGTACATGGATACAAGGTCAACACACAAAAATCAATAGCTTTCCTTTACACAAAACAACAGATTCACTGAGAGAGAAATAGGCCAAACAATTGCTTTCACAATAGCATCCAAAAAACTGAAATACCTAGGAATCAACCTAACAAAAGAAATCAAAGACCTCTACTCTGAAAACTGTACCACTCTCAAAAGACAGATTGAAGATGATATCAGAAAAGGGAAAGACATCCCTTTGGTAGGAAGAATCAACATAGTGAAAATGGTCATACTTCCAAAACTGCTATGTAGATTCAATGGAATCCTGATTGAAATCACAGAAGCATACTTCATGGACCTTGAGAAAACAATCCAAAAATTCATTTGGAACAAGAAGAGACCTAGAATAGCAAAAGCAATTCTAGGCAACAGAGACATGGCAGGGGGTATCACAGCCCCCAACTTGAAACTATACTACAAAACTGCTGTGATAAAAACAGCATGGTACTAGCAAAGAAATGGACTGGAGGACCAGTGGAACAGACTAGAAGATGCAGAAACAACTCCAGACACACTCAGACACCTCATCTTTGACAAAAGAGCCAATACCCTCACTGGGGGAAAGATAGCCTCTTTAACAAATGGTGCTGGAAAAATTGGGGTTCAATTTGCCAAAGATTAAAACCAGACCTATATGTCTCACCATGCACTAAACTAAAATCAAAATGGATTAAAGATCTAAATATTAAAACAGAAAACCTGAACTGGCTGGCACAGAATTTAGGTAGAGAACTATTGAAGACATTTGTGTAGGAAAAGATTTTATGAACAAAACCTCAGTTGCCCATGAACTAGCACAAACAATCAACAAGTGGGATCTCTTCTTATTAAAAAGCTTCCACACAGCAAGAGAAACCACCAGCAGTGTGAAGAGACAACCCACAATGTGGGAAAAAATTTTCACCTGCTGTTCCTCAGTTGAAAATCTACTATCTAGAATCTATAAAGAACAGACTTCCCAAATTTAAAGACCCAATCCAAAAATGGGCATCTGAAATGAACAGATATTTCTCAGACAAAGAAGTAGAAGTAGCAAATAAACATATGAAAACATGTTCAACATCACTGGTCATTCCAGAGATGCAAATGAAAGCAATGCTGAGATTTTACCTCACCCCAGAAAGAATGGCTGCTATCAAGAAATCAACAAATAACAAATGCTGGTGGGGCTGTGGGGAAAGAGGAACCCTGCTCTACTGCTGGTGGGAGTGTAGACTGGTGCAAGCACTGTGGAAATCAGTATGGAGATATCTCAAAGAACTAGAACTGGAAGTCCCATTTGACCCAGCTATTTCCCTGCTGGGGATCTTCCCCAAAGAATTAAAAGAATCATACCACAGTGATATATTTGCACCCATATTCATAGCAGCACAATTTGTAATAGCTAAAACTTGGAAGCAGCCCAGATGCCCATCAACTGGAGACTGGATAAAGAAAATATGGTATTTTTACAAAATGGAGTACTACTCAGCCATAAAAATGAGAAATTAGAGACATTTATAGCTAAATGGATGCACATTGATGTGATACTCTTAAGTGAAATAAATAGGACACACGTGTAAATACCAAATTGTGTCTGTAGAGTGAGAAACAGAAAGTGTAAATAAGAACTAAAAGGTATAATAGATAATGTGAAATAAGAAAAATAGGGGCGAAGGGGAGGGGGAAGTGGGAGGGGTAGGGGAAAGGAAAGAAGGGAATAAAATTAATATGAGAAAATGAAAAATTGGAAACCAATCTTTGTAAATAGGGAGGGATGGAAGGGTTGAAGGGAGGGCAGGGAATGGAGGAGAAAATAAGAATCAAGAGAGATTATGTAAAGGTGCAAATTTCCAATGATGAGTGTCATTATATTGCATACTTAAAATGTACCAATAAAATTAATTTTAAAAAATAATTTAAACATTCCCCTTTTTTGTGATCATAACCCACATTATGTGAATTTTCTATGGATTTTCAATGCAGTAGGTACTTACTTTATTTTATATATTTATTTAATCTTCATCAATTCTGTTTTATATGCAGAGTCACTTCAGATAGTAAAGCAAAAGTCTTAAAACTGTTGCCCCCTTGAATACTTATACTTATGACTAAAATAAGCATAACTGATTTTCAATATCTGGTGTCCAGTTGCTGAATAGATTTTCAATATCTAGTCATCACCTCCTCGAAAGGTTTTGATATCATGTGTTCCTGCAAAGGTTCCTTGTGTCCAAGGACTGACTGCTGATAGGCTTGTGCAAAGTACTGGAATCACAAGATCTCTAACTTTATCCCTTGCTTAATCCTCTTACGGAATTATAATTTCATGACAAGAGTTTTTGTTTGTGGGTGATTGAAAGAAAAGGGAAGGCCTAGTTCAAAGGTGAGGGCCTTGGGTGTGCACCCTTGGTGGCCACCTCTCATCATTAGTCCCTTCTCAGCTCACTCTCTCTCTCTCTCTCTCTCTCTCTCTCTCTCTCTCTCTCTCTCTCTCTGCTTCCTGGTCTCCCTGAGATGAGCTGATTACCTCCACTGCATATTTCCACCATGATGTTTCTGTTTTGGAGCCAGCCAAACATGGAATGAAAGGTCTGAATTTAGGAGCCAAAAGATCCCTTCCTGCTTAAGTTATTTCATCACATATTTTGCCACATTGGTGAAAAACTAACATACTTGCTTTGGAGACATGGGGGAAATATAATTTGACCAAAAATAGTGTATTTTATACATTATGAAACGTTTAATAAAGCATATAGAGTTGAGGTCTTATACTGTCATAATTTTCTGAAGTTTTAAGACTATGAAAATCTACATTCAACAGATGATATACCACCCCCACATACAATCTAGACAACTACATTATTACTTAAAGAAGACTGCATGTGTCTGTGAGCCTCTCAACAACTTTGTTTCATTTAAATAGGCCAAAATTAATGCCAAAGATTCCATATATCATATATATTCTACTCTGAAATTGAAGAAAATTTTAGTACCTCCTTTTAAAAAAATAATTTGTGTGATGGGATGTATATGATGTCAAATTATACCAGTTGTAAACTTGTACCAGTTTTATAGATGAGAAAGTCATTTTTGTATAAGGACAAAATGCCTGGGTAAGAGATAAAAATATGTTGAAATGTAAATAAATTTTCAAACTTGTGCACAATTTGCAGCAAGGCCTTCTCTGCTACCTAGTTACATACAGTTTAGAGAGTAAAATATGTGTGTGCATGGGTGGTTTAGGGATTATGAAATTCATTTTTTCTATAAAGCAAATATTTTTGGTACTGAGTCTCACTTTCAAAAGCAAAAGTATAAATAAAGTAAAAGGCGATAATAGATAATAGAAAACAGGGAGACAGATCTTTTGCAAATGGGAAGGAGATCAAGAGATGCAGAGGACATTAAAAAATAAAAGATGTGCTGTGTACATGTACCAACTCCCTGCATTGAATCTAGTCATTAAGTGTCAAAACGTGTGCTAAGAAAAGTGAAGACGAACAAAAACCCTGATTGCACTGTGCCATCAGTACCATTGCATCACCAGGCAGAAGGATGCAGACTATGATCAGTGTTCCAAATAATACATTCCAGAAAAGACCTGTGGACTTGGCTTGACTGAAAGGAGAGACACCACATGATATTCAACCTTGTGTGTCCTATTTATTTCATTCAACATTATACTTTTGAGGTACATCTATTTTCCTACAAATGTCTCAAGTTTCTCTTTTTTATAGATGAGTAGTATTTCCTTATGTACAGATACCACCTTTCTTAATCCAAGCATCTGTTGATGGATATACAGGCTGCTTTAAGGCAAGGTAAAAACAAAGGGAACAAGAAAGGATGAACAGAAGGAAACAAGGGGATAGGTTCCTTGCAAGTGGAAAGAGGTCCGAGAGAGTGCATGCAAAGGGGAAGGGGAAATAAGTAGAATAAAGATGCTATGTACAGGTAACAACCTAAATGAATATAAATATCATATGCCATAAGATTAATTATATCAACAGGAATGAAAAGAGAGAAAAGGGATTTAGAGGACGAGGCAGGGAGGCAAGATTCAAAGGGAAAGAAATTAAAAAAAGAATCAGGCTGTATGATGTACCTGTATCTGGTCCCCAAGATGATTGTATACTGCATGTACTGCAAACCTGTACTAAAAAAAATCAATAAAATTGACCTTTAAAACATATTCTCTCATTTTCATTCCACACAGGGGATGATTACAAGTTGAGTACTGTGTGGAAAAGATGGGATGCAGGGAAGAGGCCTGCTTTTCTAAACAGACTGTTGCCTTCTCCTTCTCTAATACATCACCTCCCATCTCTCACCCTCCTTGCAAAAGGAATACAGGGGTCTTGCTGCCCTTTTCACTCCCATGACTGCCCAAGGTGGGGAGCCACTGTGTCATCCTACACCTTCAACTTAGCCTGCTGTGCCTAGGATTGGGAGGTTTCGATCTCTCCCTCTCTGCTCCTTCTTCTTCCTCCATATTCCATCTCTCTGTCTCTGTCTTTCTGTCTCATCTTTAGGGTGATATCATATTCAGAGTGTATTGACCTGACTTATATGTTAGTGTTTGAAATTAACAAGGGGCTCGGAAGATGACAGTGACTGGTTTGTGGTTACAGATATCTCTACTGAACACTTCCTTACATGCTCTGTTGATATGACCATAAGAATTTCTGATTCCAGTGTGTTTCTGAGGCTGTGTCGAGCAAATGTATTTACTGTTGTTCATTCATATAGTGATGTCTATTCATTTTTATAAGTAAGCAATATGTAATTCAGACATGTACTGTTTTATTCATCGACTAATTGATTTACTGAGCCAGTCAATTATTGTGTTGGTTAAGGTAATGTGTACTGCTTAATAGACAAACCATGAAATCCCCATAGCTTAATATAATAGAAATTTATATTTCTCCTTAATGAGTCTAATGTGGGAATTCAGAGGAATGTCTTCTCTCTGTTGTCAATTTCCTTGTCATTGGTCATCTGACTACCAAATCAATGTAATATGTCATAGCTTTTGTTACAATTTAAGGTGCAGTTTTCAGCAATGACTGCTGTAATAGATAACTCCAGGGCCCATGATTGCCTAGAAACTTGTAAAACTTAATTGCAAAATATAATGTCATTCACTCACACACCAGTGCCATACTTATTCTTTTTTTCCTTAAATTCTTTTATTGCTACATTTTAGGTATACAATACGTTTACATTTATCATTGGGTGCTTGTGCCTGTACATGATACATCTTGGTTCTTTTTTTTCCCCCATTACCTGTGTGCCCTTCACCCCCTCCACCCATCCCTATTTGCATAGATTTCATTTCCATTTTTTTTTCTTTTTTCATAATTTTTCTTTTCCTCTTCCCCACCCACCACCCTACACCTTTGGACCTTTTCCTATTTCAAATTATCAATTATTCATTTTAATCATTTTAACCCTTATTTACACTTTCAGTTTCTCACACTACAGAAACTATTCAGTATTTACATGTGTGTGTCCTATTTATTTCACTTAAATGGATGGATATTGAGGCCATACTCTTAAGTTACATACTTATTCTTTATGATCTGAATCTGCCACATAATGATTCCATTTCCTTCATCATTTGGAAATACTAGTTCCAATATCTGGATTCAAGGTTTCTATAAAAAGGAAAGAAGAGGGGAGAAGAAACACTCACCTCATGACCCTATTGGCATAGAATCAACATCTATTGGTGCCACTCTATTTCCATTGACAAGAAGTAAACACATAGGTTAGGTGCTGTAAGTAGAATGCTACCCTTCCCATTCCTAAATGAACATATCCAATGACTATGTTACCTTTCATAGCAACATGATTTTGCCGATGTGATTTAAAGTAAGGACCTTAACATGGCAAGTTATCTTGGATTATTCAGTTGCGCCCAATCCATTGTCATAGGTCATTACAACAGGAGAACTTTCCTATGGAAAAGACAGAGATGTGACTACAGAAAAATGGTAGAAAACTGCAGTGTTGTTGAGTTGAACACCAAAGCAAAAGACCACAAGCAAGGAATGCAAGCAGAGAAATGGCTTCTCACCAAGGGCAAAAGAAAGGCACAGAACTCAGTGAGATTCTTTGATCTCAATTCCAAGAACCCACAAGAGAATGTATGATAATAAATTAATGTAGTTTCATGACAGTAAGTTTGTTTTAATTTCATACAGCAATAATAGAAAAACAAAAGTATTCTCAGTCATGGTACTACATGTATTTGGGGCCAGAAAATTCTTAGTTTTAATGACTGGTTCTGTGCTTTGTGCAGTGGTAGCAGTATTCCCAGACTAAACCCACTAGATTCTTGTAAAAACCCACTTTCCCCTAGTTGTGACAGTTAAAATGTTTTAGACTGCCCAATATCCTTGGTGATTAAATCACCTGTGATTAAGAACAACCCATATAACCAAATCTACATCCATTGGATGGAGGTGAAAAAAGTGGTTCATGGCTATGTGGCCACTCATAACTTCACAAAATCTCTATACTAAAGAAAGATAGGAAACTTTGGTGGTCATCTGAACCACACTCTTCCAGCAAATATTTAACAAGAGCATATGTTAGAACTTCCAGACTATGTTCTGTGTAATTCTGGGTTTTTATTGTTGAATGACATAGTTTTGTTCTTATGAAGCTTAAGATCTTGTAGAAGAGAGAAAAAACAATAAGTTTGTAAACAAAATTGCTAAAAGCATAAAGTGCTATGAATGAAATAAACAGAGCACATAGCAGAGATTTTTCAAAAGGCACTTAAATCAGGCAGAATGACAACCCAGGACCCTTGTATAAAAACAGAAGTTAGGAAAATCACCAATGAGGAGAGAGAGAGCAGCAATACAGAACTAGATAACTGTGTGGGGTCTTGGACTGAGGGAATGACAAGCTTAAATTCTGTGGGTAATGAAAAGAAACTGGACACATGAATCTCAGTCAAGAGCAGAGAGATAGAAGCACCAAGTCAGCCCCTAATGTAGGGCTTTGAAGATTTTAAACGGGTCATGGTGGACATTTTCAGTGGGGTGTAGATGTGCACCCAAATCTCCTTTAAGGAAGAACTTTTTGTGGTGGCCCACAGATGGCTTTCAGCCAGTCTCTTCTTCCTGCACTCTCAGCTGCAGAACATGGCTTCAAAGATCCTTCTTATCTCCTCATTTCACAAAGGCACAAAGTGGATGCTGAAGACTGGATCTTTCTTTTCCCATTTCTTTTTTTGACATCATTAACATGGTCCCCAAAGAACTCTGAGAAGTAGAATTTCATATGGGTCCACTACTACACAAATTCACTGAAAGCATTTTGCTCTAGAACAGGGTCTTCAAAGCTTAAAACTTAGACCAAGAGCATTCATATCATCTGGACACTTGTAAAAATGAAAAACCTTTACCACCCCATACTTACTGAATCAAAACTGTAACAGTAGAGCCGGGAAGGTATCTTAACATACTCACAAGGTATTTCCAAAGTTAATAAAAAATCGAGAAGTACTAGGGTAATCTTGAGTTTATTCAGCAATTACAAATTCAACTATTTCTGTAAAACTGGTGAATCTTATGAGCTTTTCTAAAGGAAGACAGATGATACTCAATAAGAATTCTAATCAGATCTTTGATAAGTTAATTTTGTATAGTCTTTTTAGAAATATAATCTTTAAGAATGTGATACACTTAGTTTGACAAACTTGTTAGTGGTTAAACTATAAATAACCAAAAGAATTCTATTTTCCAAGTACATTCTTAGATACGTGCTTAATTTGGATTATACTCTAGGGCTTTGATTTCTAGAAATGCAAAAGCTTTATATTTTAAA
Source organism: Heterocephalus glaber (assembly GCF_053883595.1). Taxonomy (NCBI): domain Eukaryota; kingdom Metazoa; phylum Chordata; class Mammalia; order Rodentia; family Bathyergidae; genus Heterocephalus; species Heterocephalus glaber. The sequence goes on from NW_028258312.1 coordinate 21,555,023, forward strand.
TGTCAGTCATGGCAGCAAAAGAGGGTGAAAGGGGAGAATTCAATGAATCCAGTATTATATTAATACATAGTAAAGCTCAGCAGAAAAAAGATGAATGAGAAATTAAATTTTTAGTGATATCAACACTATTTTTATTCACCCAGTTGGAATTTAATGTCCAACAACATGCCATGCTTAAAATAAACAACCTTTGTGAGATTTCCCAGGGGTTAACATTTTGGGGTTTTTTTCTATAAAGATAATAAAAACTAAAATAACACTACATTTAATGGAGAAAAGTGGACCAAGTTTTGATCTCTGATGTAGAGGTATTGTCAGAGTTTGCTCAAGTTCCTGATTTCCCAATCCATCATTAAGTTATGAAGAACATATAGGACTCTTTCTCCCTAATGTAAGTCGATCAAAGTCAAATTGATAAACTAATAAGGATTTAAAAGTAAACTGTTCAAGGAGTGTGCTGGAAAGAGCATGAATTTAGGATTAAACCAAGAAGCTTAATTTCTGATTCAGTTGTGTTGGCCAAGACAAACCTTCCAAGTGTCAGAAATCAGATAAAGACAACAATATCAACTTTAAAAGTAGGAAGCAATATCGACTTTATAAGATTTTTATAAGGGATTAAATAAATGTGTTCAGGAGGTAACACATATTACCCTAAGTCCCCGACTTACAAGCATTTGAGTTGCAAACTTTCCCAGATACAAACAGACCTCACATTAAGAACATTCCTAGATGTGAACAAATTGCAGAAGTAGCTCATGAGTGTGATGAACGCTGTCCCAGTTGTGCTCCTGTGTGTTTACTGTACAGTGCCATAGTATACAGTAGTACAGGACAGATAAGGACTTACTGTGTTTGTGTGTGGGTTTGGTTTGGGGGGGTTGCTTTACATTGTATATTTGTGTCAAAGATGTGTGAGACTCACTCTGTCAGCCTTACAAATAAATCTGATTCATGAAAATTCTCCCAGACCGAAACTTGTTCTTAAGTCAAGGTCTTAGTGTAGTTTACATTTGTAATAGAGTTCTAAAACCTGAGACACTCAATGCCCAAATCATAGTGTACCATTAGGTATATATTTCTCATCTCCTTCTAGTATGTTTAAAGCTCTCCTCCAAAGAAGTTTATTCTGAAATCAAAGCTAGTCCCATAATGTGTCCCATGTTTCCATCTCTGTAGCAGAGATGAAGAAAGGCTTCAGAGTAGGCCACCGTGTGAGTATCCACCCCATCATCAGTTCCATTCTGAGACAGAGGGTACCTCACAGCTCCCGCTTGGTGGCTAAGGGTCAGTTGGTGGAAGCCAGCTAGATATCATTGCCCCTGCTTCATGCCTCCTTTTGACTTCATGCCGCTTCAGTTTTCTTAGCCATGAGATGAAAAGGTTACATTGAACAATATCAAAATTAAAATTTATGCTTTTTAAGGAGGAAAAGTGTATGATTTATGCCATTTCTTCCATTGTTTTAAATTTGCATGCCTTCTCTTCTCTCCCTAGGGTCAGCTTTTATGTTTTTACCTCTGGCTGTATTCCTGAAAACTAAGTATCAATTAACCCCTACACAATCAAAAATATTGTCACATTGTTCCTGAATATACATATTTTATTATATTCTAAAAGACCTAAAGTCTAAAAGACCTAAAGTAGTTAATTAATTAACTTTTTATAGTGCCAGGATTGAACCCAGGGCCTTAAGCATGCTTTGTAATTGCTCTACCAATGAGCTGCACCCTTCCTTCAGCCCCAAACTAATGTTATTTGAGATGAAAAGGATTTATCTTTAAAGGTGAATTTCAGTTAGATATACAATTAGATATAATAAATGCTAAAGCTTATTTAAAAATTACTTTTGGAAATCAGAGTGACTTAAAAATCCTCAGTTGAAACCAAGTGAATAAACACCAAAATACTCCCCATGGAGCAGAAATAGAGCAGAAATAGAAGGGGAAATTAGCTAGAAAATGTTATCTGAAATATTTTTATGAATAAGACATTGTGCAGTGTGGGGTACATGTTAGAGTCAACATTTTCTGAAAACATATATATAACATTAAAAACATAATATTTTTCAGAAGAAGCTAAAAGAAAAAAATACAGGCCCTAGATAGATAGAATTTGGAAATGGAGTTGTTCAGGCACCTGCCTCGCAAGCGCAAGGTAACGAGTTCGATCCCCGGTACCAAAAATAAATAAATAAATAAATAAAAGAATTTGGAAGCGGAATACTTTGAAATTATGTTTTACATAAGATTCCCTGAGAACTTGAGATAATATGAACTAGAAAAAATATTCAAGCACATCCAGAAAATATTCAAATTATGCAAATTAAAGTTAATATCTGGGTATGTTTCTTTTTTATGTGATTAATTACAGTATTTTGTCAAACAGAAAAATTCAACATCACAAATGTTCCAGAAAAATAAGATTCAAACAAACACTACTAAAATCTATTTCTAGAATCTCAATCTAGTCAAATGTGCACACACCACCATAGACCACCACCACTGAGCCATATGAATAGCGCTCAGGGTAAAATTATGCAAACCGAGTTGAACAAGAATAACAAATATAAATGAAAATTCCATGCAATACTAAGATTTAAAAGTTCTTAACAGTTGCACATGAAGGTTAAATCCTAAATCAGTAGCATAGAGAGCACAATTATTTATATATAAAGGGTTCACTTACATACAAAGATCACGTAAGTAAATTTTGACATTAAGTTGCAAATGTCATGCAAGAAGTACAACTGTCTGATTGATATGCACAGTGTTTGCCAGGATGGTGACAGCCAAAGTTCAAAGTCACAGGAAATGTTGTCATCAGCCTAGTGTAAAAATGTACAATTACTTGCTATTCTCTTTCTGTTTAAAGGTGACTACTACTATCTTTTCCCTAGGCTACTTGTTCACTGTAGCTTATTATCATTACAAAGTATTCAAATGGATTAGCTTTTCCATATTGTGTTCATATTGGGAAGGGCATGTTTTAGACAGCTCACTGACAACGTTTTTCAAAGAAGCATGAATTCTCCCAACTAAAAATTACTAAGCAGCTTGTTTTTGAGAGTACAATCTCTAAATTGCATGCTTACGAATTCCTCTTTCCTGATAATTCATTTAATATAAAGAAATCAGAGAGAAGAAGTGAGCAGTATCTAATTAATATCTTCTAATGCCTAACTAATGTCAAGCATGACTCCAATTTATAACTGAACTATATTTTTACATTGAAAAATTCAATTACATTTACTGACAGACTTTGAAATGCCACATTATTTATATTGGCAAACTTTGCAGGCTCACAGTATATTTATTAACATTCTTTGCAGAGAATAAAGCATATATACAATACAGATCACTGCATTCTTCATTTTTTAATCTTTCAAAGTGATAAGTATAACTATCAGAGCAGCAAGGGGCTGCATCAGCCTAAGAGAGCCAAAAGACCAAACAGAAGCAGATATTATCGGGCCCTTCCTTTTAGTTTTCCAGGCAAAGCAAGGTAACCTTGACATTTCACTGTCCTCCCTGGCTTCCCCTTGCCTTTCTCATTCTCCTTCTCTGCTGCCTCCCCCTCAGTCCCTCCCAGTCCACCCCTGCTCCTATAACCACAGGGCCTCCCCGCACACATCAACAATTTTGAGCTGTGAAGAGGTTCACTTGCCACGTTGGTGACTCAGTTGCAATGCACAAATCATTTATTGGGACATGACAATGACAGAGAGACATCTGCTGGGGAGAAGGGAGGGGAAGAGGGGGTTATTCACAGCTGGTGCATTAGTCCTGCTAGCCACTAGGCCACCACAGTGTCCTCCTCCTCCAGCTTCTTTCCCTGCTTTCTGCCTGCATCCTGCTGTCAGCTGCCAAAAGATATCTGTTCTCACCCTTTGCTGAATGAAAAGGTGCTAATGCATGACTTCAGGATATGTCAGAACACACAGTACTTACAAGTGTTTGGAGATACAGGCAACCTGACCACAGAAAAAGAAATGAGTAACTAAACAGTAATTTTCTTGCAGAGGAAAGGGAAAAAAATAGTCTAGGGCTAATCCTGTCCCGGGGGGCAGGGTGATTGGGAGGGGACCTTTCTTAGCTTGAAGCCACCTCTCCATTGCTCTCTCTACATGAGATGTACAGTAGCTTTTACATCTCTTATATCTTAAGGGAAAAAAATTTCTTCAAAGTGGTTATGATGTACATTTCTGCTAGCTGACCTTAGCAAATGTATCAATTACCATAAAAGAAATAATTAAAAGTAACTATCAGAATAGTGTAGGGATATTAGTCTGCATTTTTCTCCTTGGTATATTCTAAGGAGGAAGAGACAAAATTAGAAAAGGATTGAAAGAAGCATTCCACTTGTGTGTGATAGCTGTGGTCAGATGATGCACTGCTGCATGTTGTATGTATCTTTATCTCTCCTCAGATAATGCCTAGAATATAGAACCCATTCACTCACCTCCGAAAAGAGATTCCTCCTGGAATTGGGCAAACATTGGCAACTTCTTTAACACCCAGAATCCACATCCAAATCTCCAGGCTGGTTTTAGAAATCTGATAATCCAGATGAGATGGAAGGGTTTATTTAAAACATGTAAGTTATAATGCTGAATCAATGCTACCCACAATGACAAATATGCTAGTAGGGGAGCAATTTTTCATGCAAAAACAGCCACACATCTAAAATGCAAAACATAATTAAACAAACCATATGTAGCATGAATGAGATGATTTTTTATTGGACAACAGCATCTGCCAAATATAGCACAGCAGAAAGATCCTGGAGAGTCGGGGCTCTCAGCCCTTGAGAAACAGTTCTGAAGCATCATTCCAAAGTGCTGCTTAATTTTTGCCGATTCTCCTATAATTCATGTGGCTCAGGTGACAGAAAGAAGTAAACAACTCTGAAGAATTTAAAGGAGAAGTCAAATCCATCAGATACAGTAAACTAAAGTTAGATTATATTTTCAACTTAGATAACATGATCATCTTTATACCGCAAATTTTCTACTAAAACAATGAAATTTGTTTCTTCAGAAGGTATTACTCTCTATCTAAATGTCTTGCAAGTGCTTGATCTATGAGGTTGTAACCACAACAAGAATACAAATTTTAAGTAAAGAGTACCATATTTTAATTTTCTCTTTACTTAGCAAGGTCATCTAATTTATTCAATTTTTCTCTTGATTTGCTTTCTAATATGTATTTCTAATAAACGGGGTGATTTCACTTTAAATATCTTTTGACAGAAAAATCTAAGGTGCTCATAAATATCATGTTAGTATTTATCCACAAGTATGCAAAAATAAAATTAATCCATGCAAATAAATGTTGATTTGCTAGGATAATTCATATAAACTAGCAAAATAGCCAGTTTCATAATTTATATGTCATAAGAAACAGGCTAAATTGTTGTTGTTATTGTTGTCAAAAATTCTTAAGAAATGCATTTTCCAAAGATCTTGTAGCTTAAATACTGCACTCACTTTCGTCTTATTTTTAATTAAATTTATTTTAAATGATACATAAAAACATACAAGTTATTGACAGAGTAAGGTAGTGTTGTGATACAGGAATATATTGCATAGCATTTGTCAAGTTAAATGTATTTGTCTTTCAAACATGTATCATATTTTATAATTAAAAACTTCCTAGCTTTTCGGAATGTGGCATTCATGGTTACCATTATTATCGTGTATAGTCCTTCTGATGGACTATACAGCAGATTATCTTGTTCCTAACTGTAACTCAGTACTCACTGCTCCACACTTTCTCTATCCCTCCCTCCTGCCTACTCTCCCCACACTCTCATTACTACTGGTCTAATGCCAACTTCGATGAGATCAATTTTTTTAGATTCCACATTAGAGTGAGATCATGTAATATTGATCTTTTACTTAAAATAATGATCTTACAATAATTCGCTTAATATGAGGTTCTCCAGTTCCACTTATGTAGATGCAAATGAAAGGATTTTGGTCTTTTTATAACTTTCTATTATTTCGTTGTGAATATATACAACATTTTCTTTATTCATCAGTTGATGGACATTTAGATTTATTCCAAAATCTGGCCCTTGTGAATAATGCTGCAATAAACAAGTAAGTATAGATCTCTTTTCTACAAACTGATTTTATTGCCTTTGTGTATATACTTAGCAATGGGATTGCTAAATCATATAATAGCCATATTTTTAATTTTGGGGAAACTTTGCAATGTTTTCCGATCTATGTTACCATGAACAATGTACAGGGGCCCTTTTCTCCACATTTATGCCAGCACTTGCTGTCTTTTGTTTTTTTGATAATAACTATTCTAACTGGAGTGTAATGAAATTTCACTGTGGTTTTGACTTGCATTTCCCTGATAATGAGTGATGCTGAGTATTTTTTTCTTGTACTTGTTGGCCATTTGTATATCTTCTTTTGAGAAATAGCTATACCGGTCTTTTGCTCATTTTAAAATCTGATTACTTATTACTTATTTATTGCTATTGAATTGTTTGAATTTCTTACATATTCTAGATATTACAAAAGCTTGGCAGCATTATATTACCTGTCTTCAAACTATAACACAAAGCTTTAGTAATTAAAAGTGTGAAATTGGTATAGAAACAGGTACTTAAATCAATGCAATAGAATAGGAAGCAAAGAAATAAATCCCACATCTACAGGCAATCAATTTTCTACAAAGGTGACAATAATACACATTGGTGAAAGGACAGTCTCTTCACCGGACAGCTCTGAAAAAATTGGATATCCAAGTACAGAACAAATCTGTCACCAGTTAAAAATTCAACCTAAAATACGTTAAAGATTAAATGTAAAATTCAAACTATAAAAATACTAGAAGAAAACAGGAAATGCTCTACATCACTGAATTGGGAAAGGATATGGGGGGGGTGGTTAAAACACGAAAACCCCATAACAAAAGTAAAAGTAGGCAAATGGCATTGCATCAAATAAAATGCTTCTACTCAGCAAAAGAAACAGCAGAGTGAAGAGACAACGTAAAGAATGGGAGAAAATATTTTCAAGCCATTGATCTATAATAGGTTAATATTCTGAATATATAATAAATATATAATGAATATTCTGAATATATAATGCCAGTTATTTTTTAAATTCCTCTTTGTGACAGAGGTACTCATTTCCAGGCATCTATAAAAACTAGAGGTGATGAAGACTTTATAGTTAACAATATTGTTAATTTTTATCGGTATGTTTTGGGAATATTCAAGTGACCAAAATAAATCACTGAAACTATATAATAGGGAGATGGAACCTGAAAGAAAATTCCGCTAATTAACTTCAGCAAGTGATCATGCAGAACTAACTACAGAAACACAAGAAAAGAGATTTGATACCTACAACTTGGAGTGCTATGTAGCAGGAACCAAACAAGGTCAGAAATTTGACCTAAAATGATGTATATTTAAGACTATTATCATGCAACACATTAGACACATTTATAGAAAAAACACTAATTCATCCTTTTATTAATTTATCTTACATTAGTATTATTTCTTGATGCAAGCAAAATATCTTCCTTCAGATATGAAATATATGAAAATATAAAGCTGAGAATTATATAATACAGGCTATGAACAAGAGTTTGAACATCATAGGTAAATAAGCCATTTTTCAGATGTGACAATTTTCTTCCATCCATTCACTGTCACACGAGCCATGGCAGTAAGCCTTTCTGGAGAGAATCCGCCCATGCACACACCTTGCTAGTGGGGCAGACCAAGCTAACCAGGTGACCTCACTCTTTCCCCTGAGTCACAGGTGCTGAGGACAGAAGGGTAAATGAGATGATCTGCTAGAGGTTAGGAAGCATAAATTTAACTGGAGAGTTTTTGAGAGAGAACATAAATTCAGAGAATACATGTCATGATGATCTATAAATAAGCTAAATCACATGCAACTGAAGCCATGAGGTAGAGAAAACATAGAGATTAAAGGGAGTGGAAATCACTTGGTTGATGGAAGAGAAGACACACAGTGGTGAACTCTCAGAGAGGAGCTGGGCACCATTAAGAATGAACTACTGATATGATGATCCATAAACTCATGTGCTGAACCAGCAAGGAGCCCTAAACCCAGTCCTGGTAATGATGATTCCTGATCTTCCTATACTTTTTATCCTTCTTATGGAAACTTTGGCCTTTTATGACAATATTTCCTGATATATTTTGTGACCTGTGATGAATAAATGAACAAGCCCTATCTCCATCAAGAATATTAGCTTTGGGCTGGGGATTTAGCTCAGTGGTTTTGCTGCCTGCTGTGCAAGGGCAAGGACCAGAGTTCGATCCCCGGTACAAAAAAAAAAAAATTAGCTTTAAATGTTAGTGTAATTTTTCTTTTCTTCTCTGTCTCACAAGATACTACCCCATCCCCTTTTTTCATAAGAATTAAACCTGAGCCTTGCACATTCTAGGTGATCATTCTACACTCCCAGGTCTAGATACCCACTTTCTCTCGGTGAAACTATATACACAGACTCTACAGCCTCCTTCATGTAAAACATTCTGCCCTCAAAACTTCCCTGTATACAGTGACAGAGTAGAGAACTTGTTCCACTTTAAGTTATGAAAGGAAACTTTTTACACAGCTAAACAAGCTCACACTCTTCCTCTTTCCTTCCTCTATACTTTCTCCTCTTGACATTTCTTTGATCTAAACTATTCATTCTCTTTGCTAACAGTCAACCTGATTTTCTTTTTATATGCAACCTTCAAGTGAACTGAGAATGAAACAAATTAATTAGCATGCTTGATTTTCAAATTTCAATATCTTCCAATGAAATGTACCTGGCATGGATATATGAAGAGGTAGATATATTAACCAACTTTATGTGCTGTTGAATCCTTTTATATTAATTACCACTCCTCCTTATGTTTTATTCATATATGAAAATTATTTGCATTAGCACATATTTTCTAATAAAATTATAATAATGAAGGGTAGGAATGCCTTATCATGCCAAATAAAACCTATTGCTACACTAACTTACATTTGTTCCAAAGTTAGTAGTCATAGTTGTAATACAATGCCTCTAGCTCTTTTCAGAATAAAGCCATATGAATAAATACAGAAAACTTTCAAAATGTTTTTACAGTGGTATAAAAATTGTAAATTTGATTTGTAACTCTCAAAGCCAATCACTAGTCTTCTAACCTGCTTTGAGAATTTGTGTCTCTGAGATGAGGAAATATTTTGCAGAGACTATCTCTTATAAATCAGCAATTTAGACAAATCATCATAAACAGTAAAGAAATGTAGATATATAAGAGATCAAGCTGAAACTCTTTTTCTGGAGGTGTAATTGTAAAGGAACAAAAATGAAGAGCTTGTAGTAGCTTGCTACATTCTAGACTTTGGAAATAAAGATAGTTTCTTAAGTGTTCTTTTTTTTCAGAGTAAAAATGACTAGCGTTCTCACAATCCTGTAGTTTTCATCCCTTCAACATTCAAACTTGTAACACACACTCTGTGCTTCTCATGTTCTGACTGACAGATTAATGGAGCAGTCTGGTTCCCAGCCTTTCTAGGTGAAGTGTAAATAGCATGGTTATCTGAAGGTAATGCCCTACCATTACAGAGTCTTCCAGAAGTATCTCACAGCAATGAAAGTAAGCATGGTATATTTACTTCCATTAATGTTTGCCAGAAAACTCCGTGTGTTTGAAGATCCTCATCTACTGTTGGAGACTTTATTGAAGAAATGCATGTGATCAAGACAAGGTCCCATATCCAGTATCACCATTGTAGGATGGGGGCTGCGGTCCCAGATTAGAATGGAAGAGCCATGGTTGTTCCTAGGATGTTCTGAAGAATCTTAATAGTGAACTTTATTTTAATCAATTGCCTTCAGATTTCTTAGGATTCATTTTCTCTGGATTAGGCAACAGTTCAATCTCCTACTGGTGGCCAAGAGAGGTTTATAGTGTAGAAATGGATCAAAAGAAAACAGTAACAGACTAGTGTGACCAGGCTAGACCCAGATTCTAATAGAAACCTTTGGGTTAAAAGTTTCTTTCAAAGAAACTCCAGATGTGTAAAATATTATGAAACAATAAGGATATTTAATCAGAATACCATCTTGTGTGGTGAAAGCAACGGTGAAAAGTTCAGACTATCTGGTACATGGTCAGAGCCTCTTTAGAATCACTTCTTTCTCCTGTGCCCACACATCTAAGTAACCCTGGAATAAGGGGAAAACTAGTTACATCTTAGCCCCATTTTGATGATCAATTTTACAAGAAAGCTTCATCTCCCACTTTTCTCACTTTACTTTTTTCCTGAGGTGACTAAAACTATGGTAACCTATCTCTACTCGAATTACATGTTACACTGACATGTTGCATAATGAAAAATGTTGGTTAAGATATAAAACAAGTAGAAATCTCCTATCTGGCTAGGGAAATTGAATGTACATTGGTCATCTTGGGAAAAAAAAGATAGGCAGTTTGTTATGAAGTTAACTATATGCTTACCGTGTGATATGTCCATTATGTTCCTAGATATTTTTCAAGATATCTAAAAACACATGTCTACATAAATACCTGTAAACCATTATTCATACTACCCTTATTCTAAAAGTGGAAGCAACCAAATTGTTCATGAGCTGATCATTGGATAAGCAATGAATGTTGCATCTATACAGTGCAACACTATTCTAAAATATAAACTGAAAAAAAAAAGCATTAAAATGTGACAAGTAGTATGGTGCAATTTCAATAAACAATAAAATTCGAATAAAATCCTTCACACACATATTTTTAATATCCAAAATTGACAATTATATCCTAATTATACAGTGATCAGTTAAAGTTCCTTAAGACTGTCATACATTTCTGTCTCATAAAGTCTCTCAGAATAGTTTTCTAGAAATAGTCACTTAATATATCTCTATTTTTAAAATATTTTCACTTGTATTGGAATTTGGTTGTTTTAATCTTATTAGAAATAAATAGGTCATCTCACAGACTGATAATGTTTTGTTGTAGAAAATAATCTATTATAAAATAGCCAATGGCATTTTTCACAATAAATCTCATAAAAACAGTATTTTAAAGCTCCTAGTTTATTTAGGCCACAACTATAGTTATACTCTCTAGGAATGTTTCTCTGTAAGATGATCAAAGACTAATTATATGCAATAAAGTATTGGTGAAGGGTAAAAGGAAATTGGGGTAATTAAATGAAGACTGAAACTCTGCAACCATCCTTAGTAATTTAAAATATATAAAAATAGAAACTGGTAAGTGATTTTTGACATTCTACTATGAAAAAAATAATATGACTAACATAATATTATGGATAGAAGAGCTACATTTCTTATTATATGAGGCAAGGTATGATTCACTTCAGTGAATATTTAAATTGAAAATTATTACAATGAAAAATACATTACCAGTAATCCACCTCAAATTATTTCCCTTTCCATCAAACACATTTATCTCTTTCTTCTTGCCATTCTCTGAAACACTTCTGGAAGTCCTCTTTTGTGAGTATCTTTAGTTGCACTGTCATGGCTGCTTTAATGTCCTGAACTGATTTAAAACATTTCTCTTTCATGGTCATTTCAACGTTTGGGAAGAGTCAGAAGTCGCATGGTGCCAGATCCAGTGAATAAGGTGGACGTGGACATTAATGTTTTTATGAGTCTGCCTTTCTGTGGGATGGTACTTGGCAGCAGCGTTCACCCTGTTTTTTTTATCACCAGCTGTAAAAATTTTCTAGAAAGAAGACTTCCAGAACTGCTTCAGGAGTGGCAAAAATGATAAGGAAGTGTGCGCAAAGCCGGAGGGACTACTTTGAAGGCAACTAATGACAATGTGTCTTTCTCACTGTATTATTTTTTAAAATGCAAACATTCACTGTATATTTTGATCACACCTAGTAAATCACAACTTGCCAGCCTTATGAATTATGAAGTTAATCTTTAAATTATTCCAATAAAAACCACTGTGTTTGGTCATCATAGCAGCGCTGTCTTTTCCTGTTGTATTTCATGAAATCTATCACTTTTGAGCCTTGAGGCTACATTATCTATTCTCTCTGGTATTGACTCAGTCAGGAAAAAGCAGTGAGAAGGCTCTTCTATTCCAGGTCTGTCCCTGGATTGTCTTGATTCAGCACGGAACCTTCTGCCTGCCCTGAGCAGCTCCAGCTGGACCCCAGGGCTCCTTCTCCCCACTGTAGCTCCTCCCTGGGCTGGTCTTCCCACTCCCTGGAGCAGCTCAACACAGACCAAAGCCAGCCCGCACCCTAGGAGAAAGGTAGCCTATGGCAGGCTACAGTGCCCAGTGGGAGCTAGGCTCTTTCTGAAGCCCAAGGGGCGCCAGTGAGATAGAGGTGATTTCTCTGGTCCTTAGCTCCCGCCTCTTCTTCCCAACCTGGAAATAGTAATTGACTTTGCAAAGTGCTGCATCCGGTTCTCCTGGAATCATTTTCCCTTATCATTGGTTAACTAACTTCTACCAGTAAACGTTCTTCATATTAAATTTTCCCTGTTCTAATAAGCAGCATAGTTTCAATCATCTGAACTGACTCTGACTGTAACAAGCATGTCTTAAATTTACTAAAACCTTTCTACATTGTAATTCAATTTATTGATAGAGTGTCAAACTCAACTGTCTTATATCTTTCTCTAATTTACAGTGGACCCTCGAGTTACAACTGGCCTGACATAAGAACAACTTGGGTTACAACCAGAATTTTAGTTTTAACTTAGGAACAAAGTTTTGAGATATGACCCCAATGCCTGCTGCTAGTGCTTCCAGATGGTCTCAGATACATATTTAACACTTGAAGAGTTCTGGCAGGAACATTACAACATCCTTTCCTGGGTTGGGTTAACTGAGAAATCCTGGACCAATGTCTCTCAAAGGACACTGAGATCTGCCTGGAAGAAAGTGTGGCTTAAAATTATACAAGAAGAGACTTTGAAAACCATTGACCAACTTGAGTTTCAGCCAGCCCTCAGGAACAAATTGATTCTGTAAGTCAAGGGTCCACTGTATCTGGTCTGAGAAGTTCCATGATCATGTTTATTAAGTAATACTTGTCTACATAAAAGTCATGGAAATAGTGAGCATCAGAGTCAAAAGAAAATAAGTTTTCTAACTTGATTTCATTATATCACCATGAGCATATAAGGAATGAAAAAACAACCCACTTTTGCTATTTAAAACATGGCTATCATTTCTACAGCACCCGCTTTTGCGCACCCACTTACCAACTATTGGTCAAATGCTTTCTTTGGAACCAACATTTGGAGTCTCGTATTCACAGTATACATAGAAAATGATTACTTTCTGCTTGCTACCTTAGCAGAATAATTGGAACAAATACATTTTAAGACTCACTCCAAGTGGTTCATTTGCAAGTATAAGTACGTTGCTCGATGGATTTGGAAGTGTATCTTTTGTATGGCCAACTGTTCTTTTCTTAAAGTTAGTAAAGTTTCACAACTTTGAGGTTTGTGAAAAGGGAAAACTGTAATTTTAGCAGACAGTGTTGTTCTTAGGCGTGGACAAACTTGGGTTCCTGCCCAGCCTCCCAACTGTAGGATTGTGCTGCTCTGAAGAATGCCAGGGCCTCTGTTTTCCTCTAATAGACCACAAGTTTTCTTGTTCGTTTTCTATTGTAATGGATGATAAAAACAGATTCTTACAGAAAATTCTGTAGAAATGTACACTGCTTATACCAGAAACACTGAAAAAATTTTCTTATTTTAGTATTCATGGCATTTCTCTCTTTTTTTTTTCCTTTTTGTCTTTTTGGCAGAAAACAGAAGCACAGGCTGCCTCGGCTGGCACCTCAGCTCAAAGGAAAAAAAATAGAAAAAAAAAAGAAAGACAAATCAGAAGAAAGGAAAATCGAGGCACAGATGGTGCCAAACATTCTCAAAGCCTCCATGATGCAAAGTTCTGAGATGGTTGGGCAGCGATCCCTCTGATGAAAGGTTTTTAAAAGATCTCTTCTTCAGTTTAGGTTAGAGAAAGGAGACAGGTTGGGAAAGCTTATTTTGAAAAGAAGGTTAAGTCATCCAAAAGGCAGAAGTCTTCATGAAAAAAAATATGGTCAGTCTGAAATCCTCCAGATAATTGCTCTAAGAGAAAGATAAAAAACAATCCTGACTTTGGGCCACTTTTACTTTTCATAGGTGGACTTTCTCCACAGTAAATATGAAAATGACAACTAGTGTAGACAGTTTGATTAGATAACCCCCCAGAAAGTCTTCAAATGCATAAAGTCCAGAAAAGAACATTGCAGTCATTCTTGATAATCACATAAGTGAAATTATTATCCTTCCTGAGTCTCAGATAGTTATATAAAAGACTCCCCGGACTCACTCTGCACCCAGGAATCCTATAGAACAGAAAGTTCAGTAGTGACTCTGAAAAAACTTGCACTCAAATTCTAAGTAAGAGCAAAGGAAGCAAGTAATTAGTACACGGTGGTAAAAGCCAGGCTTCCTTCAGAGTCATTCAGCAACTATATCACCTATAAAAACACAATAAATAATTGCAGATAGTATTTAATTGACATGGAGTAACTGTGCCTCCTCAACTTTAGGAGCCTCTTGAAATCCACCATTTCTGAGAGTCAGAACCAATTTGTGATTTTCTACAATAAGTGCTCCAAAGAGATAGTTTTTCTCTTAAAGGAAAGTTTTAACAGACTTATTAGAAAACACCAAAGAGCTTCTGAGAGAAGCGATGTTGAAAGTAAGTGAATCATAGGTGTGCTGAACGCATTCAATTTCTTTACAATATCCTTCCTCTAGGTACTTTTCTATTCTCTGTCAAACACTTCATCTGAGTCCAGAACCCCAAAGCCATGTTCTCTTCCCTGTCTATCACCCACATGTCCCCTCAGGATGTCCATGTTTAGCCTTTAGATGGAGAGGTGCCCCTCTAAACTCCCCATCTGGTTAGTCCCCATTCCTTAAGGACTTGTGCAGTGGCATCTGCAATATAAGCCTCTATGACTAACTACATCCTGCTGATTAGATACTGCTCATCTTCATGTTCTCAAAAGCATGCTAGTGATGCTTTACCTACAAACATGTTTCTTACCAAGAGAATCTCAAGCACTGCGGAGGATAACAGGGGTATTTGGGGAAAGGCAGGATCTTGTATCAATCTCAAATTACAGTTGCTCCTAGGTGTCTGTGGGAGGCTAGCTCCAGAGTCCCCCGTGAATACCTACATCCTGAGCTGTTCATGTCCTGTATGGCACAGTATCTGCACATAACATAGGCAATCATCCCACGCACTGCAAGGTATCTCAAGGTTGTTCATAAAACCTAAGTAAATGGAAAATATAAGTAAATAGTTGTTACACTGTTCTGTTTAGGGAATACTGATGAGAACCTAAAGAAGTATGCAATTTTAAAAAATATTTTTTCTTTCTTTTTCTTTTCTTCTGAATCTATGGATATGAAACCTGAAGACATGGACAGCCAACTGCATATCATTTTGGGTCATAACTGAAATATATGTAAGGACTATACAGGTTCCACAAATAAGTTAGGGTGTGCAGGTAAAGAAGAATGGGTTAAACTAGAAAACTAGCATGATGTTAAGCATTGCAGCTTCTACTCCATTCCAACTGATCATTATCATACAGAATTAAGGAAAATCTGTTAAAAGAGATAACTCTTTAAAGAAAAAATGAAACTAGCAAGTTAGACTCCTAAGAGACTCTCTCAGTTATTAATAGTATATTTTTAAAAATTTAACCATGTGAAATTGATCAAAACATATTTGGAACTTATTCTCACCAGTGTGCACCATTTTTTAAAGGATGCCAACAGGAAAAGCATTTCTGGAAAGAGATTGAGGACCTGAATATTGCATGGAAGAAGAGGGCATCAAGAACGGGCTCCTGAACCCCACAGCCAGGGAGACAGAGTGTATGTGTCAGCACAGTGCTACTCAGGAACAGAGCCATTGGCAATATTTATGAATTTAAAAGATCTCTAAACAATTCAAAAGTAAATGCTTAACTATGAATTAAAACTTTTAAAATAAATAATAAATAAGTAGATTAAGATTATTTTCATTTGAAAGTCAAATAAATTTTATGCAAATGGTCCCCTCATGTAATTTTCTGCATGATATGGAACTAACAAAAAATTAATAAACGGTTTTTGTTTTGTTTTGGCCTTGCTGGCTGTTTGTGTTTTGCACCACAAATGGAGACCACAGAACAGACCAAATTTTCCATTTTCTGGTATTTGCCTGGCACACAGAGGCATACAGTGATGGTGTCCTTGGCACAGTATTTCTTTTTATGTAAATTTTTCATTCATTATCTAATTAAAGTTTACATTTTTAATCTAGTTTCAATACTAATATCAAGGAAGCAATAGATGGAAAGGTTAAGGTAAAACAAAAAGGTCAAAATACAGAGATCGTCAGGAACTGTGTGAACACATTATCCAAAATTAGGCAAGAAAATGAATTATTTAATGTCATTGTCTATTAACCTAACAGTTAAAATAGGACCAAAATATACATAAAAATGAAATAAAACAATTAGGTAGCACTTTAAATGTTTCATTATTATTAATTCACTTAGTATTCATTGTAACTGTGCTGGTCATAATGAATTCATCTGATATTAATGGGAATGTTCAGTAGCAATTTCATTGTAATGCAGTTTTAATTCATGTGCCATTAAAACAAAGTGATTCCAAAATTTGTATTTATTTTTGAATACTGTATATTACCATTAATTTTTAGAAAACATTATGACACTGATTATATTTCTTTATATCAGGGCAAATACCCAGGTTTAGGATGAGTTGTAATGTCTTCCTTGAGCTATACCACTAATGTTAAAGTTAGTAGAGGTTTGTGTCGTAAAAATACTCCATATTTGAAAACTACAGAGGCAACTGGCCACTGTGAAATTTATCATATGTCAATATTTACTAATATTTAATAGTTCCCTCTCAATAAACTTTTTCAACAAATCACCATTAATAAGGCAATAGCAAAGAGGTTTTGGACTTTGCATCCTCTGCTTTTGTGGAAAACAGAAGTAAATTAGATATGTTGGGCATTTCATTGGAACAAATAAAGAGTTATTTTATTTTTTATTTTTCATATTTTGGCAGTGCTGGGGGTTGAACCCAGGGCCTTTGCATGGAACTACACACCCAGGCCTGTTTTTGTTTTTTTTTTATTTTGAGACAGGTTCTCCCTAAAATGCTAAGTTTTCCAGGTAGGATTCAAACTTGTCATTTTTCTGTCTCAGTCCCCCAGAGGGCACAAATAGAGATTTTAAACATTTCAAAAAAAATCATGCCCCATATTTTACACTAAAAATTTAATTCTCTCTAGTCAATGAATAGCATTAGTTTATTTGTGATGCATACTAATACCCTAAAAAGAATTTTTCTGTAGATTTTCAACCATAATGTTTTAAATAAGAACGTCAAACTGGCAGCAGAAAGATGTTCAGTGTCAACTTTACTGCTGCTTCCTCTGGGGACAACCCATAAACAATTTTGCCAAAGTGCATGAAAAATAATGACAACAAAAAAACAACCAAATTCCACAGCCTAATTAACCAGCCCACTTAAAGAGCACTGGGCCCTGTAGGCAGTTATTCAGCAAGGCACCCGGAAGCAGCTGACCTCAAACTTTCTGCTGTGAAATTCTGTGCTTTAATACATAGTTCACAGGCAAGGTAGCCTACAGACATGTGTCTGTATAATCTTTTATTTTATTCATTAATGTGGAAATAATTAATTGGAATAGTTATTTTCGTACAGCAATAAGAGACTGTTTTCTCTCTCTGTAACCTACACTCTGAATTAAAAGTTATTCAGAAAAAGCTTTTATACATTTAATTAACATTGCTAATGTCTTCTTTAAAATAAATCATAAAAGTAAACTAATAAAAATATCATGAAAATGTAAATTAATTCATTAAGATTATACAGGTCATAATATTTTTAAAAAGATTTATCCTACTGACTTTTTATTTTTCTCTTGCCACTGGGGGATATAATGTTTCACCATGTTTCACAGACTGGCCTTGAATTCTTGGGCTGAAGCAGTCCTCCTCTTCAGTGTGGTCTACAGGTATGTTCCACCAAGCCCAGTTTAACTTATAGTCAGAAACAGCTGCAACACTGCAGAAAATGTAAGAAAGAGAGGCTTTAAGACATTGAAAATGTTTAAATTTTTTTATTAGTACAACTGTTTTCAGAGAAGTCCAGTCTTTGCTTTCACCTTGGATGTTGTCTCTTGGGTTCCATCATAGACACTTCAGCTGCCTGATACAGACTTATATGGAACGCCACAGTTGAGCTCCAGGCCTGTAACTGGATCCTTCAGATTCACAGTGAGTAAAACAACCTTTTCCACTCTTCCATACCTGACTCTGGGAAGCCATTGTGTGCCAATATTGTAATTTCTTACATATTTGTGTATCTTGCATTAAATATGTTTCTCTAGTAAGCGCTGAATGTTATAGAATTTGGTGCCAGAAATGTGGGATCATTTCTGTAACTATACCTGACTATGTGGTTCAGAAGCTTTTGGAACTGGCTTGTGGGAAGTGTTTGGAAAGGTTTGAAGATGTTGTCTGAAGAAGGAGCCCTGGAATGCATTAAGATGAACTTGATGGGAAATTCTG
The DNA here is from genome assembly GCF_053883595.1 of Heterocephalus glaber. Taxonomy (NCBI): domain Eukaryota; kingdom Metazoa; phylum Chordata; class Mammalia; order Rodentia; family Bathyergidae; genus Heterocephalus; species Heterocephalus glaber. The sequence continues at coordinate 21,573,699 of NW_028258312.1, forward strand.
GGGAGAGTTCAGAAGACCAGAATGCTGAAAGAAATGCTGCCAGTAAAGACCAGGCTCAGGAGGTTTCTGCTGGGAAGAAGGACTGCATTGGCTGACAGTGTGTGTTATGCCTTGGCAAAAAGTTTATCTGCATTTTTCTTATGTCCAAAGACTTTACCTGAGACTAAGATTAATATAAGTGGACTAATTAATCTTGCAGAAGGAATTTCAAGGCAGTCTAATGTTGAGGCTATGGCATGGCCACTGTTGGGGACTTTTAATCAGATTTCTGTTGAGAATCACGAATAAAGAGCCCAGCAGAATGATTTAAAACATTTTGAGTTTGGCCAGAAATGAAGCTCCAGTAAAGTTGCAGCCTCCAAAGATGGAACAGAGGAGAAATTGGTAGCTGAAAAGACTAGCAAGAAAAAGCCATGTATTTCAGAAGAGGACAATAGAAAAGATGGCCAGAGAATAGCACAAGAAGCAGCAGGATTAGACCCTTTGCAGCCTCAAATTGCAAAAGTGAAAGTCTGCTTTGAGAAGAGAGCCCAGAGCACCATATTCCAGAATGGTGGCAGCCTGGGGAAGTTGTTCCTTGGGATTTGGTTTATAAACACTCAACCCCGACAGTGTGAAGAGAAGGAAGCCTAGCTACTACTCCAGCTGGTGGCAGACCTTGGCATCATCCTCATGGTACTGTTTTTAGGCGCATGCAGCATGCAAAAATTCTGAGGTCAGGAAGGCTTCCATCCTGATTTCAGAAGAAGGCCTGGGAGGCCAGGCAGTGTGCCTCTGAGAAGGTCAAGTGTGAAGCTGTAAATGTGAAGCCAAAGGTGCATAGGAGACCCCAGAAATTTGGAGAAACCAGGAACATGGATCATCTGAGGAAAACTACAAGGAAGGATCAGAGCTGGACCAAGAGAGAAGCCATGGGAGCTGCAACCACCAGCAATGCTATAGGGGCAAAGGCACCTAAGCTCTTTGGAGTTCACAGTTGGCCACAGATTGCCTCAGATACTAGAGATGGAACTACAGGACTTCATGTTTGCCCTGCTGGATTTTGAACTTGCTTTGTTCCCATTCCTTTGTATTCAGTCCCTTACTTGTACCTTTTGGAATGGTAATGTTTATCTTGGGTCATTGTATGTTGGGAGTCTAACTTTCTTTTCATTTGTACGGGAGCTTGCAGCTAAGAGTTTGGCTTAAATCTCAGAAGAGACTTTGGACTTGGACTTTTCACCAATGCAGAAACTATTAAGACTTTGGAAACTCTTAGAGATGGACTAAATGCCTTTTACATAAAGGGATGTATATGAGTCTTCAGGGAACCAGGGGTAGAATGTTATGGCTGTGTCTAGATGTCCCACTAAAGGCTCATGCAATCATAGGTGGAGCCTTTTGGAGGTGGCTGGATCTAGAGTGTATGATGCTGGGTTCAAGGATGTGATGCTGGGATTGATTCATTATACCATGCTAGGATTAAGGCTGCCCCATCCCGGATGACCCTTATACTGTATAAGATATAAGAGAGAGAAAGAGGGCTTCTGCTTGTCCTTTGCTGCTGCTGCTGCTGCTGCTACTTGTCTTCTTCTGCCTCCTGCCTGCTCTGAGGTGTCCATCTGCCATGCCACCCTGCCTGCAATCAGCCAACTATTTGCTGAAACCTCTACAAACTGTGAGCTACAATAATTTTTTCTTCCTTTAACTTTGGGTGTTGGGCATTTGTTCTCAGAAACAAAAAAAGGAACCAAGATAGCAGTATATAATGATAGCATTCCTCATGAGGAGTTGATACATGAAAAAAATTTTTAAAAACACTGAATGCCAAAGAATCACAGTAGTTATCTCTGGAAGAAGAGAAACTAAGAGAGCCCTATGATTGTTCAACTGAGTGTGTGCAGGTAGAGTTTCTGGACCATAGCACAGGGAGGGGTAAACCAAGTAATGCTCAACTCAACAACTCAAAATATTAATTTGGCCCAGCTGCAACCACCCAGGTGAGACAAGCAGCTTGAAGCTCCGCGGCCGTCCGGGCCCCGCCCATGCCATGGTGAGGTCCGCTTAGCCGCGTGGGTTTCTCCAAGGCCCAGTCCATGTCCCCCCCAAGCTCCCCCATGCCTCTGGCCTTCTGGCTTTTCTGCTACCTGGCCCCACACTACAGAGGCACAGGGGAACATAAAGACCCTTGTCCTGAGCACCACAAGATAGAGCAGAAATTAGTAACAGAAAGAGGGCTTCTCAGGCTCCTCGATGAAAACTGAAACTCAGTGGAATAGTAAAGAGAATTTCTACAATAAAGGCACATCAGACCACTGTACTTGGTCTGCTGCTGGCTTGCTGAGACTCATTGACTCATATATGCACAGGGATTCCTACGTTGCCTACTGTGACAGTAGAGACATACCCTGAAGGAGGCCCGTAATTTTCACTATTTGCAAAAAAGAAAAAAAAGTTTTCTCTTATTTTTAATTCTTAATGTTTACTTTTTTCTACTCTTCAAAATTTACTTTTCTTTCTTTTCTTTCTGTTATCTTTTCTTTCTCTCTCTTTCACTCCTTCTCTTGCTGTCCCACATTGCTCCTCATCTCCCCATTTGTTCCTTTCTGCACTGAATTTGGATTTCTCCCTTATTGTTCTTTTCTTCTCTTTTTCCTTCTCTTGATTATCATTAGCTTTAAAGGAAAATAAATTTGGTATCTAGCCTCCCTGTTGCTCTTAGGTGATTCTATCCACATCTTTGGTCTTTAATTCTGCTTTTTCCTCTTGCCTTTAGCAACTTTTTAGAGTTTGTGTGATCTTTCTGTGTCTTCTGGCCTCACCACTAATCTTACCTGATCTTTCTACCTGTCCCTCCCTCCCCAACTCCTTTTAACTCCCCACCCCGAAGGGGAAAGATGCTATATTGAAAAGTTTATTCATTATAAACTTAGGTTGGGTTAGTCCTCAGTTTTAATTTAACTCACATAGTTAAATGTGATAGATTAAAAACTAACACAAATTGTCATTTTCTAAGCTGCACTTGATGCTATGGTATTTTTGACTATGTCATTTGGGGTAACACATTGTGATTAATCTAATTAGTTTTCATTCCTGGTATAAGGAAAATAAAATAGCCTCAGAGTCATTAGAGTCTCAAAACCCAAACACAAGCTATATCTGGAAGACACCTCTGAAAAGCAGTCATTCCACAAGGGTTTTAAACACAAGCAACAAAGATACCTACATTAAGCAATTTTGAAATATCAACCCAGGAATTAAACCAAGGACAGTACCAAAAACAAAAATGAGAAGACACTTAAGCAAGGCACAAATGCAGGCTTCCACACCACAAAAAGGAAATTCTGGGCAAAATGAGGTGCAAAAGTCTGATAAGCTACCACTTGGACACCCTGAACTGATAGCACAGGAAGTAACAAAGCAGATGCATGAAGCTCTAGAAAAAATTCAAAACAGAAATAATCTCCCAGATAAATACAGACATGGTGAGCACAGTGAAAGACATGATTAGAAGCTCTAAAGCAAAAACAGATAAGAAAATAGATGAGATCAGAAACATGCTGGAAGCCATGAATGCCCAGCATAAGAAAGAAATGGAAAACATGATCGCTGAACATAAGAAAGAAATGGAATCCATGGAACAGATTAAAACAGATTTTCAAAAGATTAAAAATTCCATTGAAAGCATGCAGAGCAGACCAAGAGAATCTGAAGACAGAATATCAGATATAGAAGACAGGATTGTGGTTAAGGACCATGAAAATAGAGATTTCTTAAGGACAGTAAGGGACCATGAGAAATTAATCCAACAGCTGCTAGATGATGCAAAGAAGAATAACATAAGACTGATAGGAGTCCACAAAAAAACAGGAGAAAGTACAATTGACATAAAAAAAAAACTGTTCACAGAAGTACTAGTAGAAAACTTCCCAGACAGAGGTAGAGAATTGGACATACAGATAAGTGAGGCATATAGAACTCCAACTAGCCATGACCAAAAAAAATCTACACCTAGACATATAATAATCAGGATCCCAGAAACCCAACAGAAAAACAAAATTCTACAGGCAGTTAGAGAAAAGAAACAAAGCACCTACACAGGAAAGCCCATCAGAATCACAGAAGATTTCTCAATACAAACCCTCAAATCAAGGAGAGCCTGGAGTGAAGTATTTCAAGCCCTAAAAGAAAATAAATTCCAACATAGACGGTTGTATCCTGCAAAATTGTCTTTCAAAATCGATGGGGAAATTAGATACTTTCACAACAAAGAATACCTGAGAAATTTTGAGAGCACCAAACCAGCACTCCAAACAATTTTAAGCAATATCCTAGAAAAAGACACTGAAGGTCACAACTCCATGAGGCCCAACAGAGGGAAGCCACCAGGCAAGGTAAGACACTAAAGTGAAAGGGGGGAAAATAAGAAATAAAAGAGACAACAAAAGTAAAACATCATGACAAGGATGAGTCAATATCTCTCAATTATAACTATCAATGTTAATGGCCTCAATTTACCAATCAAAAGAAATAGACTGACAGAATGGATTAAGAAGCAAAACCCAGCAATATGCTGTATACAAGAAACACACTTAACTCAAAAGGAAATTCATAGACTGAAAGTAAAAGGATGGAAAACAGTTCTCTATGTGACAGGAACCCAGAAAAAAGCAGGCATAGCAATCTTATTTGCAGACAAAGTAGATTTCAAACCAAAACTAATTAAGAGAGACAAAGATGGTTGCTACATACTTGTGAAAGGAACAATCCAAGAGGAAGAGATGACAATCCTAAATATATATGCACCAAATACAAATGCCCCCAACTATAAAAAACAAATATTAATGGACATGAAAAACCAAATAAGCACTAATACAATAGTGGGGGACCTCAACATCCCTCTATCACAAAGAGACAGATCACGCTGCCATCCCAAGTTCCTAGGGCAGAGAGGCTGAGCTGGTCCCAGCACCCAAAAGGAAGCTCCCCTGCTGCCATCCCAAACTCCTAGGGCAGAGAAGGTGAGTCCATCCCAGCACCCGGTAGAAAGCCCCGCCCCCCGCCATTCAAAGCTCCTAGGACAGAGAAAGTGAGCAGGTCCCAGCACCCAGAAGGAAGCTCCCCCACCACCATCTCAAGCTCCTAGGGCAGAGAAGGTGAGCCGCCCAGGGGCCAGAAGCACCCGCCCCCCTCAGAGAAATGAGAAGACACTTAAGCAAGCCTCAGAAACAGACTTCTGGATCACCTACAGTAACCCCAAAGGGAAACAAGATGAAACAGTCTGACACTCAACTACCTGGACTCCCTGAACTGGCAACAAAAGAGGATCTGGGAAAAATGAAATCAGAAATAATTACTCAGATAACACCAAAGATTTTGCTCATGGTGCAAGACAGGATTAATAAATCTAGAGACAACACAGATAAAAAAAAGAGAGGATGTGAGGAACATGATGGAATCCCAACATAGGAAACAAATGGAATCCATTAAACAGATGCAAGCAGATTTCCAGGAGATTAAAAACTCCATCAAAAGTCTGTGGAGCATAATGAACCAACGTGAGGATAGAATTTCAGATACAGAAGAAAAGATTGCAATTAGTGACCAGGAAAAGAAAAATTGCTTTAAAATTGTAAGGGAACATGAGAAATCAATCCAGCAGCTGCTAGACAATTCAAAAAAGAATAACATTAGACAGATTGGAGTCAATGAAGAAAGAGGAGAGAGTGGAGATGACATAAAAAAATCTCTTCACAGAAGTGATGGCAGAAAACTTCCCAAGGAGGGGAAAAGAACTTGATATAAAGATAAGTGAGGCATATAGGACTCCAGCTAGCCTTGATAAAAAAAATCTACACATAGGCATATAATAATTAGGATTCCAGAAATCCAACAGAAGAAGAAAATTTTACAATCAGTGAGAGAAAAGAAACAAATCACATACAAAGGAAAGCCCATCAGAATCACAGCAGACTTCTCAAGGCAAACCCTCAAGGCAAGAAGAGCTTGGAGTGATATATTACAAGCCCTAAAGGAAAACAGCCTCCAACCCAGATTGATGTACCCTGCAAAACTATCTTTCAAAATTGATGGAGAAATAAGATACTTTCGTGATAAAGAGCACCTCAGGAACTTCATGAATATCAAACTGGCACTCCAAACAATTTAGACAATACCCTAGGAAAAGACAATGAGGATCACAACCCCAGGAAACCCAGCAGAATGAATCTATTGGGCATGACGAATTAAATGCAAAGGGGGAGAATCCAACAACAACAAAAAAGTCATACAATGCTTTTAAAAATTTTAATTTCATCTCCCTAGTGAGTGTATAATTCAATCTTGTTATTATACTGATTAGAATTTTTCTGATTCTATAGTTGCACACCTTTCTTTGTGCTATACTGGCTATTTATCATCTTCTTGTGTCTACTTTTTAATTGGGTTGTCTATTAATGAGCTCTAAGAATTCTTTATATATTCTGGTCATAGACTATATGCATTGTAAATATGGTCTGTTTAAGGACTACTTTTCATTTTAATGATGTCATTTAAAGTTCTAAATTTTGATGGAATCTCATTTATCAATTTTTTTTCTTTTATACATCATGTCTTTTGTATACTAGGTAGTTCTTGCCTACCCTGAATTCATAAATATTTTCCCTTATAATTTCTTCTTAAAGTTTTATACTTTTAGGCTTTCAAATTTAGGTTCATAGATCCCTTCAAGTTATTTTCATGTGTGGAAATAAAGGGTTGAGGTTAATTTTTTATATATGGATACCAGGTGTTCTAGTGCTGTTTGCTGAAAACACTATCTCTTCCTCAGCTCTTGAATTGAGTTTATATTCTATAAAATGCTAATGTTAAATAATCTTTCAAAACTCAGTGGACCATATATGTATGGTTCTATTTCTAGATTCTCTGTTTTATTCCAATGATCTATATGTCTTTCCTTACACCAACACTGCCTTGATTACTGTAGCTTTGGAAGAAGTCTTAAAATTAGGTACTAAATGTCTTTCAACACTGTTTTTTTTTAACTTTTCTAGGTCCTTTGTACTCCTATATAACTTTTAAATTTCAATATCCAATTCTTCATTTATAGCAAGTATATGCAGACCTGAATTTTTATATATACCTTGTGTTTTCTAATCCTGCTAAATTCAAATACAAGTTCTAGGGGCTCCTAGAGATTTCTTAGTATGTTCTCTGTAGATGATCATTTCATCTACATATAAAGATTTTGCTTCTACCTTGTCAATCCTATCCTAATTGTGTCATTTTATTGCCAGACTGTTTTGGTGGAGCCTAGGTTTCAAAGTTTAATGGACAGATAAAGAGTAAGCATATCTGCCCTTGCTCAACCCTTAAGGAGAAAGCATTGTATCTTCTCCATTCATACAAGGCGGTCTCACTGAAAGTATGGAGTACATGTCTTTAATCTGTTGAGAAGGTTCTGTTCTACTTCTAGCCTCCTGATAGCTTTTACCATGAACAGCTGTAGAATTTAGTCCAATACTTTTTCTCCAACTAGTGACAGGATCATATGGCTTTTTCCTTTCCTCGGTTAAAATGATGACTTTTGGAGGTGGATCTTCTAATGCTGAACCAACACTGCCATCCCTATAACAAAACCACTTTCTACATACTGCCAGATCTGACTTCTACTAGTTTTTTTTTTAAACAAATTTCTATCTATGTTCATACTTTTTTCTTCTATTATCTTTATCCAGTTTTAGGATTAGCACAATACTGAGTTCCTAAAATGAGGGGAGAAGTGTTCCTTCTTTTTTCTGCTTTAATTGTTTGATATAATTTATCAGTTAAAATGTATATGAGCCTGCTGTTGTCATATAGGTAGGTTTTCAAGCTAGGAATGTACTTTCTTTAATAGGTGCTATTCAAATTTTATATTTCCTCCAGAGTTAGTTTCATTAATTTGTCTTCCAAGATACTTCTTAGAAATTGTCCAATTTATTTCAAAAAAGATTTTTGTAATATTCTTTCTCTATCCTTTTAAATTCTGTAAAATCTGTGGTAATGTCTCCTAGATCTTGATATTGTAATATAAAAAATGTAAAATTGATATTGTTGTTACAGGAAGAAAAGGTCTAAAGAAGCAAGGGAAGTGGGAGGGGCAGGGGAAATAAAAAAAAGGAAAAGCAAAAATATGAGAAAAGGAAAAAAAATGGAAACAAAGTCTTTGCAAATAGGGAATGGTAGAGAGGGTGAAGGGAGGGAAAGGGAAGGGGAAAAAAAGGAGCCAAGATACTCAGTTAATGGTACAAGATCCCAATGATGATAAATGTATTTTATACCTAAAATGTACCAATAAACTTAATGGGGAAAAAAACCCAAATAGACAGATCAACTAGAAAAAATTAACAATGAAATTCTAGAACTGAACCAAGCTATTGAACAAATGGACTTAATAGATGTTTACAGAGTGTTCCACACAACAAAATCAGAATACACATTCTTTTCAGCTGCACATGGGTCATTCTCCAGAATAGACCACATGCTAGCTCATAGGAAATATCTAAGTAAATGTAAAAGAACTGAAGTTATGCCCTGTATATTATCAGACCATAGTGCAATAAAATTGGAGATCAATAACATAAGAAACTTCAAAAGCCCCACAAACACATGGAAATTGAATAACAATCTCCTGAACAACCAATGGGTCACAGAGGAAATTAAAGAAGAAATTAGACAGTTTCTACAAGTAAATGATAACACCAGTACAAGATATAGGATTCTCTGGGACATGATGAAAGCAGTTCTATGAGGGAAATTCATAGCGGTGAATGCCCATATTAGGACAACAGGGAGAACTCAGTTAAATAACCTAATGCTAAATCTCAAGCTCCTAGAAAAAGAAGAGCATAACAAACCAAAAACTCATACAAGACAGGAAATTATAAAGATCTGAGCAGAAATCAATGCAGTGGAGGCTAAGAGAATGATACAAAAAAAATCAATGAATCAAAGAGTTGGTTTTTTGAAAGAATAAATAAAATCAATATACCTTTAGCCAACCTTATCAAAAACAAGAAAGAAAAGTCTCAATCCATGCAATTAAGAACAAAAAAGGTGAAGCCACAACAGATTCAGCAGAAATCCAGAGGATCATCAATACCTACTTTGAGAACTTGTGCTCTAATAAAATGGAAAACATAGAAGAAAGATTCCTAGATACATACAAATTGCCAAAATTAAATGAAGAATATATAGAAATTCTAAACACCCCAATAACAGTGAGTGAAATTGAAAAGGTAATAAAAAACTTACCAACAAAGAAAAGCCCAGGTCCTGATGGCTTCACTGCTGAATTCTACAAGACATGTAGAGAAGAACTACTGCCATTACTCTTTAAACTCATCAAGGAAATTGAAAGGGAAGCAAGGCTTCCAAATTAATTCCTGGAAGCAAGTGTTACTTTGATGCCCAAACCAGGGAAAGACTCAACCCAAAGAGAGAACTACAAACAAATCTCCCTAATGAACATAGATGCAAAAAATCCTCAACAAGATACTGGCAAACAGAATGCAGAGTGTCATCAAGAAGATCATATACCCTGACCAAGTCGGATTTATCCCAGGGATGCAAGGATGGTTCAACATCCATAAATCAATAAATGTAACACTATATAAACAGAGTCAAGGACAAAAACCATATGATCATCTCAATAGATGCAGAAAATGCATTTGACAAAATCCAACACCCATTCATGATAAAAATGCTACAGAAAATTGGAATAGAAGGTCTTTATCTCAACCTGATTAAGGCTATCTATGAAAAACCAACAGCCAAAATCATACTAAATGGTCAAAAACTGAAAACTTTCATGCTAAAATCAAGAACAAGACAAGAATATCCATGATCACCATTCCTGGTCAATATTGTTCTGGAAACATTAGCCATAACAATTAGAAAAGAGAAAGAAATAAAAGGAATAAAGATAGGAAAGGAAGAAGTGAAACTGTCATTATTTGCTGATGATATGATACTTTACATAGAAGACCCAAGAAACTCAGTCAAAAGTCTTCTAAACCTAATTGACAGATTCAGTGGAGTAGCTAGATAAAAGTTCAACACTCAAAAAACAATAGCCTTCTTTTATGCAAATAGCAGACCCATTGAGAGAGAAATTTGGGAAATAATTCCTTTTACAATAGCATCTAAAAAAATGAAATATCTAGGAATCAACCTAAAAAGCAAAAGACCTCTACACTGAAAACTACAGCACTCTGAAGAAGGAGATTGAAGAGGATATAAGAAAATGGAAAGATATCCCTTGTTCCTGGGTAGGAAGAACCAATATAATGAAAATTGCCATGCTTCCAAAACTACTTTATAGATTTAATGCAATGCTAATTGAAATTCCAACAATATACTTCACAGAACTAGAGAAAACAGTCCAAAAATTCCTTTGGAAGGGAAGAAACCTAGAATAGCAAAAGCAATTCTAGGCAACAGAGACATGGCTGGGGGTATCACAATCCCCAACTTGAAACTATACTACAAAGCTACTGTGATAAAAACTGCATGGTACTGGCAATGAAACAGACCCCAAGATCAGTGGAATAGATTAGAAGATGCAGAAACAACTCCAGACATACTCAGCCACTTCATCTTGGACAAAGGAGCCAACCACCCTCATTGGAGGAAAGATAGCCTATTTATTAAATGGTGTTGGAAAAACTGGATTTCAACCTGCCAAAGATTAAAACTAGACCCATACCTATCACCATGCACTAAACTAAGATCAAAGTGGATTAAAATTCTAAATATTAAGACAAACATTAAACTTGCTGGAAGATGAGTTAGGTAGAACTCTTGATGACATTGGCATAGGAAAAGACTTTATGAACAAATCTTCAGTAGCAGGAGAGCTAGCACAAAGAATGAACAACTGGGATCTCATCATATTTAAAAGCTTCTGCACTGCAAGAGAAACTACCAAGAGAGCTAAGAGACAACCTGCAATATGGGAAGAAATTTTTAGCAGCTGTACCTCAGACAAAGGTCTATTGTCGAGAATATATAAAGAAGGGTAAAAAAATCAGACCTCCCAAATTGAAAGACACAATTCAAAAATGGGCATCCAAAATGAACAGACATTTCTCAAAGAAGTAAAAACAGCAAATAAATATATGAAAAAATGTTCAATATCACTGGTCATTCAAGAGATGCAGATGAAAACAACACTGAGATTCTACCTCACCCCACAAAGAATGGCTTCTATCAAGAAATCAACCAATAACAAATGCTGGTGGGGGTGTGGGGAGAAAGGAACCCTTCTCCATTGTTGGTGTGAATGTAGACTGGTGCAACCACTGTAGAAAACAGTATGGAGATACCCCAAAGAACTAGGGCTAGAGGTCCCATTTGACCCAGCTATTCCCCTACTGGGAATCTTCCCCCAAAATTAAAAGAATCATACCACAGTGATATATGTGCATCTATGTTTATAGCAGCACAGTTTGTAATAGCTAAAGCTTGGAAACAGCCCAAGTGCCCATCGACTGGAAACCGGATAAAGATGTGATTTTTTTATAAAATGGAGTACTACTCAGCCATAAAGTAGGAGAAACTAGAGACATTTATAGCTAAGTGGATGCATATTGAGGCCATACTCTTAAGTGGAATAAATAGGACACACGTGTAAATACCGAATAGTTTCTCTAGTGTGAGAAACTGAAAGTGTAAATAAGGATGAAAATGATGCCAAGGGTTCAGGGGTGGTGGGAGGGGAAGGAGAAAGGGAAGAAGGGATAGGAAAAATTATGAGAAAGAAAAAAAGATGGGATCAAAGTCTGTGTAAATAGGGAAGGGTGGAGGAGATGAAGGGTGCACAGGTAATGGGAGAAAAAGTAAGAACTAAGATACATCATGTTCAGCTACAAACACCCAATGACAAATTTAAATGTATTTTATACCTAAAATGTACCAATAAATATATAAATAAATTTTTAGAAAATATTAATTTTGAGTTCATAGAGGTGACAGTATTCAGAGTTCATAGAGCAAAGTAGAAGAGCAGAGACAACAGAAGAGAGAGAAAGAGAAAGAGAAAAAGAGAGAGAAATCTACCTACATCAGGTCACTGAGACTTCACTTGGTACTAATAACTGCATATGTGTGAGAAACCACTCAAGACTGGGGAAAAAAACTGCATAGTAGTAATAAGAGGGAAAAAACTTTCTACCACAGAGGACTGAGAATAGGTATCACTCATATCACCATAGTAGAAAAGTCTTGACAGACAACCAGGACAATGATTTCTGAGAGCAAGTAAATAAATCATTGACAAGCATCAGGCAGAGTACTCAGAAAGTTAGGTTATGTCTCATGGATGGGATAAATTTTGTCCTAAACTGAAGATTCATGCTATTTCCAAGAAATTAAAATACTGCAAACAAATACATTCAATAACATTTGTAGGGATAAAAAAGCAGTTCAGAAGGTAGAATTCATAATACATAGAATCTAATAAAATTTATTAGGCAAGAAAAAATAGTGGAAAATTATTGTATACAATGAGTAGAAAATCCATAAATAGAAATTGACCAAGAAATGAAAAAGATGATAAAATTAGTGAACAAACCCATTAAAACAGATATTAAAATTAAATTTCATATGTTTATGTGGATAGAAGAGTGATTGAGTAGTCAAGCAGATATATGGAAATCAAAGATTTGCAACCAATATTCTATAAAGGAGTGTCTCAATGGTCAATATAAAAATTCAATGAATGATATTAACAGTAAATTAGACTCTACAAAAGAAAAAAGTAGTGAGCTTGAAGAAACCATATAAACTATTCAAAATCAAACACACAACAACACACTAAAAAAATTAACTCTGAAAAAAATATAAATAATTAAAATATAAGTAACTTTATTTACATACACATGTGATTGGACTCCAAAAGGAAAAGAAAAAGGAGAGAAAAAACAAACAACAAAAACAGTTTGAAGAATTGTGCAAATAGAGGACTATTATAAATGCATAAAAACCCACAAAGGGTTATGATAATCAAATTTATTTAAATTAATGATAAATAATAATTCTTATAATTAGAGAAGATAGATTTTTTGTCAGCAAAAAATATGAGCTAGGAAAGTGGAGAAATATCTTTGAAGCACTGAAGTAAAACAATGAAATGAAACTGGAATCAGAAATCTATACTTACTAGAAGTATCTTCCAGTAATAAAGCAAAATAGTTAACTAAATATATTAAATAACATCCAAAAACATTTCAAGATATAAAATTTAAAGACAGAATTTTAGTAGATGGAAAATTACACTAGACTGAAGTGAACTAGAACTAACATAAAGTCATAAAGAGCATGAATGGTGTGTATGTAAATAAGTTTAAAAACATTTAATTTCATTTTTTAAGTCTTTGAAAGATAACACACTCCTCAAAGTGACAGCATTAAGGATGTTTATGGTAAGTGGATACCCACTATTGTCAGGATCTTATAAATAAAGTAGTATGGTATTACCTAAAGCAATAAAGTGATAAACTAAGAATGAGTAGCCTAAATAACACACCATAAGAAGCACTACAAGTTATATGAATTAAGTTAATGAAGGATATAAACTGGAAACATAAAAAATAGTTGCAGAGAATGGTATAAAAGAGGAAAAGATAATAATGCAATTTGAAGGCTGCAGCTGATGCTGTAAATGGTAAGGGAATGAAGGCTGCCCTTCTGAGATAAAAACATGGCAAAGATACGTACTTTCACCACTTATATTGAACATTCAGATCTTTACAAATCTCTTCCCCATTTTCTATTTCTGAAAATATTAAATGTTAAGCACCAATGATGGAAAAATTTGTGCTAGCTAATCTAAAATCATTTTGCTAGGCTAAAATGAATGCCAACTATTACTATTGCTGTATGCTTTTGAATGCAAACAATTGAGGCAATAATCTTCTTCCTGATCCCCTAAATCAAGTTCAAGACTTACCACAAAGAAGGTTCTTTGGAGAAAATGGAGGTTGCAGTAGACACAACTGCTGTGACTCTCAACAATTTTCATCATTAGTAGGATGCTCACATAAAGAAGTACCCTTCTGTTTCTCCATTTTTTACTGCTTCCAGTTATATTGTTGTAGATGATGGTAGAAACATCTTCCTGACTTAACACAGCCAAAACAAGACAATTAATTCCAACCTTCCTCAACTGACCTTGGATTCCCTCCTCAGAAACAGTACCACTATCCACCCAGTAAGTTACTACTAATCACCCAGTTAGCTGCCTAAGACCCAAACCCGGAAGTTACTTCTCATTCTTCTTATTTACTTGATATCTGATATGTTACACGGGAGTATGCACCATCTCCTCTCCCAGACAAATTAATTTGGAATTTAATCAGTTCTTCCCATTGCGAGTATAATCCTAGACCTAGTGTCTTACCCAGATTACTTCACTATCCTTTTCTCGGGTTCCCTGGAAATGCAGGCTTAGTCAACAATAACCCATTCTGTCAGTAAGTTGCATTGATTTTAAATCACAGATGGGATCATATCAGACACTTGTCTAAAACCATCAGTGTTTCCCATCTCTACCAGAATAAACTTTAAATTCCTTTCCATGCACGACAAGACCACATATGCTTTACACTCTTTTCTGCCTTTCAAAATTCACATCTCTCTTTTTCTCCTCCATCACCCATCCACATAGACATTCTTTCTATTTTATTAATGTACATGCTCTTTCACATCTCATAGCCTGTGGTTTTCATCTCTCTCCTTGGAAAGTGTTTCTCCTGGTCTTCAGGTGATGCCTTCCTCCTCTTCCCTAAGGACCTCTTCCATGAGTTATTTCCTAAAGCAGTATCTCTTTAGTCCAACTGCTTTTCTCTATTACATTATCATTTCCTCACACCATTTATATCTCTCCTTTTTTTTTGTACCGGGTATTGAACTCAGGACCTTGCACTTACAAGGCAGGTGGCAGAACCACTGAGCTAAATCCCTGATCCCTAGCTCTGTCTTGAATACTACTGAAGAGCAATGATCCCAGTTTCTTTTCTCCAACAACTAGAACACTGAGTACTGATTGGTAAACCCTTAATAAAATGTGTTTACTGAGTGACTTAGTAACTCTGGGAAGTGTGCAAACTGTATGAGATGGAAAGGAACCTATGTTCTCAGGAAACAACAGGAAGAGGGAAGAAAAAGAAATTTTAAGTCATCGAGATTTTTATTATGAATGAATAATGTAAGAAACTTATAAAGTTATTGAAAAGCACAAGACTTGTTCTTTAATGGCTGCCCTCTCCCTTCTTGATAGACTGTAAGTCCATACTTGTGAATAATTATTCTCTGTGTGAGGATGAATTGTATGGATGACTATTGATCATTATTGTATTCTCTCAACTTGGATTAGAATATATTAGCTAAAACATGAGCTGTTTTGAGTCTCGTACTGATGGCGTTTTGTCCTTTGACTCCATACAATATTCTTTGATGGATTAACCTATATTAGGTCAATGTTCTTCCAGGTTATTGATCTTCACTCAGGACCTGCACCTTAATACCACTTTGAGAGCAAGGGTCAGAAAGAAAGTTCTCCAGGAAAATAAAATAAAATAGATTTGTATCTTCCATTTTCCTTCTTTTTAAAAAATGTATTTTAGTGACTTCATATCTTATGCACACAGATGGGTCATTCATTAAATGAAGCTGTCACTTTATGACTTGAAAATTAAAGAAGCCCAAAGCATGATTTATGTAAGATATCCTTGTGTTCAATTTACAAATATAACAAAGTACAATGATATAAATGGGAATTTGGCAATACACTTTGGCAACCAGTAAAATAAGATCATAAATGGGTTAGAAAATGACAAAAACTCTAATTAAAGACATCTAATTAAAGAAATCTCATATATGCCCATAGGTATGCAATATCTGGGTAATTAAGAAAAAATTCTAAATAATTGCATTGTGCCTTCTCTTGGAGGAATAGCATTTCAAAGGGATGGATGATCCACCTGGAGCCGCATTTTCCAATGTGCAAATATTGATAGGTATGATTAGGGCAAAGAGTTCAAAGCCCAAAATCAACTGCATCTAATTTACTGTAGAACAGTTTCTAAACTTCAGCGCTCCACTAAAAGGCCACCCCTACAAAGAAGACCTCTCTGAGGACACTGTAAATTAGACTCTTCCTGTACTCCGTGTGCTCTGTTTTATTCCTTGTTGCTCTCATCTCCACCTCTTATGAAATCTTGTATGTCTCTGGCTCTCTATTGTCTCACCCACTAAAATACAAATTGCTTTTGCATACGGCACTGCAATATTGATGCCAAATGCAGGCTGTAAAGAGTTAACTGCTCAGTTGGCTTGTTCTGGGAAGTGAGTCTGGGAAAGCCTAAGTAACTTGGACACAAATTCGGTTCCCATAATTAAAGCCTTAGAAGGACAAAGACTCAATTATAACCATATATTTTGTCTATTCTGTTCCTAATTTGAGAATGCTTTGTCTTGTCCTTTACAAGCCTTGCTTGCATTAGATTCCATAGTAACTGCACAACTGCATATCCTCACATGTAGTTCCCCTTTAGCATGTATTTTGTCTTGACCCCAATTGATTACCAATAAAAATCAGTGGCTTGGGGGTGACTGGCACCTTTGTTGCTTGCACCAGCATCATTTATCCTGGCTCCCCAATTTCTCTGTCTTTGTAGTTCTGTCTTTTAGGGTTTTTTTCTCAGCCTTGTGCCATAGCACCGAATGGGAGGTCAAAACCTAACATAGAGGTCTCTGATACTTTTGGACAATGATTCTCATTTATTTGCAACTCTCTCTTATCAAGAATTATATCCAAAGACTAGTAGATCTTAAACATCTATACTTATTAAGCAGATAATTAAATTAATTTTATATGCTGAATGCAAATATTTACTGCTATAAAGATCAAAATACACATTTGATCTCCAACATGTGATTATGATTCCAGTGTAACAAAGTAGGAGTGACCTTAAAAGTTAAACAGCTCTATTCTCTCAGAAATATTAGAAAAAATTCTTCAAGTTGAATCACTTTTAAATCTAAATTGACTTTTATGGTAGAAGTCTTCTGACATAAAGTTTAAATGGTTATTAAAGGTATTAAATAAATCACTTAGCAAAATGTTTTGTAATTAGTTTACAAAATATTTTGTTTTGGGGAGTCCCACATCAAATTACACATTTGGATGGT
This sequence comes from Heterocephalus glaber, assembly GCF_053883595.1. Taxonomy (NCBI): domain Eukaryota; kingdom Metazoa; phylum Chordata; class Mammalia; order Rodentia; family Bathyergidae; genus Heterocephalus; species Heterocephalus glaber. The sequence goes on from NW_028258312.1 coordinate 21,590,910, forward strand.
GTGGTGGTTAAATTCAACTGTGTGAACTTGATCGGTTCAGTGGCCACAGAGGAGATTAACAAAGCACACTTCTGTGTGACTCACGAAGGCACGACCTTGGTGTCTTTATGGCTCCTTAGCCCTTCCTCTCTGGCACTTTCTCCTAATCTGCTTCCTGGCCCCTATGAACCCAGAAGCCTGGCTTCACCACACCTTTTTGCCATGATGTTTCTGCCTTGCTGGAGCCAGTCAACCATGGATTGATTCCTCTGAAACAATGAGCCAAATTAAACCTCTCCTCCTTTTACTTGTGGCTTTGGGTATTTTATCTTAGTGACAGTAAAGTTGAATAATACAGATAGATCTACCCATTATGTTTCTTTGTCCCATTTCCATGTGAAAGTGGGCTTACTTTCCTCAGACAAATATCCTAATCTAGTAATTGTCAGTCAGATAGGGTCCACTTTCCTATACCTTCTTTTCAAATAAGCCTTTACTTCTGTTTAGAAAAGGGAGAAATCCTCTCCCTTATCTTAATCTTACTGTGACAAAATAAAAATATAGTCACAATAGTATATTAAAATGCTACCGATCACGTGTACTTATTATGTAAACACATGTTCTTAATGCTTGAATTTACATAAAGAATGCAACCCATATTGAATCCAATTCATACAAGTATGAAATAATCATGGATCTATGCATGAAATAAATGAAAACAATAGCATTTTCTATTTCTTAAGAATAATATATATCTAAAAAATTAAAAATTTTATTCATAACATTAAAGTATTTTAAATGTAAATGTTTTGATTAATTATTTGGTAACAAAAAAGGTCATATAACTCAATCTGGATGTAAATTAATCTCTGGAGTCTTATGATGGAGTACAATTTAGAAAAGTATAATATGGAATGTGTACCTTTACCCAGAGAAGTATGATAAAGTGATCAATAATGCTTCCATGCATAAGATACATATTATTTAAAGTAACATTGTGTTGGAAGAGTGAAAAGAAAATCTAAGTTCTAGGAGAAAGCTCATAGATTTCTAAGGGATTATATACTATTTCCAACAATAATCAATATCTTGTCTTCATATATTTAAATAGATGATATTCAGTATCAAATTGCTACAATATTTTTATTCCAAAAGATAATTTAAAATAAAAATACAGCAGCTTTCTTTCAGAATGTCAATATTTGAAATTTTCTTGAAATTTTATCCCTTTTTACTATTTAAACTTATCATGAACATTTTTATACGTCAACTTAAAATGTGCAAGCTAATGTACATTATTTTGCAATTCCTCTGGGGATGTGAGCAAAGTAGCTGAAAGAGACTGTAGCAGACTGTATTTTGAACCTTAAATTCAAGTTTCTATTGGTAAACATTTAAAGAAACCCCATGAGACATAGTATTGCATCTTTTCTAGAAATACTGTTGACATAGTTCACTTTATCATACTGGATAAACAACCATTTGAATTTTTTCACTGTAAAAATATCTGGACATTTTCTGAAGTGCCATTTTTCTTCATGAAGTAAATTATTTTGCTTGTAGTTTTCATAGTGTGGTTTTCATTCAGATCCAATAATAACTTAATTTTATTGGGTTGATGTGTTCATTTTTAAAGCTACCTGTCATTTTTGTAAGGAGAAAGTGATAAAATATTTGGATACTTCAATATAAGGATAATGCTACACAAGTAAACAGCATATTATAAGTGCAAACTCTTAATTCCACAGTGATAGTAGCAAGATGACAAAATAAGAAAACTCAATTTCTTTTTCTCACAGTAGCTTTGATTCAACAACAATATGCAGACCAATTTTCTCTGTGAAAAATAAAAAATTAGTTATGAGGTTACTATAAACAAAGAAAAAGTAAAACCAGCTTCACTAAACTTGTCAAAAAGTTCAGGGCATCTCTCTTTCTCTCAGTCACTTCTTTCAGCATAGCTCTACATGCTTAAGAATAAACTCCCATCTCCTGGTTTCTACTTGGAGCAGGAGAGAGAAGACTGAACCATCTTTGCATTGTTTGATTTTGAGGACATATCCACAGGAACTGGCATCCATCTTACCTATTGCATAGGCACTCAGTGTACACTAGATCTGCAGGACCTGCTGAAAATCAAAGGTACTGAGCACATGCTGCTGCTTAAAACTATCCATGGCATAGCAAACTAAGGCTAATGTAGCTTGCCGCCTCCACCATAGGGGCAGAAAGAAAACTATAGCATGTGTTCAATAGCCTCATGATGGAGAAGCTACTTGAAGATCTGGCTTTTGTTTCATTTCCCTCAGAGTATGAAAAGGACTTGGCATAACCTAAGTAACTATGAATGACTGAGAACAAATTGGGTAGCATGTTGCTGCTTTACAGAATCTGTAGCACTGAAGACAATGCTGGTGGGAGCAAGAGATTACAAGTGCCTAGAAAAAAGGAAACTTAATCTTTCCAGTTAGGAATATACACACACAGGTAAGGGAAGACATGTGTACAAAAAATTTTTAAGATAACCCAATATTTAGGTTATACATGTATTTAGGTTATAAAATATTTAGGTGGTTTGATTGGGTTAGGATTTTTTATACTAACCAATCCAAAACTGAGAGGGGTAACTTTTTTCAAATTTGTGAACTCTAACACAAAGTAATAAAAAATATGAAGAGAAAGATATAATGTGGTTTAATCAAAGGTACAAAGTAAATCTCCAGAAATTCACCCTAAAACCAAGGAGATATATGGATTCCCTAAGATATATTCGTAATAATCATCATGAACATGTTTTTAAAAAGCTCAGAATAATGATGCATGGACAAAATAAAAATGTCAACAGAAATGGAATAAAAAAGTACAATTGAAATTTTGGAAATTAAAAATGTAATAACCAAACTGAAGAATTCACTTAATGAGCTCAGTAACTAATATGATCCAACAGTAAAAATAATCTGTGAATTTGAAGACAGATCATTAGAAATTACCCAGATAGAATAGAAAAAGTAAAACAATGAAAAAGAGTACAAGAAAACTAAGGGATTTATGAGACATGAACGTTTGGACCAGTATAAATATAAGAACAATAGATACCAATTACTATGACAGACTAATATTTACTATGAAAAGTAGAATTCCAGCAGGGGAGAGGTAAAAGGGCTTATTTAAATGAACATGGTTTAAAATCTTCCAAAACCAGGGGCACAAATTGTATACCAAAGTTCAAGAATCCCCCAAATCTCAAATAAGTTGAATCCTAAGAAATCCATATAAAGACATAATCAATTCATCAAAAGTCAAAGCAAAGAAAGAATTTTGAATACAGCAAAAGTGACTCATCACATACAAGGGACCTTGTGTAAGACTGACTAGTTTTATCATCAGACATCTTCCAGGCCAGAAGTAATTAGCATGATCTGTTCAAAGTACAAAAAGGAAAAAAAAGAAGAAGAAGAACACCCAATAACACAATGTACAACAAATATATCCTTCAAAATAATGAATGTCAAGACTTTCTCAGAAAAAAACAAGAGCTAGGAGAATTCAGCATTAGAGAAAAAAGAGAGAGAGAGAGAAAGAGGGAGAAAAGAGAGACAAAGAAAATATTTGCTTTGAGGACAGAATTCCAGGCTTGCCTTGAACTCCTAGGCTAAAGTAAACCTCTTGGCTCAGCCTCTTAAGTACCAGGAATGTAAGCACTACAAGCACAGGATTGGTTTCTTTTCTCTTTCTCTTTCTCTCTTTCTCTTTTTCTCTTTCTCTTTCTCTTTCTCTCTCTCTCCCTCCTTTCCCTTCTTCTGTCTCACACACAAAAGAAAAATGAAAAGTGAGCAAGTGAGAGAATTATGCAATACTGCAGTGATGATGCATAAATCATTTAAAATTCTGATACAGAAGTCAAGAAATGAAAGAATTATAACTATATTAATATGGATAAATACTATAAATAGGGGAAATGGAGGTATAATATAAATATATAAGTAGATATATAATATAAATACAGAAAATGTATTATTTTAATGGTATATATATATGGGGTGGAAGAGAAATGAAACCATAAAGCTTTCATATAAAACTGAAGTTAAATTTTATCATCTTAAAATATATTCTAATATTAATAATATTTTTATATAAGCACCATAATATCCACAAAGAAAATACCTAGAAATGATACCAAATAGATAAGAAAGAAATCAAAATTAGTCACTCCAAAAAAAAAAAATAATCAGTAGGACCTAAAAATGTTAGCAGGAGAATAAAAAAGAGAAAAGAACTCCTGGAAGAAAATAATTAACCAAATGGCAAGAGTAAATTTTTTCCCTATAAGTACTTTAAATATAAATGGATTGAATTCCACAATCAAAAGGCAGGTAGTGATTAAAAGGAATAAAATAATGAAAGTGAAGACACAAATGAACAAAGAATAGAAAAGCAATAGAAAAATATCAAGGAAACCTAAGGGCTGTTATTTTTAGAGGACTAACAAAACTGTATTACTCAGGGTTCTCAAAAGGAGCAGAAGCAATTGAAAATAGATGTATAATTATTGGAGGGAATTTATTAGGTAGGCTGACAGCATCAGAGACAGGACAGTCCACTCTGACCCTCTTAGGGATCAGAGACAGAATCTACAAGGGCAGTCTATGCACTGGAAAGCTGCTCAGCACAAAAGCATGGAAGCCACATGTCTTAGCCACTCTTTTTGTCATTGGGACAAAATAATTAACACCCATAGATTAAAGGAAGAGAGGTTAATTTTGGCTCATGATCTTTCAAGGATCAGTCCAGTCAGTTGCCTGGGAAGCAGCAGGACCACAGTGGAAGGTTCTGGCAGGAAGAATTTACTTGTCATGACAACCAGGAAGCAGATTGAAGGGAGGAGCCAGGGAGGGAGGTAAATTCTTCCAGGTCACTCCCCTGGTGACCCACCACTAACTAGGTTTCCTTACATAACTGCATCTATTGAAAGCATGGTACTATAAGAAAGAATTTGCACAATTATTTTTAATTTGACCCACTCTTTCTCATTCTTCCAGTCACTTTCACTGTTCATGAGTTTATCAAAGTACCAGCTTTAGGTCTTGTATATTGGAAACCCTCTGCTCAGAAAGCTCTGATCTGCATTATTCTTCTACTCCTTCAGCTTGTCTTATCTCAGGGTAAGTATGGTAAATTTAAAAAAAAAAAGCAGACTGTGGATAGTGTTTTCTTATTTACTCTGCACTGTCTTCCCAGTTATTATTTCCATTTGTTTTCTAATCACAAATGTCATTATATAAATGTTTACTAGTTAATGTATAATATTCTACCATCTGAACCAGGCTGCAAGCTTCATGAAGGTCAAAGTGGGTTTTTTGTTTATTTCTGAATTTCCAGCACGTGAAAACGAAACAATGCTTTTCAAATTTCAGTGCCTGTGAGAATTCCTTGGGGCTCTCATTATGATACACATTGTGATTTGGTCCATTTTGAGTGAAATCCACAATTTTGTATTACTCACAAGCTCCAAGCAGAGGCTAGTGTTGGTACTCAGTTAGTTTAAGGGTCACAAATTGAGTAGCAAGAATTTAGTGCTTAAAAATGAATAAATAACTACATGTGTTCTGAATTGGTGACAATGAATAAAAGGAGATACTATAACCAATTCTAACTTTAAAAGTACAAAAAAGAAAGTTGATAGTTTTGATTATTATTACATTTCAAGCTATACAGTAACAAAATCTTGGGCAAGAATTTTTTTTCAATTAACTTCTGTAGCTTTTTTTGTAGCTACCAATCAATTATATTATTTAACTTGATTCAGTAGAAGAAATATTTATATTGTTTTGACCAAAAGAACAATTTGGAGAACTATATAGCATTTGTATTACTCCTTTAAATAAGAAGATATCATTAGCTGGTCTAAATTTTGTCAACAAATAGGACTGAACTTAATTTTGAACAGGAGAGTGTCTTATCAATCTTCAAAATAAACTAATATGTCAGAATAATTAATAAATATTTCCTGGATAAATAAATGAGGAAGTGGCCATTATGTATCAGAAAACTATATTGTCTAAAAATATGCAGATTAATAGATCCCATTTTATGAGTTACACAAAGTTTCACAGTCAAAACAGAAGAGGAATAAAATAGGGCAATCATCATCTTTATGGCAATGTGAGCAAGGTACTCTGGGAGCTACAGTGAGGGAAGGATTTACCTAAGACCCTTAAGCCAATTTAACCCAATTTCATGCAGAAATGATATGAAGTTAGTAGAAGTAGCGCAAGTGTAGGAGTTCTTTGTGCAGCCTTCTTCTTTATTGCTCATCAGAATGTATGAGGATTGTCTGAGATGTTCAGGTAATCAAGGGACTTGTTTATCTGAACAACAGACCAGTATAGCATGCCCCTTTAAAGTTGAATATAGTCATCGTTTTGCACATTTCTATGTATCTTCAGAAAATGCCAACTTGTTCTGTTAAATGTCCATAAGGTTTCTTAAAACATTGTTAGATGTTTTATGGAATTAGAATTAGAATAGAATTAGAATTAGAAATATAATAGAATAGAATTAGAACTAGAAATAGAATACAATAGAATTAGGATTTTCAATTGAAATATTGTCCTCTGTAGCAGAACATGGGTGAATTTATGCCTTGAAAGAAATGAAATGAAAAGTGGAATACAGTTTTACCAGATTAATCATATAATATTTGAATGGAATTACTATTACTATTTGAAAGGAGTTCATTTAGGACACTTTTAAAATGCATGTACTACTATATGTTCATAATCTAGAGTCCTGTAATTCACAAGACTAGTGTAGACATTAAGGTATATAAACCTTGATTTATATCATTGTGCAATGAAGTATTTATTTAAACACATGCACTCTAATGTGCAAGTTAATGACAATAATTATGCTGATATTTTCTTTCTTAAATTCTTTTATTGGTACATTTTAGGTATACAACACAATTACATTTCTCATGGGGAACTTGTACCTTTACATGATGCATCTTGGTTCTTATTTTTTCCCCATTTCTAGCCCTCTCTTCACCCCCTCCATCCTTCCCTATTTACAAAGACTTTATTTCCATTTTTTCCATTTCTCATCATTTTTCCTTTCCCTTCTTTCCTTTCCCCTGGCCCTCCCACTACCCCTACCCCTTTGGACCTTTTCTTCCTATTTTGCATTATCGATTATTCATTCTAATCATTGGTACATTTTAGTTATACAATATAATGACATTCATCATTGGAAATTTGCAACTTTACATAATCTCTATTGGTTCTTCTTTTTCACCCTTCCCCCAGCCCTCCCTTCAACCCCTCCATTCCTCCCTATTTACAAAGATTTTGTACCTATTTTTCCATTTTCTCATATTAATTCCATTCCCTTCTTTCCTTTCCCCTAGCCCTCCCACTTCCATCCCCTTTGCCCCTTTTCTTCCTATTTCATATTGCCTATTATAACTTTTAGTCCTTATTTACACTTTCAGTTTCTCACGCCAGAGAAACTATTCGGTATTTATACACGTGTTTCCTATTTATTTCAGTTAAAAGTACTACCTCAATGTGCATCCATTTAGCTATAAAAGTCTCTAATTTCTCATTTTTTATGGCTGAGTAGTACTCCATTTTATAAAAAAACCACATTTTCTTTATCCAGTAACCAGTTGATGGGCATTTGGGCTGTTTCCAAGTTTTAGCTATCACACACTGTGCTACTATGAACATGGGGGCACATATATCACTGTGGTATGGTTCTTTTAATTCTTTGGGGAAGATACCCAGCAGGGGAATAGTGGGGTCAAATGTGACTTCCAGTCCTAGTTCTTTGAGATATCTCCATACTGATTTCCACAGTGGTTGCACCAGTCTACACTCCCACCAGCAGTGGAGCAGGGTTCCTGTTTCCCCACCACCATTTGTTATTGGTTGATTTCTTGATAGCAGCCATTCTTTCTGGAGTGAGGTAGAATCTCAGCATTGTTTTCATTTGCATCTCTCAAGTGACCAGTGATGTTGAACATTTTTTCATGTATTTCTTTGCTATTTTGCTTCTTTGCTTCTTTGCGTGAGAAATGTCTGTTCATTTCAGATGCCCATTTTCAGATTGAGTCTTTAAATTTGGGAGGTCTGATCTTTTTAAATTCTTTATAGATTCAAGATAGTAGACCTTTGTCTAAGGAAAAGCAGGTGAAGATTTTTTCCCACATTGTGGCTTGTCTCTTCACACTGCTGGTGGTTTCTCTTGCTGTGCAGAAACCTTTTAATAAGAAGAGATCCCACTTGTTGATTGTTTGTGCTAGTTCACGGGCAACTGAGGTTTTGTTCATAAAATCTTTTCCTATGCCAATCACTTCAAGAGTTCTACCTAACTTCTGTTCCAACTGGTTCAGCATTTCTATTTTAATATTTAGACCTTTAATCCGTTTCAACTTTAGTTTGGTGTATGGCGAGAGATATAGGTCTAGTTTGAATCTTTGGCAAGTTGAAACCCAATTTTTCCAGCACCATTTATTAAAGAGGCTATCTTTGCTTTAGTGAGGGTGTTTGGCTCCTTTATTGAAGATGAGATGGCTGAGTGTGTCTGGCGTTCTTTCTGCATCTTCTAATCTGTTCCACTGGTCCTCAGGTCTGTTTCTTTCCCAGTACCATGCTGTTTTATCACAGTAGCTTTGTAGTATAGCTCCAGGTTGGGGATTGTGATACCCCCTGCCATGTCTCTGTTGCCTAGAATTGCTTTTGCTATTCTGGGTCTCTTCTTGTTCCAAATGAATTTTTGGATTGTTTTCTCAAGGTCCATGAAGTATGCTGCAGGGATCTCAATTGGAATAGAATTGTATCTATATAGCAGTTTTGGAAGTATGGCCATTTTCACTATATTAATCCTTCCTACCCAGGAGCAGGGGATATCTGTCCATTTTCTGATATCATCTTCAATCTCTCCTTTCAGAGTGCTATAGTTTTCAGAGAAGAGGTCTTTGATTTCTTTCATTAGGTTGATTCCTAGGTATTTCAGTTTTTTGGATGCTATTGTGAAAGGAATTATTTGCCTATTTCTCTCTCAGTGAGTCTGTCATTCGGGTAGAGGAAAGCTATTGATTTCTGTGTGTTGACATTGTAACCAGCTATTTTACTAAATTTGGTTATTAAGTCTAGAAGATTTTTGTTGGAGTTCTTGGGATCTTCTATATAGAGTATCATGTCATCTGCAAATAATGACAATTTGAATTCTTCATTTCCTATCTTTTTCCTTTTATTTCTTTCTCCTATTTAATTGACATGGCTAATGTTCCCAAAAGTATATTGAACAAGAGTGGTGACAGTGGACATCCTTGTCTTGTTCCTGATTTTAGTGTGAAGGGTTTCAGTTTTTGACCATTTAGTATATTATTATGATATTGGCTGTTGGTTTTTCATAGATGGCTTTTATCAGTTTGAGGTAGAGGCCATCTATTCTAATTTTTTGTAGGGTTTTTATCATGAATGCATGTTGGATTTTGTCAAATGATTTTCTGCGTCTATGGAGATAATCATATTTTTTGTCCTTGGCTTTATTGATATAGTGTATTACATTGATTGATTTGCATATGTTGAACCATTCCTGCATTCCTGGGATGAATCACACTTGATCATGTTGTATGATCTTCTTGATGATCTTCTGCTTTCTATTTGAAAGTATCTTATTAAGGATTTTTACATTTTTGTTCATTAGTGAGATTGGCCTATAGTTCTCCTTTTCAGTTGGGTCTTTCACTGCTTTGGGGAGCAAGGTGATGCTTGCTCCCAGGAATGAAATGGGGAGTATGCTTTCCTTTTAATTTCTTTGAAGAGTTTAAACACTAGTGGCAGTAGTTCCTCTCTAAATGTCTTATGGAATTCAGCAGTGAAGCCATCAGGGCACAGGCTTTTCTTAGTTGACAAGTTTTTAATTACATTTTCAATTTCATTGGTTGATATTGGGTTCAGAATTTTTAGGTCTTCTTCATTCAACTTTGGTAATTCATATGTATCTAGGAATCTGTCCATTTCTTCTGTGTTTTCAATCTTATTGGTGTATAGGTTCTGGAAGTAGGTATTGATGATCCTCTGGATTTCTGCTGGGTCTGTTTTAATTTCACCCTTTTGATTCCTAATTGCATGGATGTGGGCCTTTTCTTTCCTTTTTCTGATAAGGTTGACTAAGGGTTTGTCAAATTTGTTGATTCTTTTGAAGAACCAACTCTTGGCTTCATTGACTTTTTGTATCATTCTCTTAGTCTCCATTGCATTGATTTCTGCCCTGATCTTTATAATTTCCTCCCCTTGTATGAGCTTTCGGTTTGTCCTGCTCTTCTTTTTCTAGAAACTTGAGGTGCAACATCAGGTTGTTAATTGGGATTTTTCTGTTTTCTTAATATGTGTATTCACTGCTATGAATTTCCCTCATAAGACTGCTTTCATTGTGTCCCATAGATTCTGATATGTTTTATTGTCATTGTCATTTAATTGAAGGAAATGTCTGATTTCTTCTTTAATTTCCTCTGTGATCCATTGGTTACTCAGAAGTGTGCTGTTCAATTTCCATGTGTTTGTGAAATTTTTCCAGTTTCTTTTGCTATGGATCTCTAATTTCATCGCACTATGGTCAGATAATATACAGGAGATAACTTCAATTTCTTTGCATTTACTTAAACATGTTCTATGTGTGAGTATGTGGTCTATTTTTGAGAATGACCCATGTACAGCTGAGAAGAATGTGTATTCTGATTTTGTGGGCTGGAAGACTCTTTAAACATCTGTAAAGTTCATTTGTTCAAAAGTTCGATTGAGTTCTAGTATTTCATTACTTATTTTTTGTCTAGCTGATCTATCTATTTGTGACAGTGGCGTGTTGAGGTCCCCCACTACAATTGTATTAGTGCATATATGACTTTTCATGTCCATTAGTATTTGTTTTATATAGCTGGGTGCACTAGTGTTTGGTGCATAGATATTTATGATTGTCATCTCTTCCTCTTGGATTGTTCCCTTTACAAGGATGTAGTGTCCTTCTTCATCTCTCTTAATCAGTGTTGGTTTGAAATCTACTTGATCTTCAAAGAGGATACCTACTCCTGCTATTTTTCGGGTTCCCATCACATGGAGTATTGTTTTCCACCCTTTAACTTTCAGTCTATGAGTTTCCTTTTGAATTAAGTGTGTTTCTTGTGTGCAGCATATTGTTGGATTTTGCTTCTTGATCCATTCTGCCAGTTTATTTCTTTTGATTGGTGAATTGAGACCACTAACATTGATGGTTATAACTGAAATGTATTGACTTATCATTGTCATGACTTTTTCTTTTTGTTGGGTTCTCCCCCTTTACATTTAATTTCTTGTCATGCCAGATGGGTTCATTCTGCTTTGCTCCCTGGGGTTGTGATCCTCAATGTCTGTTCCTAGGATATTGTGTAACATTTTTTGGAGTGGTGGTTTGGTATTCACAAAGTTCCTAAGGTGCTCTTTGTCATGAAAGTATCTTATTGCTCCATCAATTTTGAAAGATAGTTTTGCAGGGTACATCAATCTGGGTTGGAGGCTGTTTTCTTTTAGGGCTTGGACTATGTCACTCCAAGCTCTTCTTGCCTTGATGGTTTGTGTTGAGAAGTCTGCAGTGATTCTGAGGGATTTCCTTTGTATGTAATTTATTTCTTTTCTCTAACTGGTTGTAGAAACTTTTTCTTCTGTTGAGTTTCTGGAATCTTAACAATTATATGCCTAAGTGTAGATTTTTTTTGATCAAGGCTATTTGGAGTCCTATATGCCTCACTTATCTGTATGTTAAATTCTTTTCCCCTGCTTGGGAAGTATTCTGCCATTACTTCTGTGAGGAGTTTTTTATGACATCTGCTCTCTCTCCTGTTTCTTCATTGACTCCAATCAGTCTTATGCTATTCTTCTTTGCATCATCTAGCAGCTGCTGGATTGATTTCTTGTGTTCCCTTGTAATTGTGAAGCAATTTTTATATTCCTGGTCATTAATTACAATCTTATCTTCTATATCTGAAATTCTATCCTCACATTGGCTCGTTCTGCTGTGTAAACTTTCAATGGAGTTTTCATGTCCTGGAAATCTATTTGCATCTGTTTTATGGATTCCATTTGTTTCCTATGGTGGGATTCCAACATGTTCCTCAGATCTTCTCTAGATTTATTAATCATGTCTTGCACTAGGAGCACAATTTCTCCTGTTATCTGAGAAATTATTTCTGATATCCTTTTTTCCAGATCCCCTTTTGTTGCCAGTTCAGTGGGTCTGGGTGGTTTAGTATCAGAGTGTTCCATCTCATTTCCCTTTGGGGTTGCTATAGGTGATCTGGAAGTCTGGCTTTGAGACTTATGTATATGTTTTCTCATTTCTGCTGGGGGGCAGGGGGTTGCTGTTGACATCTGCATGGCTCACCTCCTCTGAGCTGGGAGAGGTGGCACAGGGGCCAGGAGCAGTGGTAGTGATGGTGGCCCAGAAGCCCCTTCTTCTAGGCTGGAGCAGCGGGACAGAAGGCAGCCCAAAAGCCCTTTCCTCTTGGCCAGGAGTGGTGGATGTCCTGATATTTTTAATTAAAATTGGATATTGATGTTAGAGATATTGAATTTCTTTTCATGGATGATCCCTGTCTCTACTTCTTTTTTTTTTTTTTTTTTTTTTTTTTTGCTTAAATTCTTTTATTGGTACATTTTAGGTATACAATATGTTTACAGTTTTCATTGAGTGCTTCAACCTGTACATGATGTATCTTGGTTCTTATTGTTTCTCCATTCCCTGTGCAAACCTTCACCCCCTCCACCCTTCCCTGTTTAGAAAGACTGTTTCCATTTTTTCCTTTTCTTATAATTTTTCCTTTCCTTTCTTTCCTTTCCCCTCCCCCTCACATTTCCCCTACCCCTTTGGACCTTTTCTTCCTATTTCAAATTATCAATTATTCAATTTAATCATTTTTTTTTTTTGGTACTGGGGATTGAACTTGGGTCCTTGCACTTGCACAGCAGGCTCCGAAACCACTGAGCTAAATCCCCAGCCCTCAATTTAATTATTTTAATCCTTATTTACACTTTAAGTTTCTCACACCAGATAAACTATTTAGTATTTACACAAGTATGTCCTATTTATTTCACTTAAGAGTATGGTCTCAATATGCATCCATTTAGATATAAATGTCTCTAGTTTCTCATTCTTTATGGCTGAGTAGTACTCCATCATACAGAAACAACCACATCTGCTCTATCCAGTTTCTAGTTGATGGGCCCTTGGGCTGTTTCCAAGCTTTAGCTGTTAAACATTGTGCTGATATAAACATGGGTGAACATATATCGCTGTGGTATGATTCTTTTGATTCTTTTGGGAAGATACCCACCAGGGGAATAGCTGGGTCAAATGGGACCTCTAGTTCTAGTTCTCTGAGGTATCTCCATATGGATTTACACAGTGGTTGCACCAGTCTGCACTCCCACCAACAATGGAGAAGGGTTCCTTTCTCCCCACACCCTTGTCAATATTTGTTATTGGTTGATTTTTTTGATAGCAGTCATTCTTTCTGGGGTGAGGTGGAATCTCAGTGTTGTTTTCATCTGCAACTCTTGAATGACCAGTGATGTTGAACATTTTTTCATATGTTTATTTTCTTCTTTTTCTTCTTTGTCTAAGAAATATCTGTTCATTTCAGATGCCCATTTTTGAATTTGGTCTTTGAATTTTGGGGGTCTGATTTTTTCAGTTCTTTATATATTCTAGATAGTAGTCCTTTGTCTGAGGTACAGCTGCTAAAAATTTTTTCCCACATTGTAGGTTGTCTCTTAGCTTTGTTGGCAGTTTCTCTTGCAGTGCAGAAGCTTTTTAATAAGATGAGATCCCAGTTGTTGATACTTTCTGCTAGTTCCCGTGCTACTGAGGTTTTGTTCATAACATCTTTTCCTATACCAATGTCTTCAAGATTTCTACCTAACTTATCTTCCATCAAGTTTAGTGTTTATGTTTTAATATGTAGATCTTTAATCCACTTTGATCTTAGTTTATTGCATGGTGATAGATATGGGTCTAGATTTAATCTTTGGCAGGTTGAAATAAAGTTCTTCCAACACCATTTATTAAATAGGTTATCTTTCCTCCAATGAGGGTGGTTGGCTCCTTTATCAAAGATGAAGTGGCTGAGTATGTCTGGAGTTGGTTCTGTATCTTCTAATCTATTCCACTGATCCTTAGTTCTGTTTGTTTGCTTGTACCATGCTGTTTTTATTACAGTAGCTTTGTAGTATAGTTTCAAGTTGGGGATTGTGATACCCCCAGCCATGTCTCTGTTGCCTAGAATTGCTATTGCTATTCTAGATCTCTTCTGGTTCCAAATGAATTTTTGTATTGTTGTCTGTAGTTCTGTGAAATATATTGTTGGAATTTCAATCAGCATTGCATTAAACCTATATAATAGTTTTGAAAGTATGGCCATTTTCACTCTATTGGCTCTTCCTACCCAGGAACAAGGGCTATCTTTCCATTTTTATATATCCTCTTCAATCTCTTTTTTCAGAGTGCTGTAGTTTTCAGTGTAGAGGTCTTTTGCTTTCTTTGTTAGATTGATCCCTAGACATTTCATTTTTTTGAATGCTATTGTAAAAGGAATTGTTTCCCTAATTTCTCTCTCACAGTTAGTCTGTTATTTGTGTATAAAAAGGCTCTTGTTTTTTGAGTGTTGACCTTGTATCCAGCTTCTCTACTGAATCTGTCTATTAAGTCTAGAAGTCTTTTGGCAGAGTTTTTTTGGTCTTCTATGTAAAGTATCATATCATCAACAAATAATTCCTATCTTTATTCCTTTTATTTCTTTCCCTTTTCTAATTGCTGTGGCTAATGTTTCCAGAACAATATTGAACAGGAAGGGTGAGACTGGGCATCCTTGTCTTGTTCCTGATTTTAGCATGAAAGTTTTCAGGTTTTGACCATTTAGTATGATGTTGGCTGTTGGTTCTTCATAGATAGCCTTAATCAGGTTGAGATAAAGACCTTCTATTCCAATTTTCTGTAGCTTTTCTATCATGAATGGCTGCTGGATTTTGTTGAATGCTTTTTCTGCATCTATTGAGATGATCATATGGTTTTTGTCCTTGTCTCTGTTAATATAGTGCATTACATTCACTGATTTACATATGTTGAACCGTCCTTCCATCCCTGGCATAAATCTGACTTGGTCAGGGTGTATGATCTTGATGGCTCTCTCTATTCTGTTTGCCAGTATCTTGTTGAGGATGTTGGCATCTATGTTCATTAGGGTGATTGGCCTGTAGTTCTCTTTTTCGATTGGGTCTCCCCCTGGTTTTGGAATCAAAGTAACGTTTGCTTCCAGGAATTAATTTGAAATATTGTTTCCCTTTAAATTTCCTTGATGAGTTTAAAGAATAATGGTGATAGTTCTTTAAATGTCTTGTAGAATTCAGCAGTGAAGCCATCAGGACCTGGGCTTTTCTTTGTTGGTAAGTTTTTTATTACCTTTTCAATTTCACTGATTGTAATTGTTGTGTTAAGAATTCCTATGTCTTCTTCATTTGACTTTGGCAATTTGTATGCACCTAGGAATCTGTCCATTTCTTCTGTGTTTTCCATCTTATTGGTGTATAGGTTCTGGAAGTAGGTATTGATGATCCTCTGGATTTCTGCTGGGTCTGTTGTGACTTCTCCTTTTTCATTCTTAATTTTATGGATTTGAGCCTTTTCTTTCCTTTTTCTGATAAGGTTGGATAAAGGTTTATTAATTTTATTTATTCTTTTGAAAAACCAACTCTTTGATTCATTGATTTTTTTGTATCATTTTCTTAGTCTCCATTGCATTGATTTCTGCTCTGATCTTTATAATTTCCTCTCTTGTATGAGCTTCAGGTTTGTTGTGCTCTACTTTTTCTAGGAGCTTGAGGTTCTGCATTAGGTTGTTTGTATAAATTCTCTCTGCTGTCCTAATATGGGCATTCACTGCTATGAATTTCCCTCATAGAACTGCTTTCATCATGTCCCAGAGAATCCTATATCTTGTACTGGTGTTATCATTTACTTGTAGAAACTGTCTAATTTCTTCTTTAATTTCCTCTGTGACCCATTGGTTGTTCAGGAGATTGTTATTCAATTTCCATGTGTTTGTGGGGCTTTTGAAGTTTCTTATGTTATTGATCTCCAATTTTATTGCACTATGGTCTGATAATATACAAGGGGTAACTTCAGTTCTTTTACGTTTACTTAGACATGTTCTATGAGCTAGCATGTGGTCTATTCTGGAGAATGACCCATGTGCAACAGAAAAGAATGTGTATTCTGATTTTGTTGTGTGGAACACTCTATAAACAACTATTAAATCCATTTGTTCAATAGCTTGGTTCAGTTCTAGAATTTCATTGTTAATTTTTATCTTGATGATCTGTCTATATTTGATAGTGAGGTTTTGAGACCCCCCACTGCAATTGTTTTAATGCTTATTTAATTTTCATGTCCATTAATATTTGTTTTGTAAAGTTGTTGGCATTCATATTTGCTTCATATATATTTAGGATTGTCATCTCTTCCTCTTGGATGCTTCCCTTCACAAGGATGTAGTGACCATCTTTTTCTCTTAATTAATTTTGGTTTGAAATCTACTTTGTCTGCAAAGAAGACTGCTACCCCTGCTTTTTTTCTGGGTTCCTGTCATGTGGAGAACTGTTTTCCATCCTTTTACTTCCAGTCTATGAATTTCTTTTTGAGTGAGGTGAGTTTCTTGTATATAGCATATTGGTGGATTTTGCTTCTTAATCCATTCTGCCAGTCTATTTCTTTTGATTGGTGAATTAAGGCCATTATCATTGATGGTTATAATTGATAGATATTGACTCACCTTTGTCATGTTGTTTTACTGTTGTTGGCTCTTTTATTTTAGTTTCCCCCCATTCCTTTTAGTTTCTTGCCTTGCCTGGTGGCTTCCCTCTATTGGGCCTCATGGAGTTCTGACTTTCATTGTCTTTTTCTAGGATATTGTTTAGAATTTTTTGGAGTGCTGGTTTGGTGTTCATGAAATTTCTCAGATGTTCTTTGTCATAGAATTATGTAATTTCTCCATCAATTTTGAAATATAATGTTGCAGGATACAACAGTCTAGGTTGGAAGCTATTTTCTTTTAGGACTTGAAATGCTTAACTCCAGGCTCTCCTTTACTTGAGGGTTTGTGTTGAGAAGCCTTCCCTGTCTTTCTTTCTGAAAGTATGATGTTAAAATATTGTAACTGGGTAGAGAAAGAGCTTCATCAGTAGAGAATGTCCATCAACCAACACTGGTAAATGGGGAGTACAAGGCAAGAAATAATGTGATGGATAGATTTATATTTTACTTATTCCTATTGTGATTTGGTCTCTACCACCTGGCCAAGATTCCCTATAAGTTGCACTGACCTGCTCTGTGTGGGGGACTGTGAAATAAGGCTCAGTTTAACCTTACTTTCTTTTTCTGCACACTCATCTTCAGGACCATGTTTCCCCACTTCACTGCCCAGGGATTGCACCTCTCAAAACAGAAAAAAAGCTCAGAAATTTTATCTTATTTTCTTTTTCTAAGCAAACTGAACTAAATTAATTTATTCCAGAATTAGCCTGACACTTTTTAATAATGAAACTTTGAGAAAATGGGAAAAGGATGATTATAAATTGTTACCTTAATAGATGATCTGAAAGGTAGTTTTAAAGAGATAATTATCTCAGTCATGGGGAAAAATTTGTTGAAAATCAAGTCCAAAATCTGTTCTTGAGTGTGACAGAAGTGCATCAGAAATAAAATGCTCAACTTGAGATGTTTCTATATCAAATTCAGAGAATTACTAGGAACGCAGAAAGTCCTGAGACTAGATAGAAGGATATCGAGAGCTTTTGTAGAGTTGGTATCAATCTTCTTTTAATATTTGGTGAAAATTGCCAGTGAAATAAAGATTAATAACTAGTATGTTAATTGTAATCCCTAAGAGAAATATTAAAAAGTAACAGTACAAAATAGACTTAAAACCAAAAAAAGTTACTATTAGTGACATTGAAAAAATGTTTGTAATTGTAATAGGGTCAATCTACCAGGAAAACATAAAATACATGAAGCAAAATCTTATATAGGAAAGGGGAAAATATACAATAATAATAGTTAGAAATTATAATAATTCACATTCAACAATAGAGCGATAACACAGAGATCAGTGTGAAAGTAGATGTGAAAAATACAATATATCAGCTGGAACTATCCATTATTATTAATAGAACACCACTTACGTATAATGGGGGTATACATTCATATAAAGTGAACATATACCATGTTCACTGGTGAAATACAGATTAGGCCATCAACATATTAAGAAGCTTTCAGGTGGTGAAATCACCCAAGGACTGTTACTGAAGAATACATACTACAATAGAAAATCAGTAATAGAAGGCCATTTAAGAAACATAAACTATATATGAAATGATATATTTCTAAATAATGAATGAATAGAAATAAAATAAAAGTACTTTGAAATGACTGAAATTGTATACATAATATAATATAATATAATATAATCTATGATAGGAAAGCGATAGTGCCCTGAGGAAAATATAAGCCTAATACCTCACTGGTCAGATTGTAATACAGTGCAGGTACCATGGAAAAATTTGCCAGTTCCTCAAAAAGTGAAACATGAAATACGCCTACAACCCAGGAATTCCACTTCTACGTATATATCAAAGAGACCTGAGGACACATCTGCACTGATAAATTCATTTGAATGTTCATTGCAGCTTTATTAATAAAAGTCAAAAAGTAGAAATGACTTGGGCCAGGGATTTTGCTCAGTGGTTCCATTGCCTGCCTCACAAGCACAAGGTCCCGAGTTCGATCCCTGGTACCAAAAAAAAAAAAGTAGAAATAACTTAGATGTTTATTCACTAAGAAAGGCATACATAAAATGGAGCACATCCATATAAAAGAAGATTCAACCAGAGAAAAAGGGAAAATGAAATACTCACTCACCCTATAATGTGGATAAACCTTATAACATTATGGCAAGTGAAAGAATCCTGATACAATAAGTCACGTAGTGTATTATTATTTTTGTATGACATATTAAGAATAAATACACAGATACTGAAAGTAGATTCTTGATTCAAAGATGCTGGAGGGGATGGGAATAACCACTAATGATTATGGAGTTCCTTTTCTGTTTTTTTTGTTGACAGTACTGTGGTTTGAGCCCAGGGACTTTGCACTGAGCTGCATTCTCATTGTTCTTTTTTATTATTATTATTTTGAAACAGGTTTTCATTAAGTCACTAAATTGCCCAGACTGGATTCAAACTCACAATTCTCTTGGCTCAGCCTCCCAAGTGCTGGGATTACAGGCATATGCACACAATACATCTTCAGCTCTTCCTAAATTTTGAGCCCACTAATGTGTAAGTTGCTCAATAGTTTTAAGTATCTTGTGATGGATAAGCTTATACGTAACCTGGGTCATTGGGGGAAAAGCACTGCTTGGAATTCTGGAGATCAGGCGGAAAATTCCAGGTTTTATGAACATATTAAGGTAATTTGTATGAAAGGATTCCCAAATGGAAGTAGTAGGCCAGGAAGCAAGGAAATGACTGGGATCCAGAAAGCTAAGGGAGTGGCACACTACTTGAATCTGAGGGCAAGGCCGAAGTGAGTTCAATACTAAACCTGATTTTCCTAAACTGTGAGAGTGTAGTTCCATGAGTAAGCATGTTTTAGTCACCCTGCATCAAGTGAGTGGTGTACACAGAGGAGCTCTCAATAAATACCCATTGAGTAAATGAAAGAATGAATGAAATGACCCCAGCTATGGCCATGAGAAGTATAAGGGGTCAGAAAGCTAAGGCAACCATGGAACTTGAATGTCTTTTTGAAGGTGGGCCTTTTAATGACAGTAACAGCTTTCAGGAGGTCAATAAACACAGGGTAGAAAATCATTCTTTAATATCTGCCCTTTACTACAAGGACTCAAGTCATTCAATTACCCCCTGAAGTGGCCTCAGGCTTCATTGTAATTCTAGAAGTATAGTTAACAAAGAGCCAGTATTCCTCCAATACAGCATTCTAAGTACTGCTTACCTGCATGCATAAACTATTGAGAGAATGGCTTTGAAAGGATTTGATCTGCAAAAGTAAAACTCACCTTATCATATTATGTCAAAGCCTTTATATTTCCAAAATTATAGCTACTATCAGGAGACAAGTACTTACTTGGGTGTTTATTGAAGTACTTGTATCACACTGATGATGTGATCTGCAGTCTGAAAACATGACTTGTAGTTATTTCCTTGGTTTTGGCCTCCACTGAAGGTGATAAGTGCTGGGTATTCTTGGACTGCAGTTAGCAGCTCATCTGGACTTTGGTATAACAATGTAAGCTTCTTAGTATTTCAGTATACATACAAACATATATATATATATATATATATATATATATATATATATATATATATATATATATATATACTGTTTGAATTGCTGTTTGAATTGCAAAGATCCAAGACATAGCTAAAATATATTGCATAACTATTTGAAAGGCACTCCTTTATATTTTGATCAAACCTCTTTTGTGTGTGTGCATGTGTTACTGGGAATTGAAACCAGGGTCTTTGTACTGAGCTACATGCCCAACCCTATTTGAAAACTATTGTTTTTTAATTTTTAGGACAAATTTCACTAAGTTGCTAGTTCTCTGGGCTGGACTTGAACTGCTAATCCTCCTTCTTCAGCCTCCTAGAGAGCTAGCATTAGAGGACTGCACCATTACATTCAACTTCAAAGTTTTTTATTTAAATGGCTATACTGATTGAAGAAAATCCATGGTAGTTATGGCTACTGAGCAAATAATAGCCTACTGTCTACTTGCTATGTAATACCCATAATAAACAGGAGATAATAAAGTTGTGATTACTATCATTCTCTGCAAGGATTTACTCCTCTAATAAAATGTTTAAAGACCAAGAAATTGAATAATTCTCTTTGATATATTAAATTATTCCTATACTGAAAATTACCATATATTCATGTATTCATTCAACAAATTTGTGTTGTGTCTACTAAGTGGTAAGCACTTAGAGGCATATATAGGGGAGGAGAAACTGTGAGTATATTATCTAGAATGGGTTATTTTTAACAATGTTTAGGATCTGTTGAATATTATGCATGTTAAGAACATGATGAAAAGATTTTGGAAGAAATACACTATAAGAAATACTCTTACTTTATCATATGTTTTATGGCAGTAATATTTTATAAGATATCTATCTATAGTAATCAAAGCCATTTGAGTATTTTATTTTTCAATGTCTTAATCTCTGAGCAGCCAACAATGTCTGGCAATTCCAGGGAATTACTTCCCTCAATGTTTCCTCTTTACATTAGAATCTGGCTAATAAGTTTTAAGAGGTTTTCTTGTATCCCTGCTCAAAAATAAGCACCATGAATACTAGAATGCCCTTTCTGACGTGGCATGCTGGCTGAGGTATGGTCATAGCATCCTTTGTTACTGGAGCTTTAGTGGACATTCTTTCTGCATTATCTATCCATTAACAGTTCCAAAATCTCTCTCAATAGAAATCACTCAAGTAATTCAAAGGCAGTTTATGAGATAGTATATTTTGTAATGACTGTGTAGTCCCACAAATATAGTAAAACCCAATAACCCATCTTGAATAAAATAATGTTTTACTATTTAAAGGAAGCTTTTATCATATATGTAAATAAGAATAACATTAGGTTACCCCAATAGGATTTGTTTTCAAACCTCACAAGTTTCCCAAATTCTCAATTTTTATTTAGTTATTTTTATATAACAAAGAAGTAAGGTACACATGAAAGATTATGGGACCAAGAGTAAATAGTGCAAACTTGTGTCCACTTGAGCATATCTCTTATTTCTCTGGATCCAGTCCAAAGGTTGGAAATTGATGTATATTCACTTCCTTCCAATCCTAATATTCAATGTGCGGTCAATGTCCAGTAACTAATGCCTTTATGTTAGAAACTTTTAACCAGTACCTACACACAAAAATAAAATGCCTAACATTATCATTTGGTCCTTTTCTGCCTCATGGGGTTTAAATTATTCTTAGGACACCTTTCTGGTCTCTTTCATATGCATAATCTTAAACAGAACTGTCTTATCTGTTGTGATATTCAGAGGGCTTCAGTAACTTGAAGGCTGTGCACTTCAACTGAGCTTCAATTCAGTGTCCAATATTCAGGTGTGTTTTTGTGAGGATTTTACAAGGAATTTAAGCTTACTTTCCCGTACATCATTAAAATGGATTGTAAGACCAACAACTTTTATCTTGAAGTGTGACTATATTTTCATTTAAATGAAAAGCCCTGTTTTATTCCAATTGTTGGAATACTCATCATGTTTGGTCTTTTCGTCACTGAATATCATTGAACATTTATCATTATCATTGAATATCTTTCCAGCAATGATCCAATAGAAGATAAAATTTGACCAAGGGGAGGGGGACCAAGAAATGGAGGAATGAGGAGGGAGGAAAGGAAAAGAGAATAAGAAAGAATGAAGATATGTTATGCACATGAACCAACTTCCCACGAGGGATGTAATCATAATGTTCTGCAAACATGTACCAATACTAATGAATATTTTTAAAAAATTAAATGAAATTTGGTCCTATGCAACAGTGATGGCCAAACGTTAGGGCTTTCAGTGATGCAAAGAATTCTCGGTGGCACGATGCCATGGGTTCACCACCACTGCTACAGAAGATGAAGTGTGAACATGAGATGGGGAGATGCAGAGGTGCACTGCATGCCGCAGGATTCGTGATCATAACCGCTGACAGCTCTAACAACATTCACACTAGAAAGTTTCTCAAGAATTCTTAGCAGACCAATTATGTGAGAAGCTATTCTAAAAAGCAACTTGAAAAGGCTCAGGATGATTCTCTGATTCCCAGCAATGAAAGGTAGAATCACATTAGAAGACAGTGCTAGAATCATTTTACCACAATCAATCATAACCGAGTACATAACCGTACTCCACCTACTCCAAAGTCTGCTGTGATGTTTACCATGTATCTCAAATGAATATCACTCACCCTTCATATACCTGTGCACTTAAGACTTGATAAATGAATTATTTTCCGGAATTTACATTCTAGACTTTGCAATTTTGTCAAAAAGTGCTTGCTGCCTCCAGAATGCCCACCCTACTTCCCTGCAACACCCTGCCACCTCACAGATATGGACATCTCTGCCCCTACCTTCAATAAAAATGGTGCACTATTCATTCCCCTCTGGCATCCTCTAAGGAGGGGTAAACTCACAGCACTTGTAGTGACTCATGGCCCTTGTAGCTGCCTGCCTGCCTTGTGAAAACTAAGCTTCCCTGTCCAGAAAAGGGAGCCTGCTGTCCTCTTTTGTATCCCAAAGAAGCTCAACAGCTGGCATATAGCAAGCACTCACCTAATGTTAGGAATCTCTTTATTTTATAATTGGGAAAACGGAGAGCCAGAGAAAGGTCAGGTAAAGCCATTCCGTTTATTTGCTGGCAAAACTGTAAGTCTGCATTCTTAAAATGCATCGTTTTTCCCACAGAACCACACCACATAAAACAATGGAGCCAGTCTATGTACATCCCAGTTACTGTGCTTATCCCTTTGTCTTCTCTTTGCTCTAAAATAGTACCGTGAGCAGTCTTGCTCCATGAACTCCTGAAAAGAAAGCCTGCATTCACCCTTGAACACACCACCGTTGGCCCCACAGTGTGCTCCGTTTTCCTTGACTGCGCATTTCAGAATTGCATCCCTGTTCTCAGAGCCATGGAATCGCCCCGTTCTGATTGCCTGAGTATCTGCCTAGCCAGAAAGCAACGTTTCACTTACGGTGTATTTTATCTTTATTGATACATGGTGTGATTATACCTCTGAAGAGGTAATGCTCCAGAAATATTAGGTATGTTCATGTGAGATCCATGAACCATTTCAGCTGATAAGAAGTACTGCTTTATGGAATTTGAATTAGCCCATTAACTTTGCTTTGCATAAAACTATCGGGTTAGGATTTTTAATTGTGCAGGCTTGAACTTTCTTAGTGGCTATTTCTTCCCTTCTATATTAAAATCTCACCCTTATTGCCTCTGAGTATACAAACAAGCATAGACATACACAAACACTCCACTTAATTAAAACCAGATAGCCCATTCACTTAATTAGTTATTGGAAATAAAGCACTTTTTTGAAAAGATGCTACCAACTTTTAGCACTTTAGAAAAGCAACTTAAGAAGTGTTATTAACTCTACAACTCTGGCTTTTTATAAACTGTGTTTAGGAATATGCTGACCTTCATATGTGTACACATTGCAGATTCCTCAGCAGGATTTTAGAATGCACTCCTTCATATATAATCAGAAACCTTTGTTAATTGTAGGGAAATTCAAACTGCTAAAAAATCTCTTGATTTTTCTTTTAATTTTTTCTGTAGTTCAATAATAAAAGCTGTACAATAGTGAGCAGGAAACATGTTTCTGAAATATTTCACTATCTTATCTCAATGCTGATTAAAACATGTTAAGAGTATTACTATTTTCTCTACATATAAAGGAAGAAACTAAGGCACATGTGCAGTAGGTAACTCAGTCAAGTTTTCACAGCTACTAATGCCAGCCAATAAGGGTAGAGCATATATTCAAACCAAGGAAATCCTAACTGGAAAGTAGATGCACTTAACCATTGAACTACATAGCCCTATTAAATAAAATGAACAAGAAGTTGTTATTTGTTTGAAAACAAATTTGTCCAGATATTCTCAAAAATCTGTGATCTAGGTGTCCAAGATTTACACTATTGTTATATGTTGTATAACACATCTGAAATATGTCTTACACTTTATGCATTTTCATATGCCTATCTGTGTCGCAAGGGAAACATCCTAAAACTATGTAAGCTATCTGTCTTACAACCCTAACGTTAATAACTCAATGTTTGCTTTTTATTTTTTCCACAATTTAATACTCTCAAAATTTAGGCATCTGCCCTTAGCTATTAGAAATTTAGTAGAGTGAGCAAATAAATCAAATAGCTCACAGCCTTAGTATGAGCTAATGCTACATAATAAATTTGTTAAACCACCTTTAGGAATTTGCTGACTACTTTATCATTCATTCAAGCCTTAAGCAGGATGATTATCTGATTTTCTATTCCGTCATGGATTAGGAACTGAAGCCAAAAAGAAAATGAATAAGTAAATTAGAAAAATACTTAATATTAAAGAAGGAAGATCAGATACATGAAAACTCACAAGTTTTCATTTAAGACTAAATATTCAAAGCAAGAACACACCGTATCAACAGGAGGCTCATATGTGATCATTGTCAATATTTTGGAAAGTGAGGATTGATATATGGCGCCAAAATCCTTATGAAAAAGCCAAAATAACAAGTGTTGATGAAGCTGTGAGGAAAAGGAGCTTTTCACAGTATTGGTGGGAATGTAAATTGTTATAGCCACAATGGAAAACAAGTGAGGGATCTTCAAAAATTGAAGGTAGAGCTATCATATGATCCAGCTGCCCTGTATTTTAGTACATTTGCAAACGATATGAAGTCACCAGATTCACAAGTTACCTGTATTCTCATACTTACTGCAGTGCTATTCACAACAGTCAGGATGTGAAATAACTTAGATGCTCACAAGCAAATAAGTCAAGAAAATGTGTACATACAGAATTCAGTCACCAAAAACAGACTGAAATCCTATTATTGGCGCAAAATTCATGGAACTGTAGGGCATTGTGTTAAGAGAAATAAGCCAGATACAGAAAAATAATCCTATACATTCTCTGTCATATGGAAGATAAAAAAACTCCATCTGAGTGGAGAAAAGTGATTAGCAGAGCTAGGATGGGTGTGGTAAAGGATACAGAGGGAGGCTGGATAACTGGCACTGAAACACAGGACGAATAGTTCTAGTATTCCACATGAATATCCTGAAGAAGTAGAACAGATTAGCTCCAAGGCTCCAAACATAAACTCAGGATAAGGAGATGCAAATGATCATCACCCTGATTTGATGAGTGGGTGTTATGCATATATGTTGGAATATTATACTCCACCCATAAATATGTGCAATTATCACATGTTAGTTAAAAATTAAATCTTCCATACAGTCCAGTGATCTCAATTGTGAATATGTATCCTTAGAAAATAATTATGCATCCAACTTGACCATTTCAGCATTATTCACAATAAATAAGATGAGGAATCAAGTTAAGTGTCCATTGAGACACGAGTGAATAAAGAAACGGTGCTGTGTGTGTATAATGGAATATCAGTCCACCTTAGAAAGAAGAAATGGTGTCTTTTGCAGCAATGTGGAGGAGCCTGGAGGGCATTACACTAAGTAAAATAAGCCACACACATGAAAACAAATGGTTATGATCTTACTCACCTTTGGAATCTTAAAAAGCCAAAATCATAGGAACCAAGAGTAGAAAGGAGGTTGCCAGAGATGGGTGGGGTCAGGGGATGGGAAAGATGGGAAGATGCTGGCCCAGGATGCAAACTTTCTACTATATGATAAACGAGTTCTGGGGACATATTCTGCCGCATAAGTAGTTAACTCGTGATATTGTTACACAGTGCACACATATGTACATGAAATCACCAAATTTTATGCCTTCAATATATCCAATCTCTTATTTCTTAGTTAAATGTTTTAAAACAAAACCAGCAAAGAAAGAGCATGGTGTTATATATCTGTAAGCCTGGCACTCTGGAAAGCTGAGGCAGGAGGACCAAGCTCAAGCCCAAACTGGGCAACTTAGTGACTCCATGAGAACCTGTCTCAAAAAATAAAAAATGGCCAGGGATATAACTCAACGGGAAGGCACCAGGCTCAATCACCAGTACTCGAAAAACAAAACCACAACAAAACAAAACAAAAACCAGAAAAGGTATGAGTAAATATTTTTAGCTATGAAGGAATGGTTCTTTATAAAAGCTGCATATCTGATGCACCTCATTGTGTGGAAAAATGTCATTAGATTAGGCATTGCTATAATCGCTATAGCTTCCTAAGGCTAGATAAATTGCCAGCTGTTTCTGTGTTGTGTATTAATTGTAAACAATTTTTATAATTTAATTCTCTTTATGTTCCTCACAGTCTATAGAATAATTCTGTGTACCTGAGCACAGCCAACATACGCTTTTGGCCTTCTTAGGCATTGCCAGGACTTCTGTCCTTGCCGTCCATCACATGATGCTGAGGCACTCTGCCTTGTCGGGTGTTTGTTTGGAATGCTTCCCTTTTCCAGATCTTTAATGTCATGCTCTCTTCTGGGCATTTGTCTACTTGTTGTTTATGCTGCTAATTCCTGACTGTCTTCAGAAATTTCATCAAAAATACTAGAAGTCAAAAATGAAACAATAACCAAAATTGAGTGCTTAAGAATTCAGTGCTGGGGCTGGGGATTTAGCTCAGTGGTTTCGTCGCCTGCTGCGCAAGTGCAAGGACCCAAGTTCAATCCCCAGTACCTCCCTCAAAAAAAAACGAATTCAGTGCTGGCAGGCATGGTGGCACAAAACTGTAAACTGAGCACTTGGGAGGCTGAGGCAGGAGGATCACCGCAAGTTTGAGGCCAGCCTGGGCCACATAGTGAGTTCAAGACCAGCCTGGACTACACAGCAAGACCTTGTCTCAAAAACAACAAAATAAAACAAAACAAAGGAAAAAAACTAATTTAGCATCTATTGTGGTTGTTGAGGATTTCCACAGTTCAGTAAAATAAGTATTGGTCATATATAAAAGCTATGCAAGCAACGAGGAGCCATATTATCTTGCTCTCTACTTGACTCTTTTCTTTGGGATAAGACTCTGATTCTGTGTTTTCCAAAATGGAATTAAAGGAGCAATTCAGTCTCTGGAAAGGGGTAAGTTATTGCATTAATTCTCAGCATGTTATTAAAATATAGCCTAAGGTTAAATGTTTTGACTCAATTTAATTGCTTGCAAGGAAATGCTATTAAAGTGAAGTATGCAAATATCTGAATAACACAAGTCCAGAAAAGATAGAAAAACAAGTGACAAGGAAATAATGAAAGCCAAGGTGGAGAGAAAAGGAACAGAGGAAAGAAATGAAAAGAAAAACATCTAGAGAAGGAAAAGAAGAAGGAAATACAGTGACCCAAAGAAAATGAGAATGAGGAACATGCTGGCTTTAGCAAAAACTAAATTCTGGAATGTTCATTTCGACTTTAAAACTGGCAAATTGCCACTAAATAGCCTGATTATTTTCATGTTAAAAATAGAGTAAGATTAAGGAAATAATAAAATGACCTTATTTTTTGTCTATTTTTAAAATTCATGTATGTGAAGCTAGGCATGGTGATTCTCATCTGTAATCACAGCTACTCAGTAGGCTGAGGCAGGAGGGCTGCTTGAGCAGAAGAGTTCAAAGTCAGCTGTACTGTCAGCTTTCCCATCTCTGGAACAAAATAACTAATTCTTAAAATTTTAAAATCGAGTGGTTTATTTTTCACTCACAATTTTAGAGGTTTCAGTCTGTACCCAGCTGTTTTCAATGCAGAAAGATCAGGGCAGAGCAGCGGGTAACAGGGCACAGGACTGAGGGGTGAGACGCCAGCAGGAGATGCATCTTCCAAAGTGGTCCCCAGTGCGCACATCCCACGGTCCACTCAACTGTCCAGGAGCCTCGTAATACAGTCACCAGGACATTTACGATGAATTGGCACTGATGATGTGTAAGCTCAGATATATAACTGTGGGTTTCTACAATGCAACTTAGTGTGCAAAGTTCTCCTTTGCTATTGTAAGTCACCTATCTGAAAATGTAAGAGGTGCATGTAAATTTTTAGAACTATAAATAATAATAACAGCAATAACACAACCACACACATGACATTTAAAATGTCATGAAATAAAATGAAATTAATAAAATGAAACAAAATGAAATTACTGGATGCCATGCACAGTCTTTAATGCTGCATCTATAACAGACACTTTAATGCTGCACCTATAACAGACACTACAAAAATAATAATAAAGGAGCCTAATCACTGTAGTAAAACAAACCAGTGCGATGATCAGGGGTGGAAGCTCAGATATCAGACACCAGCCTGAGGGAAGCCAAGCCGGGCTATCCTGGAGTGGAAACCGGTGATGACCCAGGACACAAGGCCAGATGAAGCTGATTTCTCTCCAGTCCCTACAGTTAGGAAAACCACACACCTGCCCTATGCACCTGAATATCACAAGAAGGGACCAGAAGAAACTGAGGAGACAGCCTTCCCCAGGAAGAGAATGGGCAGGATCCAAAGGGGATTACTGAAATATATAATGAGATTAAAATAAAATTTCTATTTTGATATTTTCACTTTATCTCGCACCCTGGTGACTTGTGCTATGTGAGAAATATAGTCATTATAGAAAAAATAAATCATAAATCATATAAATCTTCAAGTGTTAAGATTTTAGCATAGGTTTATTGTTACATAATTTAAAGACACAAAAATTACTGATGCATTAACAAATAGGCTGAATTAGACTACTGTAGTGATCATAGCAGGTAGAGAGCAAAAATTACAAGAAAATTACAATTCTGGGTTCTAGGATTTTTTTTAAATGATAATAAATTAAGTTACACTCTTATAGATTCCCGTTTATGCCAATAAGTGAAAAAGAAAATGGACAAAAGTAAACAATTATTTTTAATCAATTACCAAATGTTTTTATTTAATTATCAGTTAAAATGTTTTTATTCTCTTTGAAATTAATTATTTTTTGGTACCAGGGATCGAACTCAGGACCTTGCACTTGCGAAGCAGGAGGTGGAACCACTGAGCTAAATCCTTGGCCCCAGAAAATAATTTTAATTTTTAATATGTCATACCATAAAGCTGAATATTTATTATTGGCATAGAGCTCCATGGATATTAACACTTGTACAGAACCAAGTAACTATTACCCAAATCATTGTTCAGAACATGTCTATCACCTTTAGAAAATATTTCTTCTTTTATTCTTTTTTCTTCTTCTTCTTCTTTCATTCTTTAACACCACTCCACAAAGTGTTATTCTTTAACACACTTTACCCATGTTGACCACTGACAATATAATTTTGTCTTTTAGAAAATGCAGTATAAATGGAATCACATGGCATATAACTGTGAAACTGGATCCTCTTCACTCAGCATAATGCATTTGAGATAAATGCAAGTTATTGGATGGATCCAAAATTGATGTTTCAATTGCTGAAATGTACTACACTGAAGAAACGCGGCTGCTGTAAACATTCATCTACAGATCTCTTGTGTGAATATGGCTTTCATTTCAAAATACATAGTAGTATTCCTTGGTCACATGATGAGTATATACATAAGTGACTGTATTGTTTTGCACTTTCACCAGGAATGCATGCAAATTCCAATTGCTCCGCAATCCTCTTAGTACTTGATATTATCAGCATTTCGGTTTTAGCCACTCTAAAATGTATTCAGTTTATATTGTGACTTAATTTACATCTCTCTAGTGGCTAATTATCCTGAAGTTCTTTCTGTATGCTTACTTGCCATCTTTTTACCTTCCTTGGTGAAATGTTCATTCCAATATGTTGCCCATTGTTAGTCGGATAAGTAGTTTTCTTGTTTTTTAATTTCACTTATTCTTTATATAAATATATGTATACATGTGTGTATCTGCATTCTCTATAAATTACATATACATTCATTTGAGAGATATATAATTTGCATTCTCTTAATTGATCTTCTAAAAGAGAAAAACTATCAACTTCAATGACTCCAAGTGACTTTTTTTTCTTTTATGGATCTAAGAACCTTTTGGCTAACTGCAGCTCACTAATATTTTATTTTAATTATTAATTTCAAATGTTTATGTCCTGAATTTCTATCTCTAACCTTTATATATCTTCTGCATAAAGTATGAGAACTAGGTTGAGGGCTTTGTTTATTACACAGATACGGAGGTGTCCTAACAACAGGTGAAAAATCTGTTCTTCCTTCCGTGAATTGTATTGTAGATTTTTTGAGGACTGACCATGACTGAATTGGTCTACCTCTGTTTTCTGTGTGCTTTTGATTGACTTATGCTTCTATCCATTCACCACTAAATGCTACTTTGTCTTGATACTGTAGCTTTTAGAGCAAGCCTTAATATTGGATAGCATGAATCTTTCTATCTTGAACATTAGAATTGTTTTAGCTACTATCGTTCATTTTCTATCCATATATAAGTTACAACTGTATAATTTTGTTCATCAGTTGCAATGAGATCTTGCTATGTTCCAAAGGCTGGTGGCAGGCTCCTGGGCTTGAGCAAATCCTTGCCAGCCTCCTGAGGAGCTGGATCTACAGAGTTGTGCCACCATGCCTGACTTAGAATTGTACAAAATTTAGACACCTATTCTTAAATACATTTCATATGTGCTAGAATTTTTTGACATTCCAGTAAATCGGTAAATCAATGTACATAGAATTTATAGCTTTACTATGCTGTGTTCACAAAGTCATAGGCATTTTCTTTCTCCAGATTTTAAGAATTTTTAAATTATTTCATTAGTGCTTTGTTTTCCACATACCTGCACTTTGAAGAAATGTATCACAGCATTTCTAAGCTGTTCTATGTGTTCTTTAAAAAAAAAATGGGTAGTCCGACTACCATTTCTACATAAAAGTGTGATTGGTTAGTATTCTATGTTGAAAAAATGTATCCTGTCTCTTTACAGGACTTACTTATTATAGCTGCTTTTCGTAAATTCATTGGCACTTTCTTCCCTCTTTCATTTTTAACAACTCTATTTCAGATATAATTGATACACAATGAGCCACACATAGTTAATGTGTACCACTTGATGAATTTGGACATATTCAAACATCCTTGATGCTATCAGCACAACCAGTCCAATATATACCATTCCCCAAAGTGTCCTCTGTCCCTCTGGTTTGTTTAGTTTTGATGATGAGAGCACTCATTCTTTCAACAAAATTGAAGTGCAGAGTATTGTACCATTTACCATATGCACTTTGTAGAGTTACAGTTACATTGTGGGACTCTAGAACTTTTTGTCATCATTCATAGCTAAAACTTTACACTCATTGAACAAATCCTCATTTCTGCCACCTCGTAGCTTCCAGAAACCACTGCAGTAGTCTAGCCTATGAATTTGACAATCATGAGCTTCTGGTGTAAGTGGAATTATGCAGTATTTGTCCATTGCTGGTTTATTTCATTTAGAATAATCTCCTTCAGATTCATCTTTGTCATTACAAATGGCAATATTTCTTTTTATAAGGATAAATAAAATGACTGTTTATATAACACATTTTCTTTTTCATTCTCTGTTGATGGACACTTAACTTGTTCTTGGTTGTTGTAAATAATGCTGCAATAAATATAGTAGTGTAGATATCTCTTTGAGATGCTATTTTCAATTATTTCATATATATGTATATATATGTATGTGTGTGTATATATCTATCTCTCTCTCTATCTATCTATCTATCTATCTATCTATCTATCTATCTATATCCAGACGTAGAATTGCTATAAATGAGCAATGTAAAACAGGCTCATTCATAGAGCAAACAGTTCTTGAAGGAAGACATATAAATGACCAACAGATATAAGAAAATGCATTCAACATCATTAATTATCAGGGAAATTAAAATCAAAACTATAGTGAGATAATACATCATGACTGCTTAGATGGCTATTGTTAAAAAAAAACTTTAAATAAGAAGTATTTATAGGTATGCTGAGAAATAGGAACCCTTGAAAATTATTGGAAGAAATGTAAAATAATGAAGCATGTATGGGAGATTCTGCAAAAAACTAATTAAAATAGAACTGCCTTACTCATTAAAACTTATATGTAGCCATTAGAAGAGTCACTTTGAGGATATTTTGCTTTGAAAGACAAAAATTTACTTTCAACTAACTTTTTCTCACAAATAAATTGAGGCACTCCTCAAAGTTGAAGGGTTGAGAAAACATTGAAAACTAAACAGTAAAACACATTACACCCAAATATTTAATCTAAATATTATTAATCACTCACAGATAAGAGAAAAATGCAAGCTCCAGTCAGTAATTTCCCAAATGTGTGAATATTTGACACCTGTCAGAAAACAGGTTTAATTCTTCAAATATCTGAATAAGTAATAATTATATTGAATAGAGATGTGAAACTAAAAATTATTAGGAGTGTTTTATGAGGGAGAGGAAAGAGACTTACAATATTAATCAATAATATTCCAACAATGTGACAAAATGATCACTGAGTCCCTGAAAATTCTCTATGTATAAATTGAGAGTGAAATAATTACATTTTTGCCCAACTCACACATTTTTCTGTGAAACATGATAGAATTTCATAATGTTATTAAATCATTTTACAACCTTCAATGCTTCATACAAATAGAAAATATTATCACTTTTAAATATGTATTATTGTCATTCTTAGCACACAATTATTTTTTAAATATGGAAGCAGTTAAATTTGGTTATGAACAATTTTGCTACCTAAACTATTTTACTCTCTATAATCTTTGATAATTGTTCAAATATTCAGCAGGTAAGTAAAACATTCTGTAGTTGATTATTCAGTATTTTTTCAGTATGAAAAAGAAACATATAGCAACTCCATTTGACTTTCCCCTGCCCGTGTCTCTTTAATTTTAAAACTGTTCTTTCAAAGGAAAAATGATATGAGTATTTGTGTAATAGCCAATCTCAGTGGTTTAACCCGGGTCTTAGCATATTTAATATTCCTGTACATTTGGTGCAGGAAATCAAACCCTTTTTATATGTCTCATTTATGTCTCAATGTGCTCTTCAGGGTACTTTCCTTTGCAAATAGAAGAAGCTAAGTCATATATCCAAAGGAAAAAAAAATGTTTATTAGTGGGCCTTAATGAAAATAAAATATAGTGGCTTAGTTACTACTTAAAAATGATCTCGGAAATTACTTATAAAATGAATTGTGATATTTTTAGATAAGGGTTATTCCCAGACAGGGGAGCCCAAGGGTTGAAAAGATAGCTCCCAGAAACTGCAAGGTACAGTCTTAACAGTGTGGTACGTGGAGATATCATTTTCTACACTACTGTACTTATGACAAAAGTCCTGGCACTGACTTAGTATCCATCCTCTTTCTACCAAAATCACTCTGTTCCAATTGGTTGAGCTTGAGTCACATGATCACGTGTAAGTAAAGTATGTGGATCCAATAGCCATGTGTTTACCAGACTTTAGTAGGCTTTCCCCACAGTGCTGGCCACTGGTCCTCTGACCGGATCACGCAGCTTTAGTGCCCTTCACTAGCAGCTCTCTTTGCACCCCATCCACTCACAGGGGACCATGACTGATGTTCTTTTACCCTCTTTTAACTTTGTATTTGGTACTTAGATTATCTCATTCATTCTCCTTGATTAAATCTTCATGGTGATGTTTTTGACTTAAGATTTATTTTACTGTCTAAATGACAGTATTCTCCTGGGTTCTAGACTGTTATTCTTATTTCGTCTGGGCTTACTTTCCCCACATTTGATATCTTGGTTAGAAACTCTAATTATCCAGTAATAATCAATCTTCCCAAAGGTTATATATTAAATCTGTCACTATTTCCTTTCCTTTACACCCTTCTAGAGTATTAAGAATCCATTCACTAACTCTCAGAAAAGCTGAAGACAGAATGGTGCTTACCAGAGGCTGTGAGGAAGGGGAGTGATGGGAAAAGGTCGACCACAGCGCAAGGCTAAAGGCCGATGTGAACAAGAAGCCCTGCATGCTATTGAGCAGGGGGTGACTACAGGCCACCTATTGCATAGGTAACAGCAGTGCACTGTGTATTTCAACGAACTAGAAAAGAAGACATTTGAATGTTTTCACCATAAAGAATTAGTAAATATAATACATTTTTATCTTTATTTACACTTCCAGTTTCTCACACCAGAGAAACTGTTCGCTATTTACATGTGTGTCCTATTTATTTCACTTAAGAGTATGGCCTCAATGTGCATCCATTCAGCTATACATGACTCTAATTTCTCATTCTTTATGGCTGAGTAGTAGTCCATTTTATTAAAAAACCCACACATTTTCTTTATCCAGTCTCCAGATGATGGGCACTTGGGCTGTTTCCAAGTTTTAGCTATCACAAACTGTGACACTATAAACATGGGTGTGCATATATCACTGTGGTATGATTCTTTTAATTCTTTTGAAAAGATACTTCTAATGTACAAAAAGTTATAATTTCAACAAAGTTCAGTGTTCCGATAAAAAAGAATTAATAAATATTTAAGGTTATAGGATATATTGAAACTGATTTAAGCATAGCATGTATGTGTAAAGAAACAATCTAACCCCTTAATATGTACCACTTGTATGTTTTTATGTGTCACTGAAGCTTAAAACAAATGAAAATATTAATTTAAAAATTCATTCTCTTTCCTCCATTTGCACAGATTGACATAGCTATATCCCCAAACATGTGTCATTTGCATTATTATCACAAGGTTGATGGTTTATGGGTAAAGAAAAGTAAATGAAAAAAACAACTGGACAAAAATTTTTTAAAATATTGAACTGAGAATAAACATGCCTTTCGGTTTGGGTTTAACTTTAAGCTGATAAAATTCTGAAATTTAGAAGTGATAAAAAAGTGGCATTTGAAATGTTCTGTTCAGATTTTCTTTTAAAAAAGAAAGTGACAGAATCAATTACAATTTCTTAAAATCAGTGGATTGTATTAGGTCATTTTTAAATTTTATTTTCATTTATTAGTAGGTATTTGTGTTCATAATATTTACATTCCTTGTGGAAAACTGGTCCATGTTCATAGCATATCTCAATTCTTTTATCATCCCTTTTCTTTTCCTTTTCTCCTCCCTTCATCCATTTCTTGATCCCTTTTCCTTTTATTGTACGTATTTGCAGTACATAATATTTACATTCCTTGTGTGGACTTGGTACATGCACATAAAACATGTTTATTCCTTTATTATTTACCATGTATTAAAAGTTAACTCTCTTTCTCCCCCCATTTATAAGTATTATGTTCTTGAGCACATCAGAACATTAGATTACGTACCACTTTTCTTGGCTAGAACTGAATCTGTTTTTTAATATGATGCTTACTTTTCTAAACTGGCAATTTTAAGATTAGGAAATGTCTAAAAACATTAGGAAATGTTGTGTATGGATGAGTTACCTCCTTGAATCGACCTGTCCCTGTCACTATTTTGCATGTTTGTTGGCATCCAATCCTCCAAAGAATAAGATGTTCTTTCCATGATTTGAGATGCAGTATTTACAGTGGAATAGAAAGAGATGTATGTATAAATCGAGCTGAGACTCTTACATGTGGAATATCCTGCATGTGTAGCTGAATAGGGAAAAGTACTGAGGTTTTCTATACATTAAAATTGATCCTATTTCAGAATCATCTTGAAAGGGAAACACTGAAAAGAGAAAGTCTCAGCTAGGCATTAACCACTTCTTTCCACCCCACCCCTCCTCCTACACCTTCTGCTTTTTTGTGCATGTGCATGTTTTAGTTAAATCACTGACAAGGAAACTACCAGCCTTATGTTTCCATTAATGTTAGGAACAGCACGTAGAATTTGTAATGGTAAGCATAACAGCTGATCATACTATAGAGGAGTAGAAAAGGACAAAAAAATGATGCCATTAACCATGCAAATGTGCGGCACATCTGTACCAAACTGTCATTTGCATGAATATGGCCAAGGCATGCGGGATTACTGTCATTAGTGTATGCTGTTTGCACTGCTATATTGTACTTAAGGTTGGGTGGGTGTTTCCATTTATAATGCTCCCCTTCTTTTTTAGGAGTTTATAATTTGGTTGTAATAATCTGCTTTTGGATGAAACATTACTACAGGTTCACAGAAGGGGAGCAATTTTTAATTACGAAATTGGATTCAAATTGGCTGAGCTATATTTCAGCTAGAGAAAAACAAGTAAGAACACTCACAAAATACAATGTTCCTTTCTAAAATACAATTCTTTTGGATTAAATGTTCAGAATGTGTTAAGTTTCAGGGAGAAAACTGGCTTTATTTAACCATTTTAGATTTGTTGATTTTTCTGTCTCTCACAAAGAAACTAATATGATAAATTCTGTCAATTTCAATTATTCCCATATAGATAGACCATTAACTCATTGGGAGGGCCATCCTCCTCTGCCCATTAAGACTAAGACTACCAGGACTAAGACACTAAGACTAAGAGGAGAAGTTATCTACCAAGGTTAATGATGTCACCCATATACCCTTGTTACTAATGGTCCAATGTTACTTAAGTGACTATACTTGTAATCTTATTGGTTGATTATAGTTTCTATCCCTGGGTACCCACCCCATCACTTTGCTCTATAAAATTACCTTTGAGTAGTAGGCTTGTTGGCAACCTGTTCAGGACCCCTCCTGTCTCTCAGGAGTTATTCTTATTTCCCATTCTTATTCCCTATTGCTATTCCCCAATAAATATTTTTACTCTAAAAAAATTGCTCTTGACAAGATTCTGTAAAAAGTTAGAGTTAATGTCTTAATAATGATATTAGCATAAGAGCTTTTGATAAACAATATAGTGTACATGAATATAGATTCTAACAAGATACAAGGCAATGTACACATTTTTTCCTTTTATAGTACTGGGGTTGAGCCCAGGGCCTTTACACTGAACTAAATCTCCAACCCCTTTTTACATTTTTATTTAGAGACAGGGGCTTGCTAAGTTGCCCAAGCTTGCTATGAGCTTGCTATCCTCCTGCCTCAGCCCCTAAGACTGCTAGGATTACAGGCCTGTGCCACAACACCTGGCAGAGCACACATATGAAAGAAAAACTTCAAAATCTGTTTTGCCTACTTAAGAACTAATGGAAAATTACTTCCTAATTCAAAGAGGTTGGCAACAGGAAGCAGCTTATGTGCTTTAATGAGATTTTTTGAAAAAAATCAAAGCTGCAGTTATGACTCATGGTTATGAATTACGATAGCTAGTCTACCGACTCTGGTAGACACTGACTGGTGAGGGATGCTGGCTGTGCTTAGAAGTTGAAATCTTTCAGTAACTTTATATTTTGGAAAGAAGTGCAGATTGTGTGTTAGTGTATGTGTATGTGTGCGTTCCTTGCTACGCAGTACACTAATAGCAAAAAACAAAAACTAATGTCTGAACATTGAAAACAGACAATGGTTATTGAATTAATTTAAGCTTGCTGCTCTAATACCCATAGGAAAAGACTTCCATTTGTAAAATTTCCATGCCTGTTTAGAATTATTGTTTTGTAGACATAGATTGTTTATAAGGTCCAATCCATGGATA
Organism: Heterocephalus glaber; assembly: GCF_053883595.1. Classification (NCBI taxonomy): domain Eukaryota; kingdom Metazoa; phylum Chordata; class Mammalia; order Rodentia; family Bathyergidae; genus Heterocephalus; species Heterocephalus glaber. The sequence goes on from NW_028258312.1 coordinate 21,629,277, forward strand.
TTTGTAGAATTTCAGTAGGATCCGGTGAGAAAAGAGACAATACCATCAAATAGGAAAGCAATGAATAGAGTTTACTATTTGTAATGGCATGAGTGGGTTGGAGGGCGGAGCAAAGTTGCAATACAGCCTCCAGGTTAGAAACAAAGGGGCTTAAATACCATACCTAGGCCTGAAGCACAAAGGAAGAAGCAGTGATTGTGAAGTGGAGCAAGAGCTTGGGAGAGGCTTCCTGATAGGCGCTGTGAGGGTTGGTTGAAAAAAGTAACCTTCCCAACATAGCTCCAGGGTAGGGGCAAACTGGAAGATGCTTGTACCTTCATTTTCTCACTGACCTTGATCTCACTGTAAATGGTACCTCAGTTCATGAACATAATTCTTTCCACAATTCTGTTCGAAAGCCCAGCTGGATGCAAACCGAATCAAATTCAATGGTTAGGTTCAATGTTGACCTTATGGGAAAGTTGGATTTGATTCTCATCCAGTTCAGTTTGTGACCAGAATCATGGAAAGAATTGCATTTGAGAATGGAAGCACCACTGGATTGTTCGTCACTGGCCAATGGAGAAGCAAAGAGAAGGCATGCAACTGAGTACATAATACTACAAGTTCTGAGTTTAAGTGGCTGTGGATCTTAGTGTATAGTGAGTTTCGCTAATTACATGTTTATGCAATTTACTATTTTATTCAATTCATCAATTAACAAATAGCTTATAGAAAGCCTGTTATGGAGCATACAGGCAGTCTTGGAAGATAAAACTGGAAATGGCATTGCCGGTGTTATAGAGGGGAAGGAGCAAGGTGTGATGGTAAGACAGCACCTACATATATGAATGCCGCTAATTATAGCATATAATCTCTTTCAGTGCTTCAGATTAACTGCTATTGGTGAGGGATCCATTCCAGCAGATGTGGAGAAAGACATCTGGAGTGATGCCTATTGATATGGGCCATAAGTGGTGGGCAGTTTTCCATAGAGAAAGTATGACCTTTTCTGCTTCGGGGAAGTTGTTGCCCAGATACAGAAGGACTGTATCTGTATCTGTATCTTCTGTGAAGGACACAGAAGTTCAAGAAATATTTTAGGTGGCAGTAGAGTTAGTTAAAAAGAGTGGGCTAGTAACTTCTGAGGAAGGAGGAACCTCATTGTTAGCAGATGAAATTGTTTTTCACTGAATGCGAAAAGCACTTCTGTATGTTTCAAAGTAAGGAAATAACATAAGCATACAAGCCCATTAAAATGTTTGGGGAGATATATGCAATTCCTTTGGACTACTTCAAAAAGGCTCTGGGAGTGGGACAATGACATAGGGAACACAACGAGAACACAGATATTCACAGTGATGACAAAGATCAAAACAGAACAGAGATGATGAAATGGAAACAAGCACTAAAAGGAGAGTTTTTACAAAGGGGTCACTATTTCAACACTGCATTTAAATTTGCAATAGCGCTCTCAGATCAACTTAAAAGAAAAAGGAACTATTTAGATTATCAGGTGTATCACTGTGGAAGATCATGTTCTCCTGAATCTAAGTTTCTTTCCAATGTGCTTTTACAAAGCTAGGGAGGCTGATCGCTTTCTCTGCTGCCTCCCTGCCGTTCCAACAAGTATCATTATCTCTAATCCCAGACCTGCTCATCCTGCTGAGCATCCAACAGCTATTAAAGATAGCTTTTTGCAGTATTAACTGGAGCCCTCAGTCCAGTAGCAGCATGAGGATGTTTTGGAATAGTTTAAACCACATTCTGAATGGCTTGATGGAATTTATTTAAGGTATTTTGGGTCTAAAATCATTCATCTCACCAGGCTTGACACACACACTAGAAAGTTGTGATTTTCTGACTAGAGGATTCCTACCGATTAAAGAAATTTGGTATGTAAATTGGTTTTGTGGAACTAGAATTTACCAGTGTCACAATCACAGTAACAAAGACAAGAATCACACTGATGATATTTAAGGTATATAAGTTAAATAAAAAACCAAGATATTATTAAAATATTATAACATATAACCCCTTTTATAAAGATTCAGAGACATATGAATTTCTTAGTATAACCATTAAGACTCAACTCAATTTCTCTTTTGGTCTTTTTCTGTGACACTATGTTGTCACTTACTATAGTATGGAAGCAGGATTCTTGGATTAGGAAAAGACTTGGTGCATTTTGGCCTAAATTTGAGAGAACTATGAAAATGTGGCATAAAAAAGTTGCTGATCCTCTCTGGTTCTCCATTTAACTCTGTTAAATTTTAAGTTGGACTTTTTGATATTTAATCCCCTTTTTCAGATAATTGGTATGATTCCTTAATTCAACTTTGAATGCACGTGTCTATAGTATAAGGGATTTACCAAAGCAAAATGTTCAAAACTTAAATGTGTGCTAACTCTATAAATTAAATTTGGGAAATTTTATTGTGATTCGTGATGACAAGATGTGAAGATCAAAAATTTTTCTTAATGACATCACAATGAAGCTAAAGATTTTGTACGCAAACACAGATGTACACATATACATGTTCAAACACACATCCATATATATATATATATATATATATATATATATATATATGTATGTATCAGTTAACAAGCGTATTTTCAAACATCTGGATTTTGTACATCATGGAGACCAAATCATCCAGACATTTTCACTAAGATTTTGTGCTAAGCATATTTTTACAACTTCTCTTGAGAATCTCAATATTATAAGGCCAAAGGAAGAGTGAGTGTATGAGTTGCGTGTTTGTGTGTATGCATGCGTATATCTGTCTGTGTGTGTGAGAGAGAGAGACAGACAGAGACAGAGAGAGACAAACAGACAAACAGAGACAGAGAGAGAGACAGAGAGACAGAGTCAGAGAAAAAGAAGGGTGGAAGAAAAGGAAGGAAATAAAATTAACCATTTTCCTTATCCACAGAATATAGCACAGTGCATTCTGATAACTTTCTGAAAAAATGAGATAAATTCTCCTTTTCTCTGGGTTACTGTCATCTCATCTTTGGTCTCAGATGCTAAGGAACAATCTATCATTACTTCAACTTTGTACTGACAAAGAATATTCATTTCAAACCTACTTCAACCTATAATTTAGTGTGTGTGTTTTTAAGGTCTTGCGTCTTACCCTATATTTCATTTCATTTGAATTCTTACTCTTGAATGTATGTAGACACACACTATTCTTTTATTCCTCACCGTGTTTGTATTGGAAACAGGTAGAGAGAACCCTTTCTGTGAGCTCAGGCTTGCTTGGGTCACTAGAGAAGTCTGCTTTCCTTACATGTCAGTTCAAGTTACTGTAAAAAGAGCAGCTCTTAAAAATGCATGACTTCATGCGGTAAAACGTGTCAGAAATGGTTGAGAATAATACAATCCTAAGAACCATAGGGGGTGGGAGGGAACAGCAAAAAGAATTACTGACATTTTCTTCTCCTACATCCCATATTTATAGCCAATGCCATAAAAGCACAACAGGAACACATGTGGGACAGTCATTTTCTCCAAATAAGTTTTTCCAAAATTACTGCATTTACCCCTGTCACGCTTATTAATTATCACAATATGCATTGCTACAGTGTTTATCTCTAAGTGCCCACGTTCTTTGACATGGATACAATTCTCGCTCTAATCGTAAGGTGAGAAAACTACCATTGAGCGTGACTTGAGAATACTGTGGGCAATACTTTAGGAATAATCACTGCAGAAATCACCTTCTTGGTGGAGTCATCTGTGAGTTTCAAAACAATAGTACTTTTAAAGCTTAAGTTCCCAAGGTAGCCAACAATGCTACATAAGAAGACAGTTTCCTAATTGCACCGATATTTTGTCAGAGAGGGCCAATATACCCCTTACTGGGAGTATTTTATGTTACAAATGATTTTAAGTCAAATTAGTATGCGATAGGAAATACTTTTTAGCTTTCTAGTTGTGGTTGAATTATTGGGCATATTGTGTTCCTAATCATGAGGATAATAGCTGAAATTTATATTCTGAAATGTACTGGCTGGACTTCTAACGTTTTTCTCTTTTAAAATTTTCAAATTAATTTTTTTAGCTTCAAAGTCACACCCTGGCCCACACTGTATTCATCCATGATGCCAAATTCAACAAAAATGTGTGTATCGATTTTTGTAGCTAAAGTATCTGTATTCACGCAGATCCAGCAAATTGATGTACAGTGGCACAATCTATCCGCTCAAAGCATGCTTGGTTTGTCAGTGTGGGTTTTGTTCACAAATTGGTGTAGCGCAATTTCTCAGTGCAGATCCGGAAGGCACTTTTAAAAACATGGCAGGTTGATCATTCCTGAAAAATGATTGGTATGCTAGCCTGAGAATTTCATAGTGCAATTTATATTTCATTCTAGAAATACATGAAGGTCTGTATTTAAGTAGATTTTCATGATTTTCTCACCCCAAAAGCACTGAAGGCACTAAATATATCTGAAGTTATTTTTCTTTGTAAATTCAGGCCCATAAGAGCTGTGGAGGATTAGTAAACAGTTGGCCAGGAACTCCCTCTTGTGGTCAAACATTCTTAATTAGAAAAAGAGATATGTACTCCACTGATGGTCTGGATTATTAAAACATGGGTCACTTGTAACCATTAAGATTAACAATACTGATATAAGTGGTTTTACTGAAGCAATTCATTGCAAATTAGAGTTGAATTCTGGGACATATGCTCTTAATTTTTCCTAACACAGGGCTTTGCACTGCTGCTCAGGATAAGTCCACATTGAATTGCAATTTCCAAGTTTTCTTGTTACTTTTAAAATACCATACCATTTTTTTCAAAGTAACACACACACACACAGGACACATATTAGTGCAAGATATTTGTGAATTGAGGATTGTAAGAAGCTCACATCCTCTCTGTGATCTCACCACTTTGTCTTCTTGTACTGTAGTTTCTACAACTGTAATCCTGCTAAATATTTCTCCAAACAGCAGGAGAAACAGTTCCCACATGCTGTTAACCAATCCTCTCCTAAAGTACATGTGGCAACCAAGTTTATTGTCAGAGGCAATAAATGCCTAACATCCAATCAGAAATGTCCCAAGCACTTATTATGAATGAGGCAAATTACCAGACACATAATGAAGCTGTCAAATTATAATTTTTTTCTTCATCATTTGACTTAGTGCCTCCGACCACTTCATAAGACTTGTAATAGACAGACATTATCTATCCTGGTTCTGAGTATGCAATTCATTTCCATGATAGCAAATTAAAACCTGATGCCAAGAAGCCTTGGATTTAACTGATATCCTGACAAAACATCAAAGAGTGGGAAGAAGGGGCTGCTCTCAGATGAGCTCCCTGCTGCCGGCTCCAATACTAACGATTCGATCTGAACCAACTTCTCTCACGGGTGACTTTCAATATCAGCAAAGGAAAGTCATTATTTAAGAAGAAAGGAGAGAGATGCTGATCGTATGAATTCTATAATTTCTGCAAGAAATGTCTACATGCATAGAGAGCTATTTCTGTACAAGTTCTAGTTCCAAAATCCCTTTGTCTACCTAAAGTTAAAACCTCAATTAATCATCAGCCATATTATACACTTATGCTTTCTGTACATGAGCTAAGGAAGAGTATACATGAGAGGATAAAATTGAAAATTGTTCTCATTACATTTTTGTTTATATTTGCTAGCTTCTTTCATTGTTACATTTTAATGACTTGTACATTTTGTTTCTTAATTATTTTCCTTATTGTTAATTACACAAAACTACATATATTTAATATGGAATAATTCAAAATACACATATCTTTAAATGTAAAAGACATTTCATTTTACAGAACATGGGTAACTTTGTATTATTATAAAGATCTAAGCTCTTTTCTTTGTTCATAGATAGGGTTTGTTTCAGCAATATCATTTTTAACACCAAGCACATTCTTTATTCTGTGAATAAACTACTATAACTGGAGACATTTAAATAGCTTCTTAACTTTTTCAATGCTAGGAGAAAAGCATATTTCCATACTTGTTGATTGATAAACATATTCAATTATTTAATACTATAATCTATTTAAATTATGGGATTTTGACAAATCATGTCACAACTTTTTGGTTAGAGTATTTTTCAATTATATATATTTTCATTATATTATAAATATAAATTCAATGATTCATTTTCAATTAGAGCATGTAATTTATATTGTTTAGAGAACATCATTTTATGATATTCTGTACAAAATTAAAATAACTTTTATTATCAAGAAAATAATCTCTGAACTCAAAATTGAATTCTATGCAAAAGAAATATTAATGGTTTAAAAATTATACTTCAGCCTATTATCACCACCTTCATTTTTTGTTCTGTAACTCTACTCCATTCCATAATATCAAAATCCTTCACATTTTGAGTATTAAATGGTTCTTCAAAATATGGACTGAGATCTTTGTGCACTTAGATAGAAATTTAGGTTAATTTAGCAGGTTTTTAAAGATAATTATTAGTGTGTAATAGAGTTCCTGCAATATATTTTCTAGAAGAGTAATTTATTTCCTGCCAAAAAAGAAGAACAGCATAACAGGTGCTCATATATACAATTTTTTTTCTATTTTATTTATTCCATCTAACACTCTATTATTTTTGGTACTGAGAGAGAAATATCTCAGTGAATTATATTATTGATTATAAGACAAGTACTTCTTTCAGAGAAGTTTAAAATCAATGTCTTAGAATCAATGAAGTATATATTGTATATAACTTGTGAATGTGTAAACAAATATGATTAACATACAAATATACGTCAATAATTATATATGTAAAAATAAAGGAACTCTGGCCATTGTTTTAATACTTTTTAAATTAATTGACTTTATTTGATTTTACTTATTTTAATTTAACTTAATTGAATATGACCATACCTCACAACTTTGCAATTTGTTTTAAAGTACATGCTATAAATGTATATTTTATTCATATTTAGGTTATAAAATTATACATAAATATGTAAAGGGTCTGCAGGTAAGAAACAACATATTTCTCTACTGCAAACCTATAGCTTCTGCAAAGATTTTGAAGTCATATAGAATGTTTCTTCCAAATAGTAAACACATGCACATGGCTGTCAAATGTCATTAATAAATATTAAGTTATGGAAAAGTAGAGAGCATATATCACTTTACATTTATTTTCATATAAACATATAATTTTTATGTATCTGATTTACAGAATTCCAAAATGGCTATTTATAGGAAACTAGGATACTAGTCGATTGATTTTATAGATCCTAGGATTTTAAAGTTAATAATATTTGCTAAATTTAAAATGCTTGGCCTACCTTGCTTGGTCTGGCCATGACAGATGTTGCTACTGTATTTTGTTGACTCTATGTCATAAATCATTAGACAAATCATTATTTTGTGTTTGATTTAAAAAGAGAATAACTGTGGCAAAGACTTACTGTTAGTATGCTTCCTTAGAATGCATAAGGCCCTACATTCAAAACCCAATACCTCAAAGAGATAAAAATAAAAAATAAAAGTGAAAAAGATTACCTCTAATTAGACTGTGACATGCTGCAGATTGCAGGATAAACACCAGTCCACAAGGTGGGAAAAATATCAATACTAGAATATATGAAATATTACAATCAACCATGATACCTGTTTTTGCAGAATACAGCTTCAAAAAATGTTTCACTGTGATACTCTCTACAGATGTACTAATGGAAAGGGGAATTGTAATATAGTAACATTTGAATGTTGGGAATTTCCTGAGATGGCAGAGGAAACTCTGCCATCAGATTTTCAAGAAGTATGAGTTCTGCTATGTGACAAACCCAGAATATCAGGTACCACTCTGACATTATATTTCTAATAATTTCACTTACTGAAGGGATTTTCCATAAACACATCTCACTAGAGTTTATAAATAAACTAGAATTTATGTAGAAAGAAGAAAAAGGAGAGAGAGAGTTGGAGACTGTACATAAACATTGTGTGTCCATCCATGTGTGTAGGTGTGTGTGTGTTTGAAGTCCCCATGGATCTGAACATTTTGTTTGTCCCATTTTCAGTGTAAAAGAACCTGTGGCTTTGGTTAGCTAATAATCTATCCAAAGTCAATTGTTAGAATTAATATTCAAATTTATCTGCTTCCAACTCTTTGTCTTCTCCACTGTCTCAAAATATCACTTGAAATTTACTGCAGGCAATTTTGTTCTACAAATCTACTGAGTAAGTGAAGGACTTTCTGTACACAATTTGAACTGGAGTTTCCTGACATGGCGCAGGTATTGGATGTGCAATTCATTTCATCTGGTATATTCTAACCATTGTCTAGTGGTTGGCCACTTGTGCAAAGAAATGAACGCTATTGACATATCTCCCAAGAGTCATTCCATTCTCTCTCCTTCACGTTTGGCTGTGGACTTCTGTTGATTTTGATTCAAGATTCTGGAGGTCCAGTTCTTCAAGTTTCTCTGCTACATCTTTTGGGTTGACTCAATTATCACACACAATTACAAACGAGGAAATGTCCTTGTTTTCCTGGTTGAGTCTATAATAACTTTTACATTAGAAATATGGTTTGCATTTATCATTGCCTCATTGTATATTTTAAAACAGGACATTGCTTAGTTTGATGAATACAGCATTTTATTTTAAAATAGCTGGAATGCTTCACCTCATGTCCTTATATGTCAAAATGGAGAAAATGTAGCATGAGGAGAAGTGGAATAAGATCAGTTTGCCACAATATTTTTGGAGGAAACTGGGCTGTGCTTTTAGCAAACAAACTTACTTCTTCATTCTAAGGCAACATTTTGTTCTTTGTGGAACATGCTACTTCACTTTAAGGCTTTTCTCTGAAGAAGTTGTTCCCTCTGGTCCTGAAACTACTGCATAAGCCAATTGTGATTTCTTTTTTGGTGGAAGCCATGACTCTCTCGGGTGTATTACTCTGGTTTAAAGTGGCCCCTCAATTGTAAATGATCAAATTGCTACATGGACCATTTATACAGAGGTATTTCTTTTTGAAGCAAGAGTGAAATCAAGTGTTTTTGTGCTACGCTAGGGACTCAACGTGCTCCAATAGATAAGCCACTGGCCTGAGGATGTAAAATCCTTCATACTTCCATTTTGCTCACGTGTTTTGCTCTCTGTTTAGAGCCCTGTAGATAAATCGCATTAATTTGAATTCAGAAACATTAAAAACACCACAGGAAAGGACTGAAAAAACCAGATATTTCATGTTCACTGAAATTGAGCAGATGCTTATACCACTTCTTTGATTAAAAGCATCAGTGAAAAATATTGTATGTTTTTCAAGGAGAGAGGGGGCCACAAGAACGGAAAAATAAATAAAAGTTCCCTCACGCACTTATAACAGCAGTTGAAATCTGTAATTCTAGAGTGTCTATGAATTTTGAGACTAGTAATTGTGGACCTGTAAATTCTTGTCAAGATTTTAAAATTATGGAAAAGGGGTTGTAGGGAGGGGAGGGGAATGGGAAAAAAAGAAGTAAGATATAGCATGTTTGGGTACAAATTCCCTATCATGATGTATATCTAAAATTTACCAATAAAAAAGAAAAACGATTTTTAAATTATTTAGTGGGAATTTTTAAAAGAGTATACAGTTAAGTAAATGTTAATACCTTTTATTTTGATGAAAATTATGTCAGCTCACTATATTGACCCATTTTTCACTCAAAACATTTTATTGATATATATATATATATATATATATATATATATATATATGCATAATTTAGTTTTAACAATAGGAAAAATAATCAATGGAAGTTGGTTGGCAATTTTTTGAAACTCTAGATCCCTCAAAGAAAAAAATAATAAAAGGCACCCTTCATAATTAAATGTTGAAGACTCAAATATTTAAAACCTATTTAATTCTATGTTAAGCTGCTACATAAGGAAAAGACTTTTACTATTGCAGAATCTGCAAAATATCAAGTATCAGTAGGTTCACAAATTAAGGAACTAAATATGTATATCACAGTCATTTCAATGTGTAAATACTAAAATTTCCTCAGTCTTTAAGATGAAATAAGTTTTCCTTTTGTTACCCTGCTTATACATTGTACTTTCCTGTCCTTGAAAATTTTGTATGGGTATAATACAAATTGACAATCGATTCAAGTGTAGCTCATCCATTCTTAGATGTGAAATGATTGAATAAGGATCCCTGTTACTATTACAGTGTGGAGTAAAGACGTGGAAAGTACCTTCCATGGTAACAAGGAGGAAGGGGCAGGAGTAATGGATAAACCATTCCCATCTGGGACCCTAATAAGAAAGGCACAGCTACTACTTAATTTACTATAAGGTTCCAGGGCTCTGAAAAAAGCAGATCTCTTGTAGCATTTAAAATGTGAAACAGGCCAAGCATGGTGGCGCAGGCCTGTAATCCCAGCACTCGGGAGGCTGAGGCAGGTGGACTGCCGTGAGTTAGAGGCCAGCCTGCTACCTAATGAGTTCAAGGCCAGCCTGGACTACATAGTGAGACCCTGTGTCCGAAAAAATGTGACACAGAGCAGGGGATTTATCTCAGTGGTTCCGCTGCCTGTCTCACCAGCACAAGGTCCCGAGTTCAATCTCCAGTACCAAAAAAAAAGTGAAACATTTGTGAAATATATAATATTTAGAAGAAGAAATAATTCTCCTCACAATTTCTTCAGTAAAGAAGTACAATTCTCATATATTAGCTTTACAGTCTCTTCTTATAATGCTATTTATATTTAAGAAAAATAACAACATGAATATAGCTTTCTTTCTAGAAAGTGGATCCCATCCTTCCCAATGAATTATTGTCTGCAACCTCTGGATTATAGTAAAAGATCCTTTTCAGCAATTGTCACTTACTTGTTCCTGGGCAGGATGTAACTTGTGTAGGTTTTTTAAATAAATATTTGGGGTTCCTACTTAGAAGGAAAAAAAAAACTTGTAATCAACATCCCATTCAAGACGTTCCTTTGCTTTTATGCTATTTTTTATTTGCCTGACTAGATGTGACATTAGAGGGTGGAGAGCAGGAAAAGAGCTCTTGGATAAAAATTGTCAGATAAGCAACACTGCGCCGTGCTTGGAGCACAGAATTGAGAGACAGATGTATGGGTTCAACTCTCTGATTCACCACAGATGAAAAACACTAGGTGATTCCTTAAATCCATGTATGAATTTTCACATACGTATAATGAAGAAAACATTGTGAGTGAAGAGTACATGCTAAGAACAGTGCATAAAATTTAGCACTGTTAAGAAGGTTCTATAAACATGTACTTCAACTTCTTCATCAAAAAGAATTGAACTAAAGATATCCACTTTCCAGTGAATCTTGGAAATTTTGTATTCAATGAGTATAATGTAAAAAATATTATTTTGTATGACATGCTCTAGACAGAAGACTTTTGCTACCTACTATGATGCTAACTTCATGGCATTTCCATGTAATGACCTTTTGTATCCTAGAGGATAGTATTTGATGAATCTATGGTCATAAAGCAACAAATCTGAGAAGCAGTCATGTTATGTATATGGAGGTATAAAATATTGGCAATGAGAGAACTATATCAAAGAGAAAATATTTACAGAAGAATTGTAAGAAGATAGAAAAAGAGAAAGGATGAAACACAGGAAGATTATATGGCTGGTAGAAGTAAGTGTGTTAGGGGGAAGTGTGCAAAATATCATTCCAGTAAAATACTCATGAAGATATTTACTAGTGGTGCATCTAGTATTCCAGCATATGATAAGTGTATTCGAAGAAAAATAAGTCAGACAAAATAACATCTGCATTCTCATTATAAGCAGAAGGCAAAGAAGAAACTAAAACTTATATTACACAAAAGGAAAAAATAAAACCCTAATTTAATAAGTCACCAAGCACATTTTATTGAAGGCCAACATGGAAAGCAAGAGTAGTTTGGGGATATCTTGAAAAAATAAGCCTCAATGAGAGGTCCATGATTGATCGAAAGCCACCACCAGGAAAGAGAGATCCACACTTCTCTAAGAGGAAAGTACTGCGCACAGCAAAGGAACTCAAAGGCGCATGGATCATGAGGCAGTTCCTTGGAAAGGAATATGGGGGGTGGGGGGCGGGGCGAAAGTTAAAAGTAAAGGAGGGATGGCCTTTGGAAACTGCACACAATAGAAATAAAGTGGAGAGAGGAGAAATTTAAGATCCATCTTATAAAGACCATCAATTATTTAGGGTTTAGACATAGAAATAGAGATGCAATCCACAGCCATCAATTTAAAATGACTGTACAAGGAAAGCAGATAGAAAAAAAAAATACAATTCAGCCGATGATCCCTTTGCCATCAAACAGCATCAACAATGCAAGCAGAGAAAATCTACAGCCTACCTAATCAGGTCAGTTTTGGAGTACAAGAAAAATTTAACATCTTGCTTTGAAAATTTAAAAAAATAAGAAAAGCAACAAAAGCTAGGGGAAGTAAAAACTAAGTTGAGGTACTTCTGATAAAAAGAGAAAGATAAAATAATAGCATAAATGAATATTAATTGTAAGATCTCCAAAGAATAATTCAATAATGAAATCCATTCAAGAAAAACATTAAAAAGTAAGAAAGTGAATAACTTGTGACTAGATCAAGTCAAAGGAATGTGAGGAGCCCAGTGCAAAAGCTAAGCTCTCAGGAGGCCGAGGCCAGAGGATCTCAAATTCGAGGCCAGTCAGGGCAACTTACTAAGACACTGTCTCAAAATAAAAAATACTGGGATTTAGCTCAGTCCAGAAGTCCTGGGTTCAATACCCAGTATCATAAAACAAACACAAAACAAAAATAAACGAACAAATAGTGAGTATGAGAGAAAGCAATTGACATTGAATTTAGAAAAAAAAAGTCTTAGGTATTGTCAGAGTCTCTGAAGACAAATAAATCAATGGGGACTGTGTAATATTTATTTTTTTAAATCAGAAAATTATTCTTTAAAGAATGGAAGATCTTAATCTACCTATTCATGTCTTATTGAGTATCAAATCAAACTTAGCTTCAGTGATTTTAATAATAAAAGGAAAAAATGACCTATGGCTTTCAAAGTCCCCCAATCAAAAAAATCAAAGACCATAGATACAGAAAAGCATAAAATTCACCAGACATTGTCAAACCATATACAATGCAAGAAATCAACAAAGCAATAATTAAAACACATGCACAGACATGAAAGAAAAAGAAGCATGCACAATTTAACCACCGAAGATTTCCTCTCCAAATATCAATCAGAACAGCTGATTAGCTGTTTTAAACGTGCAGGAGCTCTGAGACTTTGTACAAGGGGTCCCTTCTTAAGTAACCTATTACAATATGCAATTCCTCCAACTAATTGATGACTGGACATGCTAGTAGATGGTGAAAAATATATAGACATCGATATTTGCAGATGTGAGATTAAATCAAAGGTAGAGTGTTAGTTCAACTTCTTTGAGAAGTAAATACCAAGACTAATTTGGAAGTAGGGCTTTTTGGGAGGAGGATCCCTGACAAAGGATAAATTGGAGGGATATAAAGACAGGAATAGTTTCTGGACAATAGATTCAGTTTATGACATATGGTTTATGTCTAATGAAGTGGTGAGTGAGGAGTTTTTAAACCGCAATTTTCCAATGAATGTGGATCACTCTCCACAGATCATGGTCTGCTGAAGAAAGCACTGACATGGGGCAAATGTGAGGCATACCCAGGAAGGCAGCAGGTAGAGCCATCAGTTAATAAGGCTTCCTGCCTCCGGGCATACTTGACTACAGTGAGAAAAGCCTCACAGATTAGTTAAGCACTGTTCCAGGTATGTCTGTGGGGTGGTTCCAGAGATGATTGGTGTGCAAGTCAGCAAAGTGAGGGACAAGAGACCCAACCTGGCGGTGGGTGGCGCCCATCCATGGGCACCAACAACTGCCTGGATGGAATAAAGGGAAGAAGGTAGTTGGACTGTGTTTTTGAGCAGCTCCATTTTGTGTTAGCCAACTTGGCTTTTGCTGCCATGGCCTTCAAACTTCAGTCTTCAGGCTCTTCAGCTTTTCAGTGGAGACTCATCTCAGCAGCTCCACAGTGCACCTCCAGACCTTCTCATTTGGACTGAGGCTTCATTCTTGATACCTGTTCTGTGAACTCTTTCTTCTTGTGGTGAGAAGCTACTGGATCCTCTGGCTCTTCAGCACCCAGGAGGCCACTGCAGAGTCTTCCACCTCTGACCCTATAAATCTACCTAAAAAAATCCCCTTGCACAATTGTACATATATTTTCTATTGATTCTGTTCATCTAGAGAGAACCCTAACCAGTACAACTGCAATGATCCATCCTTCAAATATCATTGTGAAAGATCCCCCAGAAAAATGCTTGTGTTCAAATCCCTACAAGCTATGAATATGTTGGTACAAAAATGCAAAGAAGGAGATAAGCAGACTTAAGTGGCTGACACTCCTGTCTACCAGTTATAAAACTAATAGTGAGATGTTAGTCTTTAAAGTAAATATATTATCAGAGATTATGTTAACTGTAAAACATAGCAGTAGTCAAAATTCATAGAAAAAAGAATTAGGGCTGAATTAAAAGAGACCAACATTATACAAAATATATAGATGATATGTTAGTTTTTGGGTTGCTGTTACAAATGGAAAAAAAATTATTCAGAGAAGGAAAGATTTAGTGTAGCTCGCAATTTCAGAGGTTTAGTCCATGGTCACCTGACTTCATTGCCTTTAGGCCTATGATGATGCAGAAACATCACAGTGGGAGAGGGTGGCAGAGAAAGCTGCTCACCTCAGGGTACTCAGGAAGCAGAGACAGTGAGAAAGCAGATAGGCAGGAAGGGGCCTTGAGAAAACACACCCAGCAGCAGCATAGCTTGCTGCCCTTCCTACTCTGACTGGGCCCCATCTCCACACCCCATTCAACTAAGAATTCATAAATAGATGAATCCTCCTGGCTCCATCTCTGAACCCTGATGTACTGGCAATTAAACCCTCAATACATTAGTTTTTGAGTGATGCTTCATATTTAACTGATAGAGTAAATGTCAATGAGTAGAAAAAGATAGTGCAGACACTGGCCAAAAGCAAACTACATTGCTTTGCTAATATTGGTGTGAGTAGCTTTTCAGAAAAGCATACAATAACTTTTAAAGGAAAATAATATACTTAGAAAGTGTCACTGAGACAGGGGCAGGTTTAGAACTGCATTTAAGAATAAAATAAGGAGAAAATTAAACAATTTCAGGACTGAAATTAGAAGTTGGCAAATCCATAATTAGAAAAGGAAATATTGGCACATTTTTGAGTAACTTATATGCAGACACACAGTATACAGGGTGCAGATCATTTGGTTAACCCAATGTAACTGACATGTACAATATGTCATATCTAACTACTACAGATAAACATTATTTCTAATTGCATATAGAGTATTTATCAATATTGGATACTTGGAGACGAAAAACAATGTAATTTCTCCACAAGCTGAAGGCTAGAAGTACAAGGTCAAAGTGTCAGTGGAATCATAACCCTTCTGAAGAGACTAAAGATGGGTTTTTCCAGGCCTCTCTTGTAGCTTCTGTGAGTTCCTTGTCTTATATTAGCAGACAATGAATCTTAGATGCTGCTCTTGTGCACCTGACTTGGTGTCCAACTTTTGTGAAGACACAAGCCTTCCTGGATTAGGGAACTGCTCCAGAATGACTGCATCTTAATGTAATTAATGGCACCTGATAAAGGCTCTTTGCTTGTCGATTCATAGGCACAAGTACTTTGTGTTAGTGAAATTTCCTGAACATATATGCAAAAAGAAAAAAATATTGAGAATATATTAGAATACACAGAAACTGCGGGAGAATGGCAAAATTAAGTCATATCATCTTGAGAATATAAGAGAACAGAAAAGTAGAAAAGGAACAGAAAAATGTTCAAGGTAATAATGGCTGGAAATTTTTACAAAATTAATGGAAGACATCAAACCAAATTTCATGGATGCACATACATATATACATACATATATAGATATAGATATTCAAACTAAACTTAATCATATCATTTTTAAACTGCAGAAAACCAAGCACACTAACAAAATCTTAAAAGAGACCAAAGTAGGTGAAAAAAATCTTTTCCCATAGCAGAAGAAATGATAAAATTCACACTGACTGTTTTATCGAAATAGTGTAAGCAATAAGAGAATATTGTAAAATATTTGAACTGTTGAAAGAAAAAACTCAACATAAAATCCCAGATTCAGTCACCAAAAGTGAAAGAGAAATACTTTCTCAGCTGAACCAAATCTGAGCACAGACATTTCCAAGACTGCTTTGAGCAAATTCAGAAAGTTCTCTAAAGAAAAAGAAAACATCAAGTCTATATAATAAAAGTGAAAATGTTCAACAATGAATAAATAAATGTAAAATACACTATTTTGTTTTTCTTATTACTAGTTAATCTAACAGGTAATTATCTGGGTTCAAAAACTAATAGCAACAGTATGTTGCATAATTAGTGGATGCTATAATAGGTAGGTGATAGGAATGACATCAGTCGGAGGGATTAGGGTTGAATTGGGAATGATCTGGTTTAAGGCAACTGGGATTGTCGTACTCTGGTTCAAGGCGCTAGCCAGAATGCATTATATTGTTATTTGAAAGTAGACTTGCCTTAGTTCCAATATCTATTGCAAACTGAATGAAACACAACTGCCAAAACTTTTATTTTGTTTTGTTTGGGGATAATGAATATGCTAAAAGAGAAAAGAAAAATGTAATAATGCAAAGTAATCAACAAAAATGTAGAAAAGGAAGAAAAATGGGAATATTTTAAAAGAAAAGCAAGGAATACATGCAATGAATAAAAGTAGCTGAAAATGTGGTCAATATTAAGCCAACTAGATTAATGCTGGTAAAGGTGGAAGGTACAAATCCAATACACTAAAGAAAACAGACATCGACAAAGTAGATCAAACACTCAGGAAAACTGTGTGTTGTCTGCAAGAGACCACTTGAATTATAAACACAAATAAATTAAAAATACATCAGAGAACACTGGATCACATTACCGGCTGGTTGCAGTGGTCTCGGACCATGAGTCCACCTGAGCAGTTAGCTTCCCAGCCCTGTGTGGTCCTTGGGGCTGCTACGCTGTGCTGGGCATGGCAGGCTGTGTGCTCAGGGTATGACACAGCAATGTGACATTGACTACAACAGGACTGGACACCCCATTCCTCTGCCAATCCCAGGCACTGTATCACAGTAAGAGTATCTGCTTGGGGAAAGCAAAAGGAGGTGGGAACAAGCCTGGGGCTTGCTCATCCATGGCGGTACTGCTCAGAGCTAGGCAGGATCCAGCGGTATCCAGGTGCAAGTCTGCAGATAAGGTATCTGGGCCAAGACAGCCACAGCCCACCACCAGCAGACTTGTGGCAAACCTGGACTGAGGCATCATTTAGTGCTGAAACAGCTGAAAGAACAGCAGGTTCAGAAAAAATAAACAGTCTGCTTAGAATTTCTGGCAAGACTGGCCCAGATATCTACTTCTTCAGTTTCCAGAGTGTGTTGTACACCAAGAATCCAAGAATATTCAGGAAATCGTGAGCTTGATTAATGTTCTAAATAAGGTGCTAGAACAGTCTACATAGTCATGAGTATAGGAGAGCACTCAGAGACAGAACGGAAAACATATTTTAAAGGAAAATCCATGAGCTTCTAGAAAACATAAAGAAATGATTCAATATTGTAATTGAGAAACTTAAGAGATTGAAGGAATTTTAAGAGATCAAGTAGAAATCTTTGAACTGAAAAATATAATAAGGAAAATTAAAAACAATTGGAGATGACTATAGTAGGTACATAAAACCAAAAAATTAGGGCCAGGGATTTAGCTCAGTAGTTTTGCTGCCTGCTGTGCAAGTGCAAGGACCCGAGTTCGATCCCCAGTATCAAAAAAAAAAAAAAATTAGGGAGCTCAAAGAGAGCATTTGAAAATATATAGTCAAAGGAGAAGAAAGGAAATTTTAAAAAGCTTATGAGAACTTTGGAACAAAATTAAAAGGGCAAATATTACCAAAATGATAGGAGGCTTATTCAAAAAAATAAGAGAAAACTCTTCAGACTAATAAAAGGATACAAATATCCAGGTACATCAAGGTCAAAGGTCACAGCCAGATTCATCTCAAAATCTTTCAAACACAAATTATAATCAGGCAGGGAAAGGTGAAAAGGAAGAAAAGATTCTCAAAGCAGCAAGAGAATAGAAATAAGTAGCACATGGGAATGGCCCAGTTCCCCCAACAGAAACCTTAGGGCCTGGAGAGAGTACCATGATATTTTCACATTACTGGAAGGCAGAAGGGGCTCCCAACCAGAACTCCTGTACCCCCCACAGCTGTCCAGAAAAATGAAAGCAGAATGAGTGCATCTCCATCAGAACTGTCCTACAAGAAATATTACAGGTACTTCCTCAACCAAAAAGAAAAAGATGTTAATGAGTAAGAAGAAAAGAATATCAGAAGGTATCAATCAATGGTGTGAATGTCTCTACAAATTCAGAAATCTCTAACACTGGAAACATGGTATGCAAACCATTCATATCTTTAGTATTAAGACAAAAATAGAACCATTAAAATAGTAATAAATACATTAGATATTAAGATATAAATACATTAATATTAAGAAATGATAAAAATATGAAGTAGGACATCAAAATTGAAAATGTGGAGAGAAGTGGATTGTAAGTGAATTTTTTATTAGTGTATTTTTTCTACTTCTTTTTCTTATCTTCATAAACATGCTAGGTTGCTATCATCTCAAAATACTTTGCTATAGTCACAGATGTTTTCACTAAACTTCATGGTAGCTATAAGGGAAAAATCTATATTAAGCAAAGCAAATGTAATAAACAAGAAATAAAAACAATACTACAATAATTCATGAATTTAAAAGGAAAACTACAAGAGAAAAATAAAGGAACTACAATAAAAATAGAAAACAATTTACACCATAGGTATAGAAAGAGCTTACCCATCAATAGCTATTTTTATTGTTAATGTATTAAATTCTCTGATTAAAGATATAAGATAACTAAAGGTATAAACAAGATCCAGCTATGACTTACAAGAAACTTGTTTCATATCTAAGTACACAGGCTAAAAGGATTGAATAAGATACTGAATCCAATAGAAAGCAGGAGAAAGCTTACTTATATAAAATAGACATTAAATTGATCAGCAAAAAGGAGACAAAAGTCATTATATAATGATAAAGAATCAAACTTCAGTAACAGGAAATAACCATTCTGAATAGATGTGAACCCACTTTTGGGGCACTCAAAAGTATAAAGCTAATATTTACAAACCTAAGGGAGAGATGTACTCCAAAACAATAATGGTAAGGAAAAAGCAAGTTTTAGCAATGAACAGATCATGCAGACAAATAAATTGACCAATAAAAATATAAAGTTAAATGGCATGCTAGACTCAATGGCTTCAAGTTATATGTCCTATGTAAATGATGAACTAAGTTTAAATTTATTTTAGTAAGAAATAATTACATTTATAATAAAACTGGTAAATAGAACTTCCTTTAGAAAATGACTAGATTTTTTTTAAACTTGACTAGTTTTTAAAGTAGTATTTTCTCTGATCCATTGTTTTTTATGATTTTTAAATCATAATTTAATGAATTTAACCCAAGCTAATACTATGCATCTCAAGTTTATTATATTTTATAACCTCATCAGTTTCTGTTCAAGGTTAAATAAATAAAATCTAAAAACCAAATCTCATGGACAATGCTGGCAAAAAGATCAGAATTTTGCAAGTTTTAATATTTGTATTTACACCAAATCTTTCAATAGTTTTTCCTTCATTAATATATAAATATTATAATATCTTAAAAACATTTTTACTTCTCCATATAAATTATACATTTTTTTGCTATTTTCACATTTTCTTCATTACAATGTAAGACAGAAGTTTTAAAGACAGCTATTTTTTTTCTTTTGTTTTCCTTTTCTAATTTTTGAAAATCTCATGAAAAGAATGTTGTCATTTCTTAATCTTTCATTTATTTTCTATTGTACAACATTCTAGAAGATATTAAAAATATTTTTCTTAACAATATGTCTTTGCAGTTCAGTCTTTTTTTTTGACGCTTCATTGATTTTCCTCTGTTGTGTTTTGAATAATGTTACAATTATTATGGGTGTTTATATTAATCATCCTTTCCACTTGTTTAGAATGATATTCAAATATCAAAATAAGGAAAATAAGTGGTGGCAGGTATTTCTAAAATGTTAACATTTAATCACTTTGAAGTTAACTTCTTTTAAAAAAATAGAAACTGAAAATCTTGCATTTCACTTTTTGATAAATTGGTAAGTTTGCACATTTTCAGACTATTGAATTATTACATTTTATAATTATTATGTTTTTTAAAGGTTTCTTAAGGAAGAGCTACCCAAAGCTCTTTTTTTCTTTTTTTTTCTTAAGTTCTTTTATTGATATATTTTAGGTGTACAATATGTTTACATTTATCATTGGGTGCTTGTACCTGTACATGATGTATCTTGGTTCTTATTTTTCCCCATTACCTGCGTGCCCTTCACCCCTCCACCCTTCCCTATTAATATAGATTTTGTTTTGATTTTTTTTTCTTTTCCCATAATTTTTCCTTTCCCTTCTTCCCTTTCCCCTTCTCCTCCCACCACCCTTACCCCTTTGGGCCTTTTTCTATTTCAAATTATGAATTATTCATTTTAATCCTTATTTACACTTTCAGTTTCTCACACTAGAGAAACTATTCAGTATTTACACATGTGTGTCCTAGTATGGCCTCAATATGCATCCATTTAGTTATAAATGTCTCTAGTTTCTTGTTCTTTGCGGCTGAGTAGTGCTTCATTTTATTAAAAAAAAAAATCTTCTATATCCAGTTTCCAGTTGATGGGCACTTGGGCTGTTTCCAAGCTTTAGCTATTACAAACTGTGCCGCTGTAAACATGGGTGCACATATATCGCTGTGGCATGATTCTTTTAATTCCCCAAAGCTCTTTTTTGAAATGTATTAACTTAAGCACTTTTAAAAATTGACATATAGACATATATTCATTGGTTGTGTTTTTAGTATGTTACTTTAATATTTATTTTGTCCTGAAGATTAGGGTTTTCAGTTTTTTACAAAATTGGTTAAGTAAGATATCTATGCTTTGTTAATAATTCCAAGGGTCATGCTATTTAGAACAAAAGTAACTTTATTTAGTCGTTGTATAGCATATCCCAATGTATATTATTTAAATAGCTTTTAGATTCCTTAAAATTTTGTTTAAAAAATAAACAGTATCATCTATTCATCCATTTACTATTCAAGTTCTACAACTACTAGATTGCTTAATGTTGAACATACAAAATTAAATAAGAGAAAGCTTTCTCTCTGAAGATATTATATGGGGAATACTTTCCATTCCAGAGGCATCTGGCTGCCCAAAGCTAGGGCATGGCATGGATAGTGATAGTGGGAAGGTACCGGGTTTTAGAGGTGCCTCAATGGTTCATGGTGATACTTTATTATGTGGATCACAGGTAGACCTCTGAGTTTCAGGTCAGAGAGTGGTGTAATCCAAGGTCAGTCTGTCATTGGGCTTCAGAATGTGCTGTTATTGGAAGTGGACTGTTAAGAGTGAGCTAACACACAATAATGTCAGAACCAAAGTCAGTGGTGATCGAACTATGGAGAAAGGCATAAAGTTGTAGTGGTGGTAATAGAGCTACAGTATTAAGAATAAAAATCTGCAAAACATAATTAGGATAATTTTAAACACAGGACATTGGAAAGTGAATTAGTTTCAAAGACTATTATGAACTTGCCAACAAATAATATGGAATGGAAATATTACAAAGATTTGAAATTCTGTGGAAAAAAACAGGTATCAAGGAAAAGTGGACTAATTTGTTCATTCAGCAAAATAAATGGAATACATTGCTTAGGTATGATTGTACCTTTGGAGTCATATCCCTGTGTTGTATCTTAATCTAAAGGTTAGGTATGCAACATTACCACAGTCAAACATAGGTAAAAATCCATATAAATATAAATGTTATAACTCATAAACTTCAAGATTTAAAGATCTTTGCCTTGACTTTATACTGTAAAATGCAACTGTTCAGTGAAGTCTAATTAGACATAGTATTTTTGTTCATAAATCATTTCAGATAACATACATTTGTCTCTTCTCTTAATTTAAATTTCTCTTCTTTTTCTTTCCTTCCCTCTTTCCTTCTCTCCCTCCTTCCCTCTCTCTCCTTCCTTCCTTTCTTCCCTCATCCCTTCCTTCCCCTTCTTCCCCTTCATTTATATAACTGTATATAATCCTGCAATGGTCAATGATCCAGGGAAATGTCTCCAAATTATGAAAACTCTACCAGAGAAAATGCAAAACACTTTTTTTCAAAATGGAAGACTAAAGTAGTTTTATCATTAAACAATGAAAATGAGTAGCTATTTTTGTTAATATTTTCCTTGGAAGAATTAAAATAATGTTTTCCAAATGTACTGATTTTGTCGATAGAATTGTTCTTACACCATATAAATATTTCAAAATGAATTAAAAATATATATGTGGCAATAATCTAATGCCTGAAGAATTTTCAATTCTTTTCTCAAATCTAATTTTCTACATCTAGCAATTCAAAATTCAAATTACAGTTACGTTGCAAACAAGTAGTGGAATGCAATAGAACGTGACAACATACAAAAAAAAGATTAATCCAAATTTCCCTAAAAATTCTACTTAACACCTAAACTAGTCCAAAAATGCCCAAATCAGTATTGACATACTGAAGTTGAAGACTACAGTTTTCAGACACTCTCTTTTCAGATTCTGAATCCAACTGACATCTATTCAAATAAGCATTTATAGATTCTTCAGGAAAATGCTTTCATAAAAATCAATGTACAAAGAACTTCATTTTTATTCTTTCCTTTGTCTCTTCATGGAGTTATTTGAGGCATATGGTGAATGCTAACTGTTCCTGATGATCAAAAGGTAAAAGTTTTTCTTAACATTTTATAAATAAATGAAACCTGATACCATTTTATAACACAAAGTTGCTACTTTCATCCCCTACATGTCACTACATAGTATTCAATAACTTTACGCTATATTGAGATAAGAATTTTGTCAGTGTATGCTTACCATTTTCACCCAGCAACTCTTAATTAATCAATCTGCATCAATAGTATTTAAATCTTAATCTCTACAATGTAATATAAAAGGCACTCAATGAATAATTATTATTGAGTACTTTAAAAGGAAATAGTACATCACATCTACTTGGAAATAACTTTGTTAAGGGCCAGGGATTTAGCTCAGTGGTTCTGGTGCCTGCCTCGCAAGCGCAAGGTCACGAGTTCGATCCCCGGTACCCGCCCCCCCTCCCCCAAAAAAGAAATAACTTTGTTAAAATGTGAGATACTTGAGGGGTTTTTTTCTATTTAAAAGTGAAGTGCTGGGCTGAGGATGTAGATCGATGGTGCTGTGCCTACTTTGCAAGCACAAGGTCCTGAGTTCAATCTCCAGTACCAACAAAACAAAACAAAAAACAAAAAAAAAGTGTAGTGCTCTTCTATTCCACAAGTAGATTCAGACAATATTATCCTAAAAATTAAAGCAGTCATCCTATGGACAGTGCCAATCACATACATTGTTTACTTTTAAAAAATGTTCAAGAAGACAGATTTTCAAATTAAACCTCAATACTTTGCCTGCACTTATTCACTAGAGTCACACTTGGATATTTTCTTAGGTAGTCGTTGGCATCAAATGTGTCTTATGAATTCATAGAATTCGCTCAAATTATCTTTTTCAAATATTTTATAAAATAAAACAAAAAATACTGCAATGCCTATGATAAGAAAGAGGTTATTTAATTCTCAAAGATTTATTTATATCCAGAAGAGAATCAAAGACAAGAGAGACCCTGAATTCTGAGTCAGCCTCAATCAATAGTCCTTCATTTCCATCTACTACCTTTTTCTCTTATTTCTCTTCTTTCCTCCTGTTCTCTTCCAGTTTATTTGATATCTCTAAAAAGTGAAAGTGCAACATAAAATATCTTGATTCTAATGAAAGAGGGAAAAAAGAAAGACTAACTCGAAGGGTGTGACTGCATTTTATTTCAATGACTCTGAAACTCAGAGAAAAAAATGGAAGGTTAATAAAGATGGATGACATCTGACTGGAAATATTGTTGTTACCATCACATAAGTCAAGGTCTTGAAGGTATTTCTTTAGGCAAAGCGTTGAGGTAAAAACACAAATAACAAATAAACCAAACGTTTTCGTTCTTTGTTCTGACACATAAATTATTATAATTAAAACTTTGAGATACCTGATTTGTAACAAGTTTTATTTGACTATTAAAATGATCCATATATTACAACCCTAAAAGTAGAAGTCTTGTTTTCTTGTTCATTTGGATTTCTGTTTATTTAGTGAGATATTACCCAGGTTGTTTGAATTCTTTCCCTTATTATTTCATTATTTACTAATTACTAGGAGCAAAGCACAATTTTGTATGCTTGGAACTTAAGCAATGAACAAAAGAGAGAAGATTGTCAGAAACAATTATCAGATTTAGAAAAGGCTGAAAGTTATTGATAATTTTTTCAATAAAAATATAAATATGTTGAATATTTATTCCAACAGATAATAGCGTAGTACTGACTACCTCATTAATTAATGAGTTAAATGACACCTTTAACACATATGTGTTTAATATTAGAGTCACGATTTACTGTTTTGAAATTTTACTTCCAGGAAGAGCTTGACTTTTCATAGGAATTTTAGTGAACCATATGTAATGCCTACACAACTTAAAAAGAAAGGTTGCTTACATTTTCACTCATTACGTTAAGATAGGTTTTTTTGGCAAGTAGGAAGTCCTATTTTATACTGGCAGAAAAATTTAAATGGAGAATATGTTTCAAGTGTCTAGGCATCCAAACAAATATATTCTTTTTTAAAAGATCCAAAAGTAAGGATACACTGTTTCCTTGGTTACCTATGCCTCTTTTAACTTTGGGTTGGAGCAATAAGATTGTACAATTTCGAGATAACGCTTTTTGCCTGTTAACCTGAAATGAAAGTATCCATACTATTTACAGAGTTGATGGTAAATATAGCTGAACACCCACAGTGCAGTTTGCAGAATCCAGCTGGTTATTATAAGCTTTTATGAATAGTCAATAAAACTTAATAGATACCCATTTCTAGTACTTCACTCCCAGAGCCACAATCAGGTAAAAAATAATCACCCCTCTTGGAGGAGAATGTGTCATCACTTAACCGTCCACCCTGAAACAGAAGGATATTCATTAGTGCTATCATGAGTGATAAAATAGTAACTAAAGATATGTGAGAGCTCGTGTAGTGTGATAATTAAACATATTGCTGTAAATTATTTTCTGTAAATATCAGAAGTCTCACCAAATCTTCTTGAGTAGTTTTTGTGTTTACATTCTTTAGTCTAGATTCTTTATTTAGTTGTTTATGAAATGACCAGAGACCAGTTTAATAAAATTACTTTATTTAGGGAAAGTCTACATATCTATGCTTACATACAAAAATATTGATTATATAAACTAAGGTATCTAATAAAATTGTTCCTTTTTTCAAACTTTATTAGAGTGTCCTGGAAGTAGAATTGATGTACATTTCTAAAAACCTAGGAACCCTGATTTTAAAATTTGTCATTTGAAAATTCCAGTTCACCAATATATCTTAATTCTTTGACAAAATAGATTATTATTTTTTTCTTCTCTCAAAAGTTCAACAGCTCTTTGTTTTTACAACACATTACAAATTGGACTATTACATATCTCACTAAGGCTAAGTGAAATGATAGTTTAGGGACTGATCCTCCCAACATTTCATTCAGTAGAGCAACTTGGAATAGAAATACCAGGACATCCCTTCTTTTCAAATTCAACATTGGAAAGAGAAGTTAATATCCAAAATAATTATCAGGTATAACTGTAACCAGTGCTGAGGAAGCCAAAACTGCAGGTAAATACTTTTAATTTTGAATTTCATTAAGCCATAGTATTTCCTTTGAAATTGTATTTAGCTAGAAATAAGGTACTAAATAAAAAATTTGTCTTTGTCTGTAATAGGTCCATGTTTGTTTTCCCTGGCCATCAACTATTTTAACCTAATTGAGAAGCAATCTTCCCAGAATATTAGTTCTATGTTTTATCTTATAAACTATGTAATTATTTTGAAATACATATAGTTTTACAAAAACTTGCAGATAGTACAGAGAACTCTTACGTGTCCTTCATTTGCTTTCTTCCAATAATTATACTTTATATAACTCTAGTGCACTATCTAAACGAGAAATTTGACATTAGCACAATGTATTATATAGTTCTCTGTTATTTTATCATGCATAAGTTTGGGTGATGACCAATATAATCAAGAAACAGAGTTATTCCATAACCAAAAAAATCTCACTCTTCCAACCCCTTTACACTCCCACCCACTCAACAGTCTCCACCATCTCGAACCCATAGGCACCATTAATTTGTTTTCTATTTAATTCTGTCATTTGGAAATGCTATTTAAATGGAGTCATGTAGCATATGTCCTTCTGAGACCAGATTTTTTTTCTCACTCAGCATAATGCCACTGAGATCCCTCTAAGCTGTTGTCTGTATCAAGAGTTTATTGCTTTTTACTGCTAAGAAACATCCTGTGGTATGGTCCTACTGCAGTTTATCCATTCACCTATTCAGAGAAACATCTTTATTTCCTACATTTGAGCTATTGAAATCATTCTTCTTAGAACAGTTATGTGCAGATTTTGTAAAAATACCTTTTTACTCCCTGGGGATGGTAGTACAATTGACTCCCCATGTGGTGAATGTACATTTGGTTTCTAAGAGACTATGAAGCTGTTTTCTATGGTCCATGTATCATTTTACATTATCAATAGCAAAGTGCAAGCGATCTTGTTTCTCTGTATCACGGTCAACATTTGGTATTACTAATTCAGTAGTAGTATTTTTCAAGATCTTCATTTGCATTTCCTAATCAGGAGTGATTTGAATATCTGTGTATGCACTTATGTCCCGCCTGAGTATTTTTTCCATGAAGTCTCACTTCATGCATTTTGCCCATTTTATAACTGGAATAATTGTTTCTTAGGGTCAAGTTCTGTGACTCCTTTAAACATTCTAAGTCTGAGTCCTTTTCAGATATGTTTTCCAAGTATTCTGTTCCAGTCTGTAATTTACCTTTTCATCTTCTTCGTGTGTTTTTGTTCCAGAATTAAAATTCTCATTTTGATGGAGACAAATTTGTCAAGTGTTTCTGTATATAGATGATTCTTTTGATTTCGTGTTGAAAATTCTTCACCAATTCACCAAGCTAAAAGATTTTCTGCTATATTGTCTTCTAAAATTTTAGAGTTTTGTGTGTTATATTTTCTATAATATGATTCATTTTTGGTAAATTCTTGTATTAAATTTATCATGTAGCATTTAGCTCAAGGTATCCTTAAAGTTATAGTTATCAAAACATTCCAACACCATTTTTTGAAATCTGACCTTACTTTTTGCAGCACTAATTTTGAATTATTTGTTTTGTTCCATTGATCTACTTGTATTTCCTCTGCAAATAAAAATCTTGTTTGTGGTTGCTATCTAAATCTTGAAACTGGATAGATTCTTCCCACTTTATTCTTTTTTCAAATTGCTTTAGTTATTCTAATTGCTTTGCCTTTGCATATAAATTTGTTAGTAATAATGTCAGTATCTACACAATATCTTGCAATAGTTTTTGTATGAATTTTATTGTACACATGTATCAGTTTTGGGAGAATTGTCAACTATTCTAGCTTAGGTAATCCAGCCCATGACCATCACGTGTCTCTCCATCCATTTAGATTTTCTTTAATATTTTTCACCAGTTCTATGTAGTTTTCATTATTCAAATAATATCAGTGTTTTGCTAGTATCATATCTATTTTTAATCAATTGCAAATCCTATTATATTTTTATTTTTTGTCTCTATATGCCCATTGCAATTGTAGAATATATAATTAATTTTTGTATGTTTATTGTATACTCTGACCTTGTTGAAAATGTGGAAAAAAGAAAACTCTTGTACACGTTTGGTGGAATGTAAATTAATATATTCATGATGGAGAAGAGTATGAATGTTTCTCAAAAATCTGGAAATAGAATTATCATATCGTCCAGTAATTCAACTACTGAGGACATATCCATAGGTAAGAAAATCAATATGCCAAAGAGATTTCTGCATGCCCATGTTTATGCAGCCCTGTTCACAACAGCCAAGATATTAAATCAACATAAATGCCCATAGAAGGATAAATTGATGAAGAAATCATGCTATATATTCACCATAGAATATTCAACCATAAAGAATAGTTAAATTCAGTTTTTTGTGGCACCTGGGTGGAACCAAAGGACATTATGTTAATTAAAACAAGTCAGGCACAAAAAGGAAAATACCAAATATTCTCACTGGTATGTGAAAGCTAAAAACAATTGATGCCAACGAAGTAGAAAGTAAAACAATGACTACGAATCTAGAAAGGTAGGGTTAAGGAAAACGGTGAGTGGTTAGGGCTGGGGATTTAGCTCAGTGGTTCCAGCGCCTGCCTCCCAAGCGCAAGGTCTTGAGTTCGAGCCCTGGTACCAAAAAAAAAAAAAAAGACGAGTGGTTAATATGCAAAGATTAGCAGATAGGAGGAGTAACTTCTGATACTTTATAGCACAATAGAGTAATGATGGTCGATAATTAATTGCCTATTTCAAAATAACTGACAGAAAAGATTTTGAGTGTTCGCAATTCAAAGAAATGCTAAATGTTTGGTGTGACAGACACGGCTTACCCTGTCTTAATCATTACACTTTGTACTCATGTGTAAAAATATTATCCTTGTGCCCACTGAAACAAAATATTTTTAAAAGAAGCATCTTGGTGTTTCCATCTGTCGCTAATCTTTACTTAGTTTGGGATCCTTCTAATTTTGACATAACAAGTTATTATTAGTATTATTGTCATTATTATTATTATTACTATCATACTGAAGATTGAATCCAAGGCCTTTGCACTAAGCTACATTGATAGCATTCATTTATTCATTTATTTTTTTAATTCATTTAAATTTTGAGACAGGATAGGCTCAAACTTGAAGTCCTCAAACGTGCCTCAGCCTCCCCGAGTACTGGGATTGTAGCATGGGATTATATGTACCACCACACTGGGATAAATTAGTTCCACATGAAACTTGGGTATTTTCCATACCATGCTATATGATTTTGGATCTTACTTAATTCTTAAGTTGTACTGGGTTCTTGGATACTGATTTGGTGGATGAAGGAAGTTGTTCCCCACTAGTAGGTGGGGTGCAGTTCAGATCCCACACTTAGACTCCATTGCCAAGTGGAGGACTGATTGTTACTGATAGGTGGGGTTATGAGTTCAGTGCCTGTTACTTCTCCACTGGAATAATCTTACTTGGAAGGGGAGAGATGTTTCATTTTCTTAATGTCATCAAAGTAGTCAAATTGACACCATGAGGGTTAACCTGGATACAGGTGAATAAAGCTAACTACACTTTATGGGATACAAGTCTAGGCTCTTTACTTTGACTCAATTTTTGTTATTTTGTTGTATCATATAGCTGAAATAGACTGGTTACACCAGTGTCCTGTCCTACTAGGCTTCTTAGTGGTTTCTTGGTCAGAGTAGGTTTTCATTTGACATCTGTATGCACTCACTGATCTAGTTTTCTGTCTCTTCTATATCAAGTCAGCATTGATGAGTTTAAAAGGGAACTCAGGGAGCTCACCACTCTATTTTCTCTCAGAACTCAAGATCCTTAGATTGTCTACATTCTTCTTTCCACCCTCCCGTCTTCTTAGGTTTGTTTCATTTATCACATTCAGGCTTTTAATCTCAACATAGTAGGAGGAATGAGGGAAAGTGTATCTATTTCATCTTTCCAAGAGAAACCTCTTTGTTCTGAAAGATACCGTCTCCCCCCCATCTGCTTCCATGTCTGTCTGTGGCTGTCATTTGTTGACATTTGTAGGAAGAACACTCCTCTGAAAACTGGCCAGAGAAATTCCATTTTGTACCAGGCCACTATTTAGCCCTCAAGTGGCCCCCACCAGGTGCTGAGGCTGTGTGCCAGACTGCAGCCAAACAAGGCATCCGTCCCTGTGTTGGCAGTCCTTGCAAGGGCAGTGGAGTGTCTGATAAGGACGGGAACAGAATCCATGCCACTTTTCTTTTTCTCAATGACTCCTCTTTGTGATCCTGCTTTTGTGGTTCTAATTAGAGCCCTATAAAACCAGTAGCTCCACAAAGAGAAGTCGGTTACTTTGGTAGTCCTGCAGCCTGCAAGTTGTCCACTGATGTGTAGGTAACCCTAATAAACTCTCCGACTCGCCAAACGACCTTTCTGAGCCTTTCTTCAGACTGTCAGTGCCCTCCCAGTATGGAGGCAGATCACTCTTTCACATCTGTCCGGGAAATTCTGAGAACAACACTGCATCCTCCTGGACATGGTGATTAGTTGAGGTTTGTAAGTGTGAAACCAAGACCAGTCAAAGCCAGTCGGATCCACTGGATTTGCGGAAATTATTAGGAATGCAAAACTCACTTTTGGAATGTAACTGAAATCATATCCATGTGCAACTCCAGGTGTCCATTTTATTACATAAGGAGACACCATACCTGAGAGTCACCCCAACACGGAAGAACCAGGGGCAAAGTTTGGGTAAGAACTGGCTGTGCACGGAGGACTCCGGAGGGTCCCAAATCTGGTTCCACACTGAGCTGTTGGATTTTGTAAGCCAACATTTTCCATTTTTACTTTAATTTTTCAGTTTTTGTAATAAAAGGAGCCCTCAAAAATATCATCCTAACTCATATTTCTGTGGGTATAAATCATCATATTCTGCCAAATAGTGATATTTTCCATATCAGTGTTTGATACATCACAATTTTAGCAAAGTTAATCTAAAACTCTAGCAATAGATGAGATAGCTTGATTAGATACTTTAAAGATTGTGCTTACTCAAAATATTCAGAAAAATCACACATTTTTATCTCATCTGAACTAAAAAGTCACAGAAATTCCTGATTTTTCTTAATGGACCATGAGACCATGAACTTTTGTACAATAGGCCAAAGTAAACAATGTTTTCTTGGCATTTACTAAATCCAAAAAAATCATCCTGCTTTCCAATAGTCTCTTAATGGTATAAATTATTTTAGTAGTGACAACAATATCAAGTTAACTAGCAATAAAATACAAATACCCATACAAAAGAAATAGTCTTTAAACTTATGGCATGAATGTATATACTAATGTATATACTCTACTTCCTATTTTATATTTTGTTCCATTTCTTTTGTTGTTTTTCTTTAATGTTTATTCTTTCCTATAAATTGCTTTATTTACCCTCTATTGAGTTGGATCTGTCCTAGGACAGCATATGTTTTTGCATAACTACTGACATGAAATATTTACAAACTTAGAATTTGAATATCTGAAGAGGAAAGGGAATTCTTGGAGGTAAGAAGAAAGACCTAAGAAAGGAAAATGAAAATATTAAAACAAAATTCAACTTTAAACACTCTTGTATCAAATCATGTAGTTTTCAGCGGGAACATATGACTAAAGTGAAAGAATGTGCCTTAAATGACCATAAATATGAAAGTCACATCACGGTTGATTTATTTTTGTATTTCCATCCCATGTGTTAAAAGCAACACAGAGTAGGTGCTCCCAACACATTCATTCCCTGGCTGCCTGCCTGGCTGACTGTATGAGCCAGGGCTTCAGGAAGTCTCAGTGGATGAGGTAATATTTTGGATTTCCGTATCCTCTTCTGCCTCCTTTTCTACAGTACCTTGAGGTTCTCATGTTCTAGTTCTTGAACATTTACATAGTATTTGGCCAAACGCTTGACTCTTCTAATTGAACTAAAACATATACAGCAACTTCCCGCTTCACAAACTTTCATGGGGCAATAGCTGCTCTATTCAGCCAAGTTGGCTTGGACCTATTTCCAAGGACATCTGCCTATGTCCACATCCTCTGAAATCTGGTCTTCATTTTTTCTTTGGTGACTTTTATTAACTGCTACTTTTCTCCTGCAGGTAGCTTATGAGCAATGTGAGCTGCTACTTAGGTCAGCACTCCTGAGATTGGCTCCTGGAATGAGTACCTAACAAAGGCAGCGGACCCCAGGCACACTTTGGAGCACACAAATAGAAAACAGTGAATTCAAGAGGGTGAAACAAGATACATCTATTCTCTGTTACAACTGTTCCCCTGTGAATTGCAACAAACCACTCACTTGGGGAAGAAGTTTATTACTATGATCCAAACAAAGTAGAAAATATTTTTGGATGATTTTATAAAGGCATTTTATTACAGTAATGGACTGCTTTTACTCTGTGAAGTAAATTTTCATATCCCTTGGAGTTGACATATATAACAGTCATTTGAACCATAAATGTATGTGGTCATCAAAAAGGACAGGTGATGCTCCTACATGTACTCATTAACTCCTTATCTGCTAGTCACATAATTGCCAGATGGGCTAGAATAAGTTTTCTTTGTATTGTTACTTTTTGAATTCATTTATCTGCATGATACAAAAATGTAAATTATTACAACTAAGTTTAAAGTCATCTAGATTATCATCTTTAATGTTGGTTCTTAGCTGCTTGTCTCCTCTCATGGGTCATGTTTATCAAAGTCGTAGGTATCCTAGACATTTTTCAACATATACTCAACATTCAACCTATTCCTTTAAACTGAAGGTCGACATGGCTTTTCAATCAAGATTCACTTTGATAGTGTAATAATCTTAATCACAACAAAGTTACCTATTAGATGAGAATGAACAAACTGGAGCTTGACTAAGTAGGTTCTTATACTCTAGAAACAAGGAGTGTGAAGGACTTCTGTGTTTCTCAGTACAAAGTAAGGGTAAGAATAATAACAGAAAGCAGTATAATGTGAAGCAATAATAATTATTATTAGTATATTCAATAATATTTAAAATTAAATTAATCAACATATAACAAAGTTGCAAAATAAACTAGATATGTGTCTGTTACAAAGTAGTCTCTGCGTCTTCTTTTTCTTCCTTCATCAACTATTAGTTTTACAGGAAAAAAAAAAGTAATATGCATAAAATAAAGATGTACATATCATAGTAAATTATATCATAACTAACAAATACACAGAAAGTCGTGTTTTTAAAAAGTGCTAACATTTGTAGAAATGAAGGAATTTAGATTAAAGTTATCTATCAAAGGAGTCTGAAGGGGAAAAAAAAGTGCTATAACATCTTTCATGGCTAAACCCACTGGGCTGGTGCACATTTGCAGCCCTTTCATTTGTAGAGTCAACTACATTTCTTGGGCAAATAAACATTGAAGAACACTAAATATCTTTTAAGAACATCAAATATCCTCTGTAACACAGGAACTATTCACAGGATTAGAAACTCATTCTTCAGTTGGTCGCTTTTAGTTTTGAATCTTTTCCAATCTATAAAACTAAAATTCTCTCTCTCTCTCCATGGCTATGGCACCCAGTATGCTTTGCATACTAATTTTGAGAGAATGTATTATTTATTATTTTCTCAAAACATCTTAATGGCAATATTTTCTTTGACAGTTCAGTAAATTAATTTTTTAAAATCTCTCTTCTTTGCCCTCTTTCCTGCTGAGCTCCTGAGCCCTCAATGCCAACTTCCAGCCCAGATTGAATCATTACAACTGAGTTTCAGTGTGTGAAAAATGTTAGTTTGCACTGGAAGTGCTGATATGGTTTCAATTGCAGTGGTAGTAACTGCTCCATGACAACTGTAGATAGATCTCTTGACCCTCTTAACTGCTTTTGCTTTTGGAATATCAAGACAAAGCCTCCCTTTTCCAGTCTTCATCAGCTTCCTATAAACTCAGGAATAATTTAATGATAAGTGTGTCCCTGAATATAGTTTATTTGGCTACTGAAAAGTGAAATATTCCTTTCAGTTCCTAAATTCTCAGCTCCAGTGTCTTAAAAGAAACTGAGTGAAGAAACAAAACCACTTCCTGTTCTGTATTCAGAAATGGGCCTTATTCATTCTAAACAGTATTCATTCTTCCATTCACAACTATGTGGGCAAGCCATGTCCTCTTTTTTTTCTACCCACCTTATCCTCAGTTTCTCCTAATTTTTATTGCAGACAAAATGCGACAAGTCTGCTTGCATTTATCCTAACTTCAGTGATGACAGACAATGCTGTCTGATTTCCCTCTGAAATTCAATCATTAGGATAGTGATTCAGACAATCTTTAAACCATTTCTCAATATTTCCTAACTCTTAACTACTTTACATGTCCTTTTTTACAGACCTGAAATTATTTATATACCTTTTTCAGAAACAGTAGTCTAAAGTAAATGAGTAAATGATTGCTATTCTCATATAGCAATCTTGGTCATTTTGAAAAAAAAAATCCTGCACCTATCTGTACCTAAATCTGTTGAAAAAGAACAAACACATTGAAATCAAACCTATTAAATCCACATTTATTGTAGTGTATGGGTCTCAGCCTATATATAATATAGCCTATATATATATATATATATATATATATATATATATATGGCCTGTATAAGCCTATCAAGCTTCAAGATGTGCCTGAATATTGAAGCAAGTCGTTGCAAAAGGCACCAATGTCTTTTAAAGATTTTCAGTGGAGATGATACATGGCTACACATGAAGAAACTCTCTTACATCGTCTAGATGAACTACCTAAAGCAAAATAACAAATTATTTACAATTTGTCATTTGAAGAGATTTAAGAGTTATCTCTATCCCATGACTTGGAGTATTTCTCAAAAACTCTGTTCGATTATATCAAAGTTTAGGAAGTGTTAAAATCAGGGTGAAGAAAACTGGCTATGGTTCATGTTAAGCAAAAAAGGGCTGTTAAACTGGAGAATCAGGCTTAGGAAATAAATAGAAATAAAGGTAAGAAAAGGCAAACTAAGAACCGATACAGAAATAGTCAGTTTAAAATGACATTGCTAGAGCTGACTCCATTAAAACACATTTCTGAACTGCTGTACACTTCTATCCCTACCACTAACGCCTAGAATTGTTTCCTCTTCTTGAATCCTTCCTTCACTCCATGGATATTCAAAATGAAGGGGGACCTTGTATCCAGCCACTCTACTGAATTTAATATGACAGTTTAACTTCTTCATTTCCTATCTTTATTCCTTTTATTTCTTTCTCTTGTCTAATTGCCATGGCTAATGTTTCCAGAACTATATTGAATAAGAGTGATGACAGTGGGCATCCTTGTCTTGTTCCTGAATTTAGAGTGAAAGATTTCAATTTTTGACCATTTAGTATAATGTTGATTGTTGGTTTTTCATAGATGGCTTTTATCAGGTTGAGATACAGACAATCTATTTCAATTTTCTGATCATAATGTATACCTAAAATGTGCCAATAAAATTAATTTAAAAAAATTAAGGGGGGAAATTCCAGTAAACCCAACTAGGTCATGTGATCAAGATTTAGCAGCTATCCAATACCAAGTGATAAAAAGAAATGTGACCCAACCACAAGGCCCATTACAACTGCAAATTCTGAATATAATGCATGTAGAAAATAATTTCTCTCTGTAAAATGATGGTAGTTCTCTTCTGATTCAGGTCTTTTGATCCATTGAAATAAGGAAACCAAAATACAAGTGACACGTCTTCCAGAGTCACTTGTAGTAGCTGGATGCTTTCTTATCTGCTAAGTATATAGCATTATAGCCAGAGTTTGGTAAGGCAGAACTAAGAAATAAAACTAAATAATTCTCACTAATAAGAGATACAGTATCAACCTGCCCAGATGATAACTTTTCTCTACAGAAACCTATAAATGAGGTGGCAGGAATTTATGGTCTGATTCCCTTCAGAAGGCTTTGGCAGCATCTTGCTGAATTGTAGGAGGAGGAGAAAGGGTGCGAGGAGAGGTAGAGCAGAGTAGATACTGTGGGATCCATCAAGAAAAGGAGAGGGTCAGAACAGAAGCAAAGAGACAGGAGAAACAGGGAGGAGCAGAAGAGGAAACAGGAAGGGGGAAGGACAGAAACAGCAGAGGAAGGGTGGAAACTCTGTTTCCTTTTTTAATCCAACCCAAGCTGGAGTTGAACCATCCAGGGCTGCTGTCCTTGGAGTCTGAGAGGACAAGACCATAACCAGGGGCCTGAGGATCTTGTGCCTTATGCTGGGAAGTTTGTAGTCTAGGTGACTTAGAGGTTTGATGAATCAAATCACAAACCGACTCCAACTTTTCTCATTTGTTTTGTTTGTGTGTTTTGCTATAATCAATGTCAACTTGAGTATAACAAAACTTTGAAACATATTAATGAAAGTAAATATTTTTGGAACGCTTATCTTTTCTGTTTTCAAGGCATTTCTTCCCATTTTTCTCCCACACATTGAGATTTCTCCTGAACATTATTATATATTGAATAGTGAAAAAACAATAAAAATTTTAGAAAACCACATCTTCTTTATCCAGTCTCCAATTGATGGGCAATTGGGCTGTCCAAGTTTTACCTATTACAAACTGTGCTTCTATAAACATGGGTGCATATGTATTTTTTTATAAAATAGAGTACTACTCATCCATAAAGAATGAGAAATTAGAGACATTTATAGCTAAGTGGATGCACATTGAAGTGATACTCCTAAATGAAATAAATAGCACACACTTGAGTAAATACCGAATTGTATCTCTGGTGTGAGAAACTGAAAGTGTAAATAAGGATCAAAATGTATAATAGATAATGTGAAATAGGAAGAAAAGGTAAAAAGGGGAAGGGGAATTGGGAGGCACAGGGGAAATGAAAGAAGGGAAAGGAACAAATATGAGAAAAGGAAAAATTGGAAACAAGTTTTTGTAAATAGGAAGGGGTGGAGGGGTTGATGGGAGGGCAGGGTAATGGGGAAAAAATAAGAACCAAGATATATTATGTAAACAAACAAATTCCCAATGATGAATGCCATAATATTGTATACCTAAAATGTACCAATGAACTTAATGAATAAAAATCAACAAAAATATTAAATTTCCTAAAATTATTGTTCTTCAGACAGCATTCCCCTTATCTTAATCTTTGTTACATAGTTTTCATTGGTCTTTAGAGATAGATTTAGGTCCTCCCAACTATGTCCTGAATACCATTAGAATTGTAGCATCGAAATACATTTAGAAGAAATGCTATTGTACAAATGTCTCTTGAATAAAACATAAATACTAGACCTTAGACCCTTTCAGGTGAAATGTGGGCTATTTTTGACTTTAAAATTTTTAGATATGCAAATCTTCTATTTGTAAATAATTTAAGGTGATCAAATTTGTTAAGCTTACTTTTATGATATTTTTCTATTTTCACATGTGTTCATTTTAATAGAGAACTCCCAATGCCTCAATTTCAACAGTGAGTCATAGATTATGATATCCAATTTTATTAAAAGATCCATTAAAGAAATTCTGTAAGCCAGTGATAATGTCTGATGTAGAATAATGATATAATTTTTACACCTTATAGACATCATGTTTGCTTTTGATTTTAGACTGTTCTTGTTTTTCAGTCTTAATAAGGGATAAGGAAGAATGTATAATGATAATGTCTCCAAACAAAGATAAATTTTCTATAGAATGTCTCAGATTTATCCATATTAAGCATTTATTTTCTTTCAAAAAGAAATTTTGTTAATGTCAGCTTTCAATACACTAAAGAGGGAAGAGGATACTACAGTTCTAAATGATCTATTTCCTGGAATCAATCTCACATTAATCTTTTTCACTGTGAGTCTAGTTTCTATATATGCCCTGTGTGTGGCCTACTGACTCTAAGTGAAGAAGTCATGTAGTATAGTATAGGTGGCTTGATTTCCACCACTCTGGTGTACGTATGAAATGATGTGGGTCATGTTTGTTTCATTCATTCACATGTTCTCAGCCATTTTATTCTTTCATAAATGTGTGAAGACTTTTGTTTTATGATGGATGAATTATATTTTGTACTTATTAAATTGGCAGTGGGCGGGACAAGAAGCAAATATGTTAACTGAATGAGCCAACCCAGCTGGAAACACATTATGATATCACATTCTAAAATGTTTCCAAAATATATTTTCTTGAATTATTTATATTTCTCATAATTATATTTTTATTTCACATATGCAATATTTTCTCAAACTCATCTCTGAATGTTAATTTGAGGGTTTTTTCCAAGATTCATTCTGTTCTGGGAATTATACAATTCAACTTAAAAATTTTCTAGATTTTTTTATTTGAAACAAATTTCAATTCTTTTAAAAACAGGTTGAAAATCAGTTCCAGACAATCCCATAACATTTAGAGATATTTGCCAAATGTTTACATAAATATTTATGCTTTACTCTATTTGCATCATGATATTCCCTCCTTATCTCTCTCCCTCCCCTCTATGTGTGTAAGTTTTTCTGAATTACTTTAGAATCTGTGGAGACATTATGCCACTTCATGCCTGATTTCTACTATATTCAATGTATTTAATCATTTGCTCAAGGTTAGAATAAATAGAAGCAGACTTCAAAATTGCCAGCCCATACCACTAATAAAAGACAAAGGTAAACCAATTCACCTGGAGCTCATTTTGTGTTTATACTTCTTTTGCTTTTTAGGTAAAATTTACAACAAATAAAACATACAAATCTTAGATGTCCAGTTCAATGGCTTTCAATGGTGTATAAATGTGGGCAAGCCAATGATATCAAGATATAGACCATTTCTAGTATACAAAGACATTCTTGCATCCTTCTTACTAATTTATCTTCTTTATTAGAGGCAACCATTTTATGATTTTTTATCTTTACATATCAGTTTTACCTGTCCTAGAACTTAATGAAAATCAGTTTGTGTTTTACATAAACAGGATTACTACTTTTTTGTTTTTGTTTTTGTTTTTGTTTTTGTGTTTTTCAGTCGAGGTCTGGCCAAGCAGCTCAAGCTGGACTTGAACTTCCTATGTAGTCCAGGTCGGCCTCAAATTCACAGCAGTCATCCTGCCTCAGCCTCCTGAGTGCTGGGATTACAGGCATGCACCAACATGCCCAGCATTGGATTACTCTTTTGTACGTGGGTGCCTTCACCTTGTGTTATGTTTCTGTGTGTAACAGTAGCACATTCCATTTTGAATACTGAGTAGCATTCCATCCACCACATGAATAAATCAAATTTTTATGCACTCTCCTTCTGCTGGATATTCATGTATTTTGCATTTGGATAATTGATCAATAAAGATGCTAAGATACTTATTTTATCCACATATATTTGTATTCTCTTGGATAGAAACCTGTAAATGAAATGGTTCTCAAGACAAGTTCATTTTAAACATTATTAGAAATAATCAAACTTTTTAAACAGTGTAATGCTTTTTCAAATCACACAGGTGATAAGTGAAATTTCTGGTTCCTTCTATCTCTTCTAATATTTGCAATGTAGATCATTTTAATTTCTGCATTCTCATGACTGTGTGGAGACAACTTGGCATGATTCTACATTGAATTTTCCTGATGACTACTGAGGTAGAGCACTTTTTTCATATGCTGAATACATCAGACATACTTTGTGATATGAGTTTTTAAATAACTTGTTCTTTTTTGATTGGGTTGCTTGTCTTTTGTTGTTGAATCTATGATGTATCTGTGGATTCTAGATACAAGTCCTTTGTTAATGATATTCTTGACAATGTTTTCTCCAGTTTGTCTTGTCTTTCATTCTGTTAGTAGAAGCTTGGAAGGAATGGGCTATTTTAAATTTTTTAATTAATTTTATTAGTACATTTTAGGTATACAATATAATGACAGTCATCATTGGAGATTTGGACCTTTACATAATATATCTTGATTCTTATTTTGGGGAAGGCAAGACAATGGGATATTTTAATTTCAGGAAAACTCAATTTACCATTAATTTCTTTAAGTGTTAATGTTTCAGTGATTTGTCTCAGATTTCTTTATTAATGTGTATTTCATTTGAGAATCTGTACTATCATGTGTACTTAGGTATAGATACATTTTAAATTAAGTTTTTGAATAGTGTAATGTAAAGATTAATGTTGATGCTTTTTCCAAACGCAGTACCATTTTGGGTACCATTTATTGAAACAATGTTTTTGTCCATTGAGTTATCTGCTAAATGAACTAACCACATATATGTTGGTCTGTTTATGAAATCTATTGTGTTCCAATGATTCCTTTTACTATTCTCAAGCAGTGCCATATCATGTTATTTTAATTTTTCAGTGGACTTAAAATCATATGGTATAAGTGTTCCCATCTTATTTTACCTCTCCTTCTTTTCCTATTCTTCAATTTTATTTTGGTACACACTGTCCTTTTCAGATCCCCATAAATTTTACTAGAACTTGCTAGATTTTATTTTTAAAAGCCAAGTGGGTTTATGGTGGAGAATATGCTATATATATTTACAGTTAATATACATGTTTACAGTTAATTTGGTAAGAATTGAAATCTCAATGAACTTTTGTCTTTGATCTCATGAGCATGGTTTAACTTTCCATTTGTTTAAGCCTTCTTATATTAGTTAAAAATATTATTCCTAAGAATTTTTTGTATTTTGTTGCTTTTTTTGTTATTTTTCCTATGGGAATTGACCTCAGGACCTTGCATTTGCCAGGCAGGTGCAGCATTGCTGAGCCATATTCTGGCCTTTGATGCTTTTGTTATCATTTCTTATATGTTTTATTCATGTTTTTATATGTTCTTATGCAACTTATTATTGGTTTATTCATTTAGTAGTCATAATAGTGGATTTTTAGTCTTTAGGGACATTTTTTTTAGGAACATTTTTGCAGACAATTGTATGACCTCCAACTGTTCCAAGTAGGAACAGTTATACTTCCTCCTTCCCAACTTCTTCACAAGTCCCAGTATCTCATCAGTGCCAAGACTACATTTCTATGGGATTTTCCCTTGACTACACATCACAATTTCCCATTTCTTCCCAGGTCTATGAGTTCTAATTTTATTCTGAGCATTTGAAATAATATACTGTAGAAGCTCTGAGTTCCATTGTGTACCCTTGAAGAAGCTCATTATTTGTTCATTTGCCTAGGTGGTTTGTTTTATCTTGTTTTTTTTTCTATTTAGCAATTCAAACAAATGGCCTCAACTCAAAACTTTGTAAGTGTTGAAGGAAGTCAAAACGTTCTAATTCTTTTAGCCCTCTAGTTATTTATTTCTACCGGAGTTTTTGAATTTTTTCTATACATAAGCAATTTATGTGCAAACAAAGTTTTAGGGCAGAGGTCTGTCTACAATGTGCTAATTCTATATGCTAATTCCTCATGTGAGGATGAGTGATTTTTAGTAAGCTTTCTGGTTCAATTTAATAAACATTACATAAAATAAATTTGTTATTGCCCTTGATGAGAACACACAGAAAACAGTAAGATTAAGCCAATATGTTTTCTTTGTAAGGGCCTGATAGCATCCCATTAACAGTTTCAATAATTTCAGTGTCATCAAATAATTGTTTATGCATATTTTGCTTACAGTCTGTGACCATTATCCATAGGTGGGCTGATTTAATACTTTAGCATTACCAGCATCAGAATTACCCATACTGTATTTATTCATTGGTCTTTCGGCATACTCATGCTTTTCTCACACTTTTGTTCTTCTTTGATTACCTTTTCCTAATTGGAGCAAGTTAGAAGGTGACCCCTAATATATATCTACTGTGAACCCATGAATATAGCCTTAGAGAAAGGGTATTTGTAGATAAAATTAAGGATCTTGAGGCACTCATACTGGATTATGCAGGGGACCCTCAATCTAGTGATCACTATGTTCTTACAAAAGTACTGGGAGAGACCTGAGATAGACAGAGGAGGAGAAAGATATGAACAGGTGGAGACAAATATTGAAGTTATGCATCCAGAGGTTTCAAAACACCTGGAGCTACTAGAGGCTGGGAAGAAGCAAGAAAGTTTTGTACCTCAAGATTGAGGGGAAAATTGTCCTGCTGATTATCTTGACTTTAGACTTTGGGCCTCAAGGACTGTATCAAAATAAATTTCTACTGTGTTTAGCCACCCATCTTTTGGTGATCTACAGTAGCAGTGCTGGGAATTTCATACAATATTTAAGAATAAGCAATAGTTGACCACCAGTTATGTAGATAGTTATAGGGTTTGTTTAGGATATTTGTTTAGGAAAATGTTATAAAGAATATTCAAGCATTTCTCCTGAGTAAAGGAGTCTTTCTTGTAGACCTGCGAGAATAGAAAAAATGTGTGCTTATCTTAACGAATTTTTCCCATTTGGAGGGGGTGCATGTGTAAGTAATTTTTACATAGTAGGCCACTTCTAAATAACAGGTACATAATTACACAGAATTCAGGGCTCACTAAGAGCTTCTTTTTCTTTTCCATTTTGCTACCATTATTTTTCTGCTCCTTTTAATGTATCTTGCAAGAAAACAGATTCAAAGAAGAGCATTGTACTATCTTGGGAGAAAATACTTTAAGGAACTGAAGTATATTCTTTAATCAAGTATTAAATATCTTACCTTTTATAAACTAGAAAACTGATAGCTAGCTGTTTTAAGTAACTTCTTAAACATATATCACCAGAATTCCAGCTCAGGCTGATTCTACTACATGTAGAAGTTTTTCACCTGGCACATTTTAAGGAGCATTTACTGAATAATATACATATATATGTGCTATGAAATATGAATATGTAAGTTTTCTAGGTTCTATGAAAAATAAAAGGATGCATAATATATTGTTGGACTCTTCAAAGTATCTATAGTAAATAGTAGCATGTCAGATAATTAGAATATGTATCATTACATAGATATTAAGAGTATATTATTTTGTAACTGGAAATCCTGGAAAATTTGTTTTTCATGAGTAGTAATATATTACATAGAAAAAAATTATAAAACAATATCATAAAATATTTGTCATTTGCTGACAGGAATGTATTCCACCTACTGTTTTTGTGCTGTAATAACCAAAGTCACCTAATATTTTGACAGCCTTAGTCTGTCTGCACTATATGTGAATTTATTACTCACCATTTTTTATAGTGCTAATGTAAAACAGTATAAAATACTATCTTGTCACATTAAATCTGTGATGGAAATCTTATTAGATTTCAAGAAATGACTTAATACTTTATTATCTAAAATATTGTAGTTGAATATGGTGTACCATCATTTCTGTGTTACTAATTAAATATTGATTGGTTTAAAAGTTGCAACATTAACAGCATAGAAAAAGCTTTTCAACTTTTTATAGTACAAAAGGACACTGTGTGCTTAGGTGTCTTCTGGTGAAATCAATATAAAACATCCATGGCTCAGGACTCCACGTAATAGCCATGAGTCAGACAGTGATGCTTCCATCGGGTCATAGAATTTTAACTCTAAAATAGTTGTAAATGTAATGAACCACCTTAAAAAGTAAAAACATAAAAAGGCAAATGGAAATGAAGAGATTATAGCCTTAATCAT
Source organism: Heterocephalus glaber (assembly GCF_053883595.1). Taxonomy (NCBI): domain Eukaryota; kingdom Metazoa; phylum Chordata; class Mammalia; order Rodentia; family Bathyergidae; genus Heterocephalus; species Heterocephalus glaber. The sequence goes on from NW_028258312.1 coordinate 21,672,895, forward strand.
TTCTTTGAAGTAGTTATATAAAAATGTCAATACTATAGTCTTATTTGAAGAGAAACTTGGTGTACTTGTATGAAGTCATTAAATGGTTGATTTTTACTCCTTAGAATTTCTGTACTTGGAATGGAATGATGCTATGTTTTATCTAGAGTTAGCCTAGATTTGGGTCTAAAATATCTTTAGAAATTCTCAGTTACTACTGAAAAACTGCTCATTCTTTCCACATAATACTGTTACCATTATTTCAAAAAATATAAATATATAATCTAAGATTTCACAGTTTTAGTTAAAATATACAGAACAAAAGTTTAAGGCCAATGTCATTCACCAGTTAACTGTTTCTAATCTCATCTGTATTCTATAACATTAGCTATTAGTATGTACTTCTACTGTTTAAGTTGCTTTTATATATTTATTTTCTTGGTTTAAGAATACAACAGAAGTGAGCCAGGGATTTAGCTCAGTGGCACCACACCTGCCTCGTAAGTGCAAGGTCCTGAGTTCAATCCCTGTTATCAAAAAAAAAAGAAAAAAGAAAAAAAAAAGAAATACAACAGAGGTGAAAAATAATCTTGGCTAATTCACAAAGTGATCACATTTCCTACCTCTTCGTAGTTTGAATACTTTGATAGCTTCTAGAAAAGACAACCATTCTATTTTTATCAAAGTTAATTTACTAACCAGAAATAAAGTTTCTCCAAAACCTATTTTTCCTGGAAGGATAATATAATTTGATACTCCATATTATAGTGATTAAAAATTTCCTAGTTCTGACATTATATTATGTCACATTTTCCCAAAGAACTTTTAGATATTAAATATTGATACTGCTTATTTCATCTGTGTGTGTGCGTGTGTGTATGTGTGTGTGTGTAATTTACATACACAGAATGTTTCACACAAATACATTGACCACCATCTCATGGAATTGGTGTCCTAAAGAAAATATTTAGGGAGAAAATGAGATTGCAAATTTTTATTCTAAACTTTAATGAAGATATTAAAGATATCTTACACTTCATTATTGTTGTACCATTTGCTAACCAGAACTTACCAGCACTCACAAGCAAAAAGTACATGGAGACTTGTTAATCCACACCATCAAACTGTCTTTTTACTGTTTTTCTTGGTTTGGTTTGGGCTTCATTACCATTTCTTGACTTCTTAAATCTTAAGTCTGGGTCTTCTCATTAAGTGTTTTTGCTCTATTCTTTATCAGGTATCAGAAAAATTGCATAAGAACTTTCATAATATTTCTAACTTACCAATATCTATCAAAATAAGCAGTGTTAAAATAATTTTTAGAAATAATTAAATCAATTAGGATATGTTGAAACTGTTTCATTGATTTCTTATTATCCACTTTATCTTATTTACTTTATTTTATTTAACCATACAATACCCAATCCAGTAGTCACTTCCTATAGACTCCTTTTCCACAAAATATCCACTTCATCCAGGGGGCTGTGGAATTTCAACGTCTTTGCCTTTTGTGTTGGTCCCTAATTCATTCCTGACAGCTGTCCACATACCACAAATTATACGTGGATCATCATTCATTGCTCAAAGCACTTCAACAAGTTAAAAATTCTTTAATCTGATTGACAGTTACCTATCTGCTGCTGATTTGCTTGTCTCTTCCCATCTATTTTCCCCTTGTCAAACTTGCTCTTTCTCCAAGTCCATTTTTGCCTCGTTGCTCTTATGCCAATTTCCATACTGCCAGCCATGCTTCTACACGTCCTTTGCATACATGGTTCTTTATCCCTCTCAGATTCTTTTTTTAAGCAAAACATTTATTGATGCATTTTAGATATACATAATGATAACATTCGTCATGGGGAATTTGTACCTGCACATGACACATCCGACTTTTTCCTTCTTTTATCCCATTCCCCTCCCTCCCTTGGACCCCTCTTCCCCTCTCCATATACAAAAGCCTTATTTGTATTTTTCCTTCCATTTTCTCTTTTTTTCTTGCCCTTTCCTTCCATTCCTCTCCCCTTTCCTTTGCTCCCTTTCCCATTTGAATATTTTCTTCCCATTTCCCAATGTCTAGTGTATATTTATTTCCACTTTTGCTTTCTCACACTAAAGAAACAATGTAGTATTTAAATACGTGTGTCTGATTTATTTCACTTAAGAATATGGTCTCAAGGTGCATCCATTTAACTATAAATGTCTCAAGCTCATCCTTCTTTATAGCAGAGAATTACTCCATTTTAAATATAACCAATATGTTTGAGAGTTCTACCTATTTTATCTTCCAGCAGTTCAAGTTCTTCTGTTTTAATATTTCAATTTTTAATCACTTCAATTTTAGTTTAGTGCATGGTGAGAGACATGGATCTAGTTTTAGTCTTCAGCAAGTGGAAAGCCAGTTTTCCAGCACCTTCTTTAAAAAGACTATCTTTCTTCCAGTGAAGGTGTTTGGCTCCTTTGTCAAAGATAAGGTGGCTGAGTATGTCTGGAGTTGATTTTGCATCTTCTAATCTATTCCATTGATTCTCAGGTCTGTTTTGGGGTGGGTTTTTCTTTTGGTGGGGGGTTGCCAATACCATACTGTTTTTATAACAATACCTATGTAGTATAACTTCAAGTCAGGGATTGTGATGCCTCCAGCCTTACCTTTGTTGCCCAAGATTGCCTTTGCTATTGTCATTCCCTTCTGGTTCCAACTGAATTTTAGGATTATTTTTCTCTGATTCTGTGAAATATGCTGTTGGAATTTTGATCCGGATTCCTTTAAATCTGTATGACAATTTTGAAAGTATGGCCATTTTCACTATATTGATTCTCCCTACCCAAGAACAAGGATGAATTTTCCATTTTCTGATATCCTATTCAATCTCCCTTCTTCAGAGTACTGTAGTTTTCCATGTAGAGGTCTTTTACTTCCTTCATTAGATTGATTCCTAGATATTTCATTTTTTGGATGCAATTGTGAAAGGAGTTGCTTCCCTAATTTCTATCTCAGTGAATTTATTATTCGTGTGCAGGAATGCTATTGATTTATGAGTGTTGAGTTTGTATCCAGCTACACTCCTAAATTTGGTTGTTAAATCTAAAAGTCTTTTTGTGGAACATTTGGGGTTTTCTATGTAGAGTAATGTGTCATCTGAAAATAATGATAATTTTACTTCTTCCTTCCCTATCCTTATTCCTTTTATTTCTTTCTCTTGTCTAATTGCTCTGGGTAATGTTTCCAGAGCTATTTTAAATAGAAGTGGTGACAGTGGACATCTTTGTCTTGTTCCTTATATTAGAGTGAAAGCTTTCAGGTTCTGGTCCATTTTCCCACTCAGATTCTAACCCACTGTCACCTTGTACTGATCATCCATTGTAAAGCAAATACATAATATATTTACATAGAACTTAAAATATCAGATATTATTTGTTCTTTTTGTCCTTTTCCCCAAAAAATATAAGCTCAATAGATGTAGTTTTGCTCTTCACATATAGAACAGTGTCTGGTACATAGGAAACAATAAATTTTTGTATAATTGATGCTAAATGAATGATTTTTAAATTCAAACTATTAAAAAGAAAATATAAAGAAAAAATTTAAAAGAAAATATGAAAAAAACTAAAGATAATTATTTTCAAATTTATTTTTATTATTTATGAATTATGGTTGTGTACATGTATAGGATACAAAATGGTGTTATGATTTTTTAATACAATATAAAATGTTTAAACTAATTGTATATGCCCAAATATTTAATTTTACTATTACACTTCAAATAATTTAATTGTTGTACAATTCTGGAAAATGCCACTGTGCCTCACAAAACTAAGCAATGAGAAATATTTTAGCTTACAGCAGCAAAAGTGCTAACTATGTATTTCAGTTTAGGACTGAGGGGAAAATGTCCTTGAATTATGAATAAAAATTATTTTGAAATGAATCATCATGTGTAAATTGTACTATAATAAAGCATTATTTTAAGAGTAGTTTTGTTAAGTTAGACACACTGGTGAACAATCTTCTATCACTACATCAATGATACTGATAGATACTGATATATAATTACTTGAGTCAAATTTTTGAGACAAGCGACTTTTAGCAATTTTTCAATATTGCTATTTTATGTTGAGTACCAGATGTCAGAAGAGTTGAAAACATGTTTATTTTGGTTTCTTGGTCCTTCAAGATTTGTCTGACTCAATATCTTCCTCATCTTTCATAGATATGCATTTAGCCTCAATTGAGTGAACAGGCTTTAAGAAGCTGCAATCTGCATACTTCTAAAAGAAATGATTTGGCCACCTGCACTTTTGGAAAATTGTAAAAAAAAAAAAAACTATAGAAAGATTTCTATGGCAGGAAATATCAATAAATAATATTTTAAAGAATTTGGATGTCTGAGCAATATGGAGCCTCATTAGGGTGCAAGTTCTTACATTTAGAGAGAAATAAAATGAAGTGAGCTGGATGATTTACAAATCTGACAGAAAAGAAGTTAGTAAAGTTTAATGTGATTCCTATTTCAAAATAAACAGTCCAAATACTTTAGCAATATATGTGAGCAACCATATGCTGAAATCAGTTTCGAGTTCTACATCTCCACCTCCTCCACTTCCCCACCATAGTGTCCTTCTCCCTGTCTCAGCTGCTTCAGTGCACATGAGATGTTAGAGACTCTGACAGTTCTAGGTAAAGAAACTCATCTCTTTCTATCCATGCTTCATTCACCATGAGTCCTATTGACATACTTATCTATCACGCATTCTGGGAAATTATGAGCTGTATGTTAATAAGGTTAATGGGATGGAGTAGAACATGGAGAAGACCATCCCTAAACTCAGGGTACTTCTCCAACCCATCAAATGAGGCCAAATAAAGTTTACAGATTCTACAGAATTGGAAATTGATGTTTCTATTTAGAAATGACATTTTGAATGTACACCAAAATTATCATTTTCCCTGACTTACAGATTAAGTTACAAATCCATTGTTATTTCCCAAGAAATGCAAAAGCCTTCCATTTTATATTTCTTACCTTGGATCCAGAGAAATTGTGTTGATCTAGGCAGCAAATAGAAGTTGAAGCTTGGATTCAGTTCAGGTTCAATTTCTTGGAAAGAAAATCTGAAGTATCTTTAAATTTTTATTTTCATTATTCTTAATTTTAACAAATGTTTTCCCATTGCTCCAAAGTTATTCAAACCATTTCTTTGTATACAAATACTAAGAAAATTTTATGTATCTTCAAAATGATTATCATTTGACAAGGGTTTCTTAAGATCTACTTTGCTTGCATTGTATTTTGCATAAGATTTTTACTATTTTCAATTCACATTTACTCTATGTATCTAATTACCAACTTCACCTATCTAAACTTACAGGGCTCTTTTCAAACTATGCTGACAATGTCCTTTAAAGTTTAATTAACTGATTATATAAAAAGTATAATTGATAAGCTGCTATAGTTCATGAAATCGCTAATATATTGATTGCCTGCCTATTCGATACAATTATTCATAATTGTGTATACTTGAAAAGATTAGTCTCCAAATCTTATCAATTTTAATGAAGTTTTTCTTTCCATAATTAACTTTCCCTATATGAGTTAACCCTTGTGGCTTAAGGGAAGTGTTCAAAGACTTAAGTATGAGATAATGAAAAGGATTGCATTATTTTATAATTTTAAATCCACTCTAATAATTATGTATGAATATATTATGATATATGTATCATTCTCAGAAGTCTTTATCTGAGTTTGATAGACAGTAAAACCTCCTTTCCCAATGGAAGTGCTGAAACATCTTTGATGACAAAGACAAGCAATTTGGGAAGGGGAAGGTATATATACTGTTATTTGCATTAGGAATGGCTTACAATGATTGTCATTCTAACTGCATGAGTACCATGCTTTATCACTATGCATCAAAGTGTTATCATTAGACAACCTAAAACCAAATCCATTAAGAATATTTGTGCTACATACAGTTCCAAATCTAAAAGCCAGACTATTAAGTGGTCTAGGGGAACATTTTAAAATAATTCCTTTATTGAAGTTAATAAAGTTTGAGAGCTATAACTCCAGTTATAGAGAGTTTATAAAAGAAAATAAACAATTACTGGTGCTCCTCAAAGCAAAGTAGATATTCACCTGAATGACAATCCAAAACACTAACTTTATGAAGATGAAGATATTATGTATATGTACATGTTTATCTGCAGTTGTCGAAAATCAGACCACATTCAAATATTCTGGTGATATATGCATAACACAAAGTTCTCCATAAAATTCACAAAATTCTCAATATTCAAAATACACCTGTGAGGTAGGAACTATACTGTTTCCAAAGAGTGTGTAGTAGTGAGATTTCTGACTCCAATACATAATTAGAATTATTCACATATTGACTAAACTAAGTTTTATATACATAGTAAATACTAGTACTGTAGAATCACGCATTTTGTCATTATTGGTAAAAAGTCATTAGTCATATACAAGCCTAAGATTTTGTACATGTGTTCCATCAAGAAACAAAAAATGATTTATGTTTTATATCAGCTCTATGGACATTGACTTAGTACAAATTCTCACTCATTAATTTTATAAGGAATTCTTATTTAAAATTGTTCAAATGAAAAATATTTTTATTGTAGCAACTTTCTTAAGTGTTCACTGGTTTAACCATCTTAGAAGGCCAAGTGATGGAGGCATAGGAGAAAAAGGGAAAGAGACAGGAAATAAAAAGAATTAAGATGTGTTGTGTACATGTACCCACTTCCCAAGATGAATGGAATCATGTACTGCAAACATGTGCTAATAAAAATTATTTAAAAATTAATAAGATAATTATAATAGAAGAAAAGTTTATCAAGAACTATATATCAATAATTTTTACACATTTATTCTTCTTCAAGCTTTAATTTCATTTACAAAAATCCAAAACCTGAGGAACTTTGATACATATAACATTTTTTTTCCTCTTCAGAGATCATCATTGTTAATCTCTAAAACAACGGAAGGGCAAATTATGCTTTCAACCCTTTGCTGTAATAGAAATTCACTTAACATATATAGTTCAATTTTGATTTTAAAGTCGGACTACGCAACTCCTCATAACTCTGCATCTAGTGATGTCACATTTGTACCCTGAAATTGACCCCAATGAGAAGATTTCCACTGTGGCAGTAAGTAAACATACAAAGCAGGGGTCTCCTTGATAGCTGCAGATTCAGTTGTGGTTGTTGAACATATGTCAGAATAACACTGATTTGAATTTCCTCAGAAAGTACATCTCTTATCTGAATAAGACAAAAACTCAGCATTTTTTGGCCCTAATAAATAAAATTACTTTAATCTGTACCTCTGGGTATGATGTCTTAGATTATGGCAGAACAATGCTCCCACTGCAAAACCGGAAAAATCCAACTGTTACAAAATATTTTAAAACATCATAGGGGTGTAATTGCAGAAAAGATTAAATGAATAAAATTCCAGAAAGCAAGGAGTCTTCCCAAAATGAGCTGAGTTCCATGACCTTTCTGTTTATTTTTGTTTCATTTTGTTCTAAACACACCTAGTAATTGTAGTATAGAGTTGGAGACTGCGATTATTCTGTGCTGTGATCTTGAAGTCGTGGGGAAAACAAGTCCAAGCTTCATGAAGCTTGGGTAGCAACTTGGAATTTGGGGGACAGGGCAGCATACTGGGAAGCTAGGACTGAAAATCAAAACAAAAGAATTCTACAATGGGTATATCTCCCACAGTTACAAATGTTCAGGCAACACATCTCTTCAGGGACAGAGGCAAGTTGCATGTATAAGATTAATTTTACTATTAAGATACTTGGCACATTTTGAAGATTTTGTGATTGGAGGCAAGAGAACTATGCTGTGAAGTCTAAAGATCAGGACTCGGTGTCTAGTACTCTCCCAGGCCTGGGAGAAGTAGTGGATGAGAGTCTCTCTTGGAAGCTCCTTAAAACCAGTGTAGGAGCAGGGACTGAACCAGAGAAAGACTGGGTTTTACTGAAATGGCAAATGGTCATTAATTGCCTCCTTCACCTCTATCAGGATTGGGGTGATCTGTTTTTGACTTTAAGAACCTAGGAGAAAAATGAAGAGAAAACTCTCTGGTAAAAGACACTTACTGGGCTGGGGATTTAGCTCAGTGGTTCCAGTATGCAAGGACCTGAGTTCAATCCCTGGTACCAAAAAAAAAGACACTTATTATCTGAAGTCTATCTTAGTTTACACACAGGTCTAGTGTACATACAAAACTATTATGAACTTTAAAAATGAAGAAATTTTGTCTGTTATTTGTATTAAAATTCAAATAATTAAAAAACAGAAATGGACTTATTGGAAGTTTGATGTATTTAAAGATCAGAAAAGCACTTGGAAAGATTCATAAATAATTTGTTAAATAATGTATAAGAAAAATGATAGAATTAATATAAAAGAGCAGTCAGGCCCAGGGATTTAGCTCAGTGGCACCATGCCTGCCTTGCAAGCACAAGTCCTGAGTTCAATCCCTGGTACAAAAAAAAATATATATATATGTGTGTGTGTGTGTGTGTGTGTGTGTGTGTGTGTGTGTGTGTACATATATCTATATATCTATATAGAGAGATATATATAAAAGAGCAGTCTATGAGAAAGATAAATGGTCATTGATGCCTTGTAAAAGAGAATTCCTATATTTTATGATCTCAGTGATTAAACAATGTGCTGCATGTAGATGAAGACAAGGATACTGAAGGTGGAGAAATATGCAGAGAGAACATTTCAAAAATCCAGCAGAACATTAACAGAGAGAAAAGAGAGCACTCTAGGCAGAAGCAAAGTTATAGCACAGGAAATCAGTATAGTTATCAACCCATGCACACCAGAAGCCCAGCAACCAAAAGAATAGCCATAAAGCCACAATTATGCATATTGTAGTTAAACTGCTAAAAACAAAAGCAAAAAAGACTTCAATTCTATCTGGGAAAAGTAGGGGAATAAGAATAAGAAGGAGGGCAGGTGAAGAAGAAGAGGAAGAAGGAGAGGGAAAGGGCAAGAGAATGAGGAAAAAGACAAGGACAAAGAGGAAGATAGAAAGGAAGTAAAGAAGGAAGGAAGGGAGACGGGGAAAGGAAGGGGAGAAGGGAAGGGAAGGAAGAAAGAGAAAGAAGGAAACAGGAGGAAGGGGTAGGAGGAAAGAGCAGAGAAGGAGAAAGACAGAAAAGGAAGAGGAGGAAAAGAGAGAGAGAATGTAATCTAATTTCTCAGAAATCATGGTGCTCAGAAGTTAATGGGAGTAAAGTATTTAGAATACTGAAAAAAGAAATAAAAGCTAATTTAGAATTCAATTCTTTTAAGAAAAATCTCCTTTAAAGTAATGCTGAAATGAAGTCATAACCATTTTCAGGGGTTTCTATTTTGTCAGTAGATCGGCAATAAAGAAAAAGGCAAGTAAACCTAAAATGTAGATCTTTGTAAAGTAAATCAATCTGAAAACATTTTAAAGAACTGATCAATTTAATGAGAAAAAAATAAAATATTTATGTCATTAACTAGAAGGTATTATTATCCACAACTTCATGTAAATAAATCTCACAATTTGTGTGAAATATAAAACTATTTTAAAATTACCTCTTATAATAATCAAAAGAAAAAATATAGTAATAATTGACAATATAGGTCTGTTAAATTATTAAGTATCTTATTAAAATCTCTCTCACACACACATGTACACACACACGCATACACACACCCAGGAATAGATGACTTTACCATTGAATTTTCTGAAATATTTGAAAGTATAAGACCAGGTTGTCCAAACTTTCAGAAAACAGAAAGAGGGATCATTTTATCATTGACTTCAACACCTCACCAAGATATCATCCTAGAAGAAATTTACAAAACCTGTCTTATGTTAACATGGATTCAATACTCCCAGATAAATATTAAACAAATTATATCAAATTATATATGTCACGTGTGCATCCCTGACACATTGAGGCATTATAGACCTACTACTCTTTCACATTTATAGATCAAGCAATTTTAATCATAATATTAAATGAAGAAAAATCACATCATCATCTTGGTAGATGCAATTTTAACACTCATTTAGGTTAAAATTTTTTTGCAAAATACAACCTAGAACTTCCTTAATCTAAGAAATACAATTTTAAATCCTTATTCTAAATATCATACATCAATGAAATATTAAAACATTCCCACTGAGGTCTGTTACAAGAAAAGGACTCTTGAAATTACTAGAATTTTTATTTAAGCATTAAAATGCATGTATTACTCATATAACACACAGTTAGTTGAGAGATCTACTGAGGGCCAACATGGATATACAAGAAGATTTTGGGCGTCCCTTTATGTCCTTAATTTTCCTCCTTTCCAGGCACTCTGGAAGCCCTGGATTCCACCTTTTGAGTCAGCTCTAGTGAGGTCTGACTTTCTGCCTCCCCAACTCCATGCTATACGGACCAGAGACTGTTGCAGATTAAAAGTAAATATATTCAAATCTTGCACAATGTAGTTCTCAATTTTTATGAGTTGATTCCTTTCTAGATTAAAAAAATGGACACTTTCACAGCCTAAAGTATGTTTAATGTGTTTCTAGAGTTCAAAAGAGTTATTCTAAATTAATGGTGAATTTCTTTCTTTTATTAACAAAAGCAAATTTGTACCAACTATACAAAAACAGTGATTAGTGGGCTATGTAAAAATAATATTTTTTATAAAAATGATATCATTAAGAAAATGAAAAAAATAAGTTTCTGAGTGGAAAAAATATTCTCAATTTCTACATCTAAGAAATGTTTGTATCTTGATATATAGAAATTTCTTATTTATTAATAAGGAAAAGCTAGAAAGACCAACAGAAAATGGACAAAACATCGCCCAAAGGAGAATATATAAGTGACCTAACCATATAAAAGAAAGTGATAAATTTTCATCATTGTTGGGAAAATGCAAATGAAAAGTACATTAAAGTGCCATTATATACTCACCATAATTGATAAAATTAAAGAAAAATAAAATAGTAAATGTTGGTAAGAACAAGGAACATCAGAATGAATGGCTTTTGGTACAATGTCTTTGGCGATATCCACTGAATTTGAACATCTGCATACCCTATTAGACAGCAGTTCCACTTGTACATTTATACTAAGTAGGAATGTACCTAACTTCCTCCAAAAGTATTTGTGTTAGGACACTCAAAACAACTCTATGCTTACTATCCTCCAACTGAGAGGACTAACAGGCCACCAATTACATAATGTGTAGATAAATTATGATGTGCGGGGGTCTGCAATACTGATTATGCCCAAAGCAGGTTGTAAGCAGTGCAGGCTGTGCAGAGCCCACAACTGGCTTGTTTATAGAAGTGAGTCCAGCTGAAGTCTACATGCTGAGGTCTGAGTAACTCCTACCCAAATTCCATTCCCACAACTAAAACATTCTTAACTAGAAGGACAATGTTCTAATTACAACCATATATTTTGTCTATTCTGTTCCTAATTTGAGAATGCTTTGTCTTGTCCTTTATGAGCCTTGTTTACATTGATTTCCATAGAACCTGCATGATTGAGCATCCGTACACATAGTCCCGCCCTCCTAAGTAGCTCACACAAACCCCAGTTGATTACTAATAAAAATCAGTGGCTTGCACAGACCAGTGCCTTTGTCGGCTGCACCAGCATTGGTGATCCTAGCTCCCCACTTTCTATCTCTTAGTTCTGTCTCTTTGGGGATTTTTCCCCTCAGGCTTCCATTGTACACTGAGCAGGAGACTGGAGCCTACTGCACAGGTTTCCAATAACATTTCAGGGGTTCCCAGTAATGATTTATTCACCCAACAACATTCTATGCAAAATAATATTGAATAAACTAATTGCACACAGCAATATCTCTAAGTCTCACAAATATATTAAGTAAAATAAATAAGTCGCCAAGGAAAATATGATATATTGTTCTGTTTATATCAAGTTAAAAGATTAATCAATGCTTTTAGTAAGATGTTGTTTTAGGGGTGTGGTTGATGCTTTCTGGTTGTGACATGGGTGTATTTCTTTTGTACAAATTAATTTTGTTGTATATGATAAGTAAATATTTGTTAAATATCAAAAATGTTTTCAAAATATTTTAAAACTGTATGTATCTCCAACTAAAACTCTAGTACTTTCCTGTGACAGACAGGAAAGAAGTAGTGCATTTTACAGATAAACAAAATCTGAGATTCAGTAAAGTTTAATATATATCACTGACTCAGAATATCAACCTCCTCTGTGGATTGTTTGTATTTTATGTATAAATATATTCTTGGATTTTTTTGAATGATACAAAATCTACCACAATATTTCATAAGGTTTCATTTCTGGCCTACTTACTTGATAAATGCTTGTCCCAAAATAAGAATTAAATATTGTAATATTTTTCTAATAAAACCAAAACTATGGAGAATGGACAGTGTTTGTAACGATTAGTATTTTTCTTACCCCTTTTTCAAAATGCCTGTCACATCTGTATCAGAATTTTCATTATTGAAGTCTTCAAAATCTGTGTATCTTTTAAGCATTAGGAGAGGCCATTCCAAACAGGCCTTTCTATTATTTTCCCCTTTATAAGTCCGCTGCCCTTCCCCCTCCCTCAAAAGACTCCAAACCCTTCAGGCCTTAAATCATGTCACTATCATTCTTGCTAAGGGGAACCAGAGCACACTCCCTTGGGGTCCTATTAACACCTGCTACTTAATCAGCCAGAGGGGCTCCTGGTGACTGATACCACACAGCCCTGTCCATCTGGCCCTCCCTCCCCAGAGGTTGTATCCCCATCCCAGCTCGGGAGGGAGTCTCGCAGAGACTGGGCAACCCAGAGAGTCCACGAAATCCAACCAATTGTTCAAAAGCTGGAATTTATTAGTAGTACATTCCCAGTTATAAATTTGCAAACCAAGAACTTGCAGCTGTGGAATGTATTAGCTGCAGATCTGTAATTTTTTCAGCTTTCAGATTCATAAATATTTTAGGTATTGTACAAATACAGCAGCAAATAGTAACAGAGACCTCCCTGGATAGAAGGCTGCTACTGATAACATGTATGTAGCTAAGCGCAGGGGGTCCTTACATTCTGAACGAGGAATAAGTTTAGCAGTGTAGCCATCTCTAATTTAGACTGTTTTCTTAATCTGCTGCCAGGGGACCATGCTGGGTGATTCACAGTAATGAACTCCACCTGGATGCTCTGTAAATCTGAGCAGAACTCAGAGCAGCCTACTAACTGTTGCTGCCACAGATCTGGTTGAGCGAGCTCTAATTTGATCATTAAGTGACCATCCCACCAAGGAACCAGGAGAAATGCTTAGAGACTGCCACTCCAGGATAGTGCAAGAAAAACTGTTTATTTGATTAAGGTTATTGGGAGATTTAAAAAAAAAAAAAAAGCTTCTTTGAAACAAAACTGAAACATCTGTGGAACAATAAAAGCTAATATTATACAAGCTAATATTACATATTAATCTTGATCCAGTGAATCATAGCATTACTTAAATGGGATCAATATTTTTAAGAGAAAAGAGTAATATGAATTTTCATAACGGACAAGTGCTGTTTACTAAAATTGTCTTAACACCCTTATAAAATCGATCGCAGTTAACTTGCCTACTATAACTATAATACTGGAGCATCTGGCCTTATATGAATAGTAAACTAAATTATGTATTATAATGTATTGCAAAATAAAATATATCTAGTGAATACTGTTTTCACAGACGCAGAATGCATATATCATTGTTGCATAATGGCAATTATGAAATGCTATCTATATTTTGGTAAGCAAAAGTTGAGCTCTGTCTCTCAAAATTACTTTTTGCTTGTGCCTAAAAATGGTTTACCTTGTCATGTAATTTGAGAACAGGGGATAGCCACTGCTCCTCTTGCTTCTGCTGCTTTTGCAAGGTCCTTGGGAATCGATAGAGAACAAATGTGATCACAAAGAGTCCATTGGTTGATTCGCCTGTTCTTTATCATCACAATTAATTCTCTTTCCCTTCTGGTTACAGAATTTTTGTTCAGTGGCTGGACATTTGCTGCTTTTTCTTGAGTGTTCTCCCCAATCTGTCAATGGAACAGCTATACACACGTTTCTCAGGAAAAGTCCTCTCCTTATTTGCAGTGCTTATGCTTTTAGCAATCAGTTGGGACACTTGCTAGATTTATCAACCAGATTTTCTGCAAAACAAGCCAATACAGAATTCATTTATACATTCATGAATTTATTCATTCATTTTTGCTACAACAAAGTTTTGGTTGAAATTCATTTGTATCTTGATAATATTCTTCCCTGTGCTTAGATAAATTATGTTCAATTCTACTAAAAATGGCCATTGGAAGCCCTTAATGATGTAATGCTACATAGTAAATTAACATTCCTATGGTTATTTATTTTGTGAATTGGGATTTTTTTAAATACATGAAGTGATCGCTAAAAGTTCTAGCCACTGCCTTTTGATTCATTTTACAAAGTAATTAAGATTAATTTCAGTTAATGTTATTTTATAGTCGACCAACTACAGAATTGGCTGTCTCGAGGGAAATGCATCCTTGTCACAGCAGGTATATTGGGAAAGGCTGGAGGTCCCCTCAGAGAAGGATCTTGTCATGAGATTCTCATCATTACATGGGAGTCTGCTAGGATGATCTTTCATGTTTCTTTCAACACAGAGGTTTTGTGTTCAGAAGATCATCATTTGTACAGATCTGAAAATTCTAGGCACCACCAGATGAAAATAATGAAAGGAAATAATGAACAAATATATTCTGCTTTTAAAGCTTTAAGTATTTGAGAGACTTGGGTCAAGAGAAATTAAAGTAATATAAAAATAATAAGAATAATATGTCAACAAAATGAATAGTACATTTCCACCCTAATATGCAAGTGCTAAATAATTTTTTGAAAAGGTAACTAATAAATAAAGTTCCTACTAGAATGTTTATTTTGAGATCAACCACAGGAATGGAATATTTACTTCTAATTGGAAAAGAATTTGGTTCCTCAACCTTTCCAATTTTAATTACTTCTTTGTTTGCAGACACTGATATCAGAAGCTATCACCCAGCAGTCTTGCCCAACTCAGTACGTGGCAACTCCAAATTCTTTGTATATAAAACTTACCTCTCTCACGCTATACTAAAATCAAAGTTAAAGTACATCAAAAAGCTAGATATAAAAAGAAAAACTTTGAAACAGCAGGAAGATAACATAGGGAAAACACTTGAAGCCACAGACACAAGCAAGGATGTCCTGAACAACATTCCAGTAGTGCAAGAAATAATATCAAGAACCAACATGAGATTACGACTAACTAAAAATCTTCACAGCAAGGAAAAAATCATCCGAGAAAAGAGATAATTTACAAAATAGGAAGAAAAATTGGCTGCTAACCTGTTAAAGAGCTCATATCTAGAATATTAAAGGTATGATCAAAAATAGAAAGAATATTTAATTTTTAAAATCTATTACAATAAAAGACACATTGCTATTAATTCTCCTCAAAATACTCAACCTCACTTCAAACACACTTAGCCCATCATTCTTGCCTCTTTCCAAAGCAGTTCTGAAAGTCCTTATTTTGTGAGTGTCTTGCTTGTGCTGTCATGGTTGGATTTGAAATAATTAATTTTCATAGTTATTTTGACTTGAAGGAAGAACCAGAAGTTGCATGGTGCCAGGTCTGATGAAAGGAGTGGATGAGGACTCACCTTAAAGTTATTAGGGTGTGAGATCAGTGTATTCAAAGCAAAGGGGCCACTTTAAGGGGGATTAATGGTAATGTGGCTTTTATTGTAATATTTCATTATTTAAAATTTCCCTGTGTGTTTTGATCACAGGTCCTATAAAGAACTCAAAAAATTAACCACTCCAAAACAAATAACTCAGTCATAACCAATAAGTATATGAAAAGTGTTCATAAACTTTAAATATTGGGGAATTTCAAGTCAAAACAACTCTGAGATTCTGTCTTATCCTAGTCAGAATGGAAAAGGAATGCTACTACTTGTTAGTAGGAATGTAAACCAGTACAGCCACTACCAAAATCAGTATAGAGATTCCTCAAAAGGTTAAAAATAGAAATATGTCTCCTGGATGTATTTTCAAAAGAATTAAAGTAATTATGCTATAGTGATATTTGCATATCCACATTTATAGCACTGCTATTCATAACAGCTAAGACCTTGAAACAGCCTAGATATCCTTTGATCGATAAAGGAATAAAGAAAATGTGGTATACATACAAAATGGAATACTATTCAGCCATAAAAAATAAAATCATAAAACTTGCAGGATACTTGATGGATCTTGAGACTATGATGTTAAGTGAAATAAGTTACGCACAAAGTTAAATATCAAATAGTTTCTTTTATATTAAAATCCTAAAGCATAAATAAATTGAATATTTTAAAAAGGAGAGATGGTAGAAAATAAGGAGGCAGACTCTGAAATTGGTGAAAGGGATGAGAAGGGGATAGAAAGAAGGGATGGAAGTAAATGGATTGAAAATGATAAAGATAAGATATATACACACACTATTTCCCCAAAGCAAATGTAACCCTTATATATCACAAACATGTACTAAAAAATAACATTTACCTACATTGTAATCATTTTAAATTTACAGTGTAAATAGATGAATTTAACATACTTGACAACTTTAAAATTCCTTTCTCAACAATTAAATTAATAAGAAAAATATAAGTATATAAATGATTTGAAAACTCAAACGTCATGAGTCAAAGTATTAAATGCTTTTTTCAATTACAGTAACATTCTCTTTTCAAGTTCATGTGGAGCACTTACAAAGATAGTCCATATATGAACATAAAACAAATCTCAGCAAAATTCAAAGCTTTGAATGCATAAAGAGTATGCTCTCTGACTTCAGAAAATTGAATTAGAAACAAATAATAAAAATATAGAAATTCTCAAATATTTAAAGATTAAATAATACAATTCTAGATAATCCATAAGTCATGGATATAATCCACAAGAAAAATTGGGACAAATCTTTACGAACTGACATGAAAAATGTAATGCATAAAAAGTTTGAAATGGTCTCAGTAAATCTTTAAAAGTTGCCACTTTACTGTTTTTATTACAATAAAGTTTTTAAACCTTCTCTTAAAAATTCTATTATAAAAGACCAAAATGAACCAAAGGTAAATAAAAAGAATAAATATGTAAGTGAAGACCAAATATTGGAATATCATTTCTATTATAAAAGCAACAAAGAAAATTGTATAGAAAATTGATGTTTAAAAAAATTTAATAAAAAGTGCAATGTCTGCCTTGCAAGACTGAGTACATAGAAGGGTAGGATAAAAGCCTGATATTAAGAAGAAAAATGGCATAATTCCATAGATTCTGCAGTCATTTATGGATTATTGAAAGAATATGTTAAACAATTTTATGCCAACACAAAATCTTAAAAAATACAGTCAGTTTTTTAACTATTAAAGAATAAGATCAAGGGATATGTAAAAAAAAAAAATCACATATCAATATTCCAGTTGGTTAAATGTAGAAGTCCCCTGCCAAGAAGCCTCAGGCATCTTACCTATTTCATAAGAATTTCTCACTAAGTAACTTCCTCAGTCTGTTTCCTGTTTACAGAAACATGAGAACACAAAGGAAGTTTTCACCCAGCTATTTCCATGAATCTCGCAAAACCAACAGCAAAGCTAGCTCACCAACACACAAATTATAAATCACTGTTCTTTTAAATCATCCTATTTTTTAGAACTTTCTCTTTTCTATGTTTTATTGTGCAGATTAATAGGATCTACTGTGACATTTCCACATAGCATTATCGTGAATTGTTAATTTATAACCTAACTTCATATCCACCATCGCCACACCATTCCCAGTCCCTAGTAGCAGATCCTCTTCTACTCTCGGGTCAACTTTTTTCTTAGTTTGCTCTTTGTTTTTTTGGCCGTTCTCCAGCAAATCACTGTTTACTACAAATTCCAGAGAAGAACCATAAAAGGATACTTACAATAAAAATAACCACATATAGATTGGACTCGAATCACCAGATAGTTACTAAATAAATGCTCCATAGAAAGGCAGCTAATCTTTTTCTCTTAGTTCATTTTGTTAGTACATTTTAGATATACATTATGATCACATTCATCACAGGAAATTTGCACCTGTACATGATGTAACTTGATTCTTCTTTTTTTCCCAGTCCTCTTCCCTCCTTTCAACCTCCCTTCTCCTCATTCGTGAAAGTTTTCTTTCCTTTTTTTCCTTCTATTTTTTTCCTTTTGCCTTCCTTTCTTTCTTAGTTTCCTCTTAAGAAAGAAAACCTAAAGTACTTGTCTTCATGTGCCTGGTTTATTTCACTTAACAAGATGTACTTCACTTTCACACATTTCGCTGTAAATGATAAGATTTCATTCTTTTTTCTGTCTTACACACACACATGTGCACAGAGCCCCTTACACTAATTTTCATGCATTATCTACTATGACTACTAGAGAAATAAACAAGGACATACAATATCTATTATGTGTACCAATTTCATTTTCTTTAGATATATACATTTACTCAAGGGTGAGATACCAGGATAATATTTCTATTATAGTTCAATAATAGTTCTATTTTTTGTGTGTGTGGTGAAATTCTCTTCAGTCTTCCATAATGGCTACCTTAATCTAGCTTTCCATAAACAGTATATAAGTGATCTTCTTTCAACATATCCTTGCCAGCATTTTATTATTATTATTATTATTATTATTAGTGTCATTTTAGCTGAAATGAGATTGTATTTCATTGTGATTTTGATTTTTATTCCCCTGACAGCTAATGATAATTTAATATTTTTTCATGTTTATTGACTATTTACATTTCTCCTTTTGAGAAGCGTCCATTCAGATAATTTGCTCATTCTAATAATATTAGTTGGTTTTTGTTATTAAAGATTTTTATGTTCTTTATGAATTCTGCCAATTAGCCTCTGTTAGATGAATAGTTGACAAATATTTTCTTTCATTCTTGAGTGTGTCTCTTCACTCTGTTGGTTGTTTCTCTTGTTGTGTGTAGTTTTGTTAATTTTATGTCATTCCATTTGTTACTTTTAAAAAATTTGTCTTATGCTTTTGGACTTTTATTCAAAAAACTATTATATATACCAATATCCTGAACTGTTTCCTCTAGCATCTTCAGAGTTTCAGGTCTTTGATCAGTTTTGGTTTGTTGTTTGTACAGAGTGAGAGGTGGAGAGGTAAAGTTTCAATCTTCTGCATGCAGACAGCCAGTTTTCCCAGCACCGTATATTAAAGAGGCTGTTCTTTCTCCAAAGCGTTTTTGACAGCTTTCTCTAGAATCAGTTGACTCTAGGTAAGTGGGTTTATTTCTGGGTCTTTCTTTCTATTCCATTGGTCATCTGTCTCTTTTTATGCTGGTACTGTGCTGTTTTGTGTTTCCAGGGATCTCTAGTATTTCTAGAACTAAATTACTGTGATGTCTCCAGTTTTGCTTTTTTTGATCAAGAATGCATTGGCTTCATGGGAATTTTTGTGTTTCCAAAATTATAGTTTTGCTTTTTCTAGTTCTGTGAAGAATGCCATCGTAATTTTGATGGAGATTGGATTGAATCTATAGACCATATTGGGCAGCATTGCTATTTTAACAATATTAATTCTTCCAATTCATGAACATAAGTCTTTCCAAATTCTACTGTCTTTTTTAATTTCTCTCTTCAGTACTTTCTAATTTTTTATTGTAGAAGCCATTTGCTTCTTTAGGTAAGTTCATTCCCAGGTACTGTGTGTGTCTGTGTGTGTGTCTATTGTGATTTCTTTCTCAGCAAATTAATTATTTTGCATAGAAAAGATATTAATTTTGGAATAATTCCTATGCAGCAGCAAATAGTAGATACAAGAGAAGGATGAAATTAAACTTCTTCCCAGCAGTTGACATGACTCTGGAAATTTGAGTATCTACATAGCTGCTACCAGAACTATGACTTAAGGCTATTTAACATATAAAATAAATCAATATACAAAAGTACATTTTGCTTATATGTTTATTGAAATTAAAATTAAATATGTAACACTATTTCTAGAGACGTAAAATTACAAAATTATTATAATAAATCCAACAAAAGATATGAAAGTCTTGTATGTTAAAAAAATATAAAACAATGTTAAGAAAAAATTTAAGTCTCAAATGAATGGAAAAGAATACTGTGTTTATAAGATCTGAAGTCATGAAAAATTTTATGATCATATCCCGAAGATTTTTTGAAGAAATTATGAACTAATTCTAAAGTTTTTAAGGAATTCTACAGGATCTACAATGGCCACAAAATCTTTTGAGACGAACCAAGTTAGATGACTTATATCATGAGACTTTGATAAGTATGATAAAATTATAATAAATGAGATAGTAAGATTTTAACATAGGTTATTGTACCCTAATAGAAAATCCAGGTATAAGACCCACACATAAATGGTAAATAGATCTCTGAAAAATCTCAAAATTATTTCACTGAAGGAAAAATTGTCTTTTTAAAGAACCATTAATGGAATTATTTTATATTCATATGAAAACAAAACATACAATTTGGTCCATATTTCATGCACTAAAAAGTTGTGTATAATGGATCATAGACCTAAATATCATACCTAAGACTATAAGAGGAGAGTAGAGTAGAAATTATCTTTCATCTTAGGCCAAGCCTAATTTACCTGCTTTGATATTAGAATCAGGATATATAAAATACATAATTGATGTTTTAGACTACCAAAATTAAGAACTTTTGCTCTCTCAAGTACTCTCAAAAAACAACGTGCCACATGGTAGAAGAAAGTATTAAATATCTGTTAATTGTGATCAGAATATACACAGAACAACAAAAATTCAATAGAACAAGCATATCAACCAAATTGAAAAAATAATTTAAAAGATTGGATAGATTCTTCACTAAAGAAGATATATTAATGACAAGTACATATATTAAAAAATGTTTATCATTAGTTTCTAGGTTAATGCAAATTAAAACCATTATATAATACAACTACACACTTATTAGAATGTCTAAAATTAAAAACGCCAATCCTATCCAGTGTTGGTAAGGATTTGGAAAAACTGGAATGCTCATTCACTGCTGAACAGAATATAAGTAGTAAAATCATTCTAGATAACAGGTTAAGTACTTCTTAAAAGTTAAAGTATATGTCAATTAACTCTATGTAGCCATTCCATAATGTATGCACATTTCAAAACATCGTATTCTATTTTATAAAAATTTTATTTATAAATAAAAATTAAAATTTATGAATTTAAAATTTTATTTTTCAATAAAATAATCTAAAACCTAAGTGTACATTCACCATATAAGCTAATCATTCTATTTCTTGTTATTTACCCGATACAAGTTAAAATGAACGTCCTTACAAGACTTGTGCACAAATGTATATAGGTCCATTATTTGAAATAACCATAAACTAGAAGCAGCCCAGATGTCTGTCAGCAAAAGAATGGATACACAAACTGTGGTATTATCTGTGAAGTAAAACAATATGTAGTAATAAACATAAGCAAATACTGATAAACTATACTGATGGATCACATAAATATGGTAAAAAATCAGCTACCAAAAATTTTGTTTTATGTTTTCATTTGCATGAAATCCAAGAATAGATAATAACTATCTACAGTGACAGAAACCTGAATACTAGTTACCTGCACAATAACAAGGAGCTGGTCTCTCTCGTATAAGGTGCAAGGGACCTTTCTGGAGTATGAAAAACCCTGTGAATTTTGCAGGAAGAGTCTATCCAATTTTACTGGACATAATTCTTCTCATTAAAAGAAAAAAAAAGAATTATATAATAATAAAATGTTTCAAAAAATGGAAAACAAATAAAATATCGTCCTAAGCAAAGAATTAAAAGGCAGTGATGGAGAAAAGTTAAAAAGACTAGAAAATTACAATTTCTATCCAGGAGGTCTCATGCCTCAAGAACAGGAGTTTGGGGGAAAAGAATCAATAGAATGAAGGGAAAATCATGATCAAACAAAGGAAAAACATATAGCATATCTTATTTGAACAGAAAATGTTTTAAGTGCAGAAGTTCTAAAGCCAGATTTCCAAGCTTAAATTCAATCAACCATTATCCCAAATTCCATTACATTTCTCAGTCTCCATGTGCTTATGCCATCTCTAAAACTGAGGAAATTCTCTTCTTTCAGGGGGAACTTAGAAATTGCAGTGATACACATTCAAACTCAGGAAATAGGGAAATATTTAGAAATACTTATTAGAGGTCATATGCAACAGACAAATATAGTGTGCTGGAATGCCATAAAGAAGTTCTGATTCCTTTGCATATTTTCCAAATTTATTATTCAGTTTTAAGAAATTTCTAGACCTCTCTAATAAAAGGTACTTAGTTCTATGAAAGAAGACATTAAATGATATTTGCCATCAGAGATTACCTAGCAGAACTATAAATCACATGTCACTTAGTGATGTGTCTCTAGCTACTTAGTTACCATGGTAGACTTGGGTAGTGATTAGATGATTTATGAGATACAGGGAAAGAGAACCCCTCAAGGGGAATATTCACAGGAACCAAAATATTTAAACATAGAAAAAGTGTTTTACTTTCTTTAATATCAATTCAGATCTACATAAGGGGAAATATATGGTAGTTGACTGAAGTATATTTCTATGGAGTTAAAGAGAAAAAATAAAATTAAGATGATTCTAAAAAGATGCTAAACAATAAAAATCTTTACAGCCACAGCACTATAAAAACAGGGTAGAGACTACAGAAAATTAAAAAAAAAATTACATTAAGTTAAGCATGGGTTTTTAGTTATTTAAATTCAAGTTTCATAATTTATTAAAGTTTTATCTGTGCAATATTGTTTAACTTCTCTTCAAGTCATTTTATAACTTGTAATTTATTATTTGTCATAGATTAAAGTATCTATTTCATAAGGCTGTTCTGAAAATTATAGAAGTTATCAAACATAAAATAACTCAAAACTATCCTTATTACACAGAATCACCCAGTTTGAATTTATAGCTCTCATTGTCCTCTGGAAGCAGAGTAAATCATCTATGAGAATTTTGTTTTTAAAATTGAAATATCTGTCATTTTAGTATGACTTTTCTTATAAGCAGTAGTGCAGGTAGAATGTATTTGGTTTATCTAAAGGAGGTAAATTCACTTTATTAGAACCTCAGAAATCCCTGCAACTAGATAGTAGTCTGAAGAGCAGATCGTTTTTCTATTGCATTCCTTGTTACCACCAGTTAAAAACAGGCAATAAACAAACATTTCTCAAAGCAATACATACAAATACCAACAGCAGTTTCAAAAAGTGCTCACCATCCTTCATTATCAGAAAAATACAAATCGAAAACATAAAGAAGTTTCATTTAATTCCAATAAGAACAGCTGCAATAAAAAAGATAGCAGACAATGTGTCCTGGTGGGGATGTGAACACACTGTTAGTGGGAGTACAAATTGGTACAGCCATTGTGGAAAGCCACATGGATTTTTTTTAATAGAGTAAAAATGCAACGACACATGATTCATTAATTCCACTGCTCAGTATAAATCCAAAGGTGCTGAATTCATTTGGTGTGTCACAGAAATATCTGCACTTCTATGTTTACTACAGGACTGTTCATATTAGCCAAAAAATTAAAACAGTGTAGGTGTCCACCCACTGATAGATGGATAAAGAAAGTGTGTACCTACACAATGGAATAGTATTCAGACATAAAGAAGAACAAAGTCCTGTCATTGTGGGAATTTGAATGGAACTAGAGATTAAGTGAAATAAATCAAGCACTGCAAGGCAAATTCTGAATGATCTCATTCACGTGAAATCTATAAAAGTTAATCTTGGAGAAGAGTAGATTTGGAGAAGAATGGTCATTGCCACAGGCTAGGAAGAAGGTGGGGAGAGATGGAGAAGCGTTGACCCATGGCTACTCAGTCACAGTTGGAGAAAGAAGTTCTGGGGTCCTTTGCCACACTGGGTGACTGCAGACAATGACATGTTTCAAAAACCTAGAGGAAAGGAGTCTGAATTTTTCACTAAAAAGGGAATAACAAATATTTGAGGAGATAGTTATGTTTTAGCTAATTTAAACATTGTCTAATATATTCCTTCCTCTATTGAAACATTATATGCTACCCATGAAATATAAAATAGTTATATTATTAAGTATCAGTTGAAATTAGTCTAAATTTATACTAGAAAAGAAGAAAAACTCTTTTCAGTGAATTTTTAAAATGAAATATCTTTTATGAACATATAAGCCTCAACATAGCCAAGAAGTATAAGAAGATTCAGAAGTTCTCTCTGGTCTACTTGAGAGTGATGGTTTGGTTTTTTAATAAAATGTCTCACATTAGTCCAAACCTATTGGCTGCATCAGTTAATGTAATACAGCCTTAGAAGATAGTATTAGTATTCTTATTTATAGTGAAGGAGAAAATGTCAGATGGCTCTTGGTTTTATGTTTGGCCAGGAGTAGAGGCAAATGTGCTTTTAAAAAGCCAACACATTCATAGATATATAAATAAATAAAAATAATTACATGTATAATTTTAGATGGGAACAAAATTACGGGCTAATGGAGTCCACATATCCTGCTCCAGCCTTTCCCCACGGTGGCACTAGAGTGTGTTTTGACATATCTTAACAGAGCGTCTTCTACAACCTTTGGAACAAAATAGAAGTGAAAGTAAGGCACCACGCCCAGTCCCTTTTCAACAAAGGGACACATATGACCATAGAGGAAAATGGACATCTTTGTTTGGTTTGTCACTTGTAGCTTACTGTTCTCCCTTCACATCCCAACTTGTACAAATGCAGTCCTTCTCCTCCCCAGTCTCTGCCAATCAAGAATATTTGCTGAGACAACTGAGTCCTGAATTTCCCAGTCTTGGAGATCATGAGTCATGAGATAAGTTGTCTGAATTCTGGGGATGAGAGGAAGAAGAAATTAGGATGAACCCCAGCTGATTCTGATTCCTCTTTCTCCTGACTTTTAAAAATTGTATGCTATTCACTCCTAGGAATTTTCCCTTCAATATAAAAATAGTGAATAACTTTATTTTTTTCAGCAAAGTTGAAGATTAGTGATGTTTTGCTTTCCTCAACTCTATTTTAGTTGCTAAAACTTGCATTCCTTAGACATAGCGCAGACATCAAAGAGATTTGAAGAATAGATGACTATTATTTTTTTTACAACATGTGCTATGTTTGCCCATGCCATTGATAGATGAATGGCTTACAGGTGAAATATCCTTTATATAAACAGCTTTGGCTCATAAATGTTTCAGATTTTTTGGATCTTTCTTGATTTGGGAATATTTGCATAAATCAGTTAATATGATATTTTTATAATATTTGCATATATGCTAGCAAAAGGAATGTATTTTAATATAAATAAGTAAAATAATTTAAAGGCAATATGGACAATATTTAGACAAATCAAAATTTATAAATCTGGCATGGAAATGAGTAAAATTTAGGAACTGGTAGATAGACAAGCACTATATTGAGTACTGGCCTGAAGAATTTAAATTCCGTGCTTTGAACTTAGTTACTCCAAGGCTAAAAGTATGTAGTTAACTAACACAACAGTTACTTTCAGATTCGAGAACTAAAAAGCTACCTTTCTGTTTCTATTTTTCCAACATCCACAGATTCTACTGTCTACAGAAGGATGCTAATTTTCTCATTAAGTCTTCTAATTAAAAAAACCATGCAATCAAAATAGAGATATGCATTTACCATATCTAATACAAACAGAATTTATCATGTTAGCGGTTTTATTTGTTCTATATGCAAAAGCTAAGATTTTTGTTTGGTGGGAAGCAGAAAGGTCTTGGGAGGCAAGAAGAGCCTTTAAATTTCTTAGGCAGATTCCAGTAGTAGACACCCATGATTTTGGCTGCTTTGAACCCCTGTCCTAGGTCCCTCACTGCAATTCTGGTGAGGCTGAGCTCTTCAGCTACTACGTACATCACTGGGGTGGGAGGCAGCTGCCCAGGACTGACAATTCAGGTCCTCTGTCCACTCACCACTGGCCATATTTCAGGGATGGACCTGGAGCAGTTAATTTCTTGTGTTTTACTTTGCCATCCAACTATCTCATTGAGTTGATAGGAAATTACATGGCCATATAAATTAAATACTCAAAAATACAGCAAAGCCTGGAATACTTCATGAAGGCCATGTAAATGTTGGCCATTATTATTATTCCTGAGTTTATGAAATTTGAATATCCTGCTTTACCAGTATTCCATCCCCTTGGATCAACATAGAAGGACCTTTCCATAACCAGATTCCCAGTCAGGAGAGTCAATTACTTTCCCCTTATGCATATTGAAACATGGTACAGTTTCTCTCATGAAACTAAAAATGTCTCAACTCTCCAGGCACACGATTAATGAATTTTTCTTTTGTGTTATGGTCCAACAATGTTGCATAAGCATTTTGTTTCTGAATAATACTGATATTTTTTAAATTTTAGAATATATAGTACAGTATTACCCAGGCATATATATACATTCATGTAAATAAAATGTATATTATATATAATTGAGCATTTAAAAACTAGTTATTTTTCTTCTATTGTTGCACTGTATAACAAGAGAAATGTGCCACATCAAGCTAATCAATAGTTTAATATTCTTTGTATCATCGAGTAAAAACTAAATTAAGATATATGTCTTTGAACAATTTTGAAGATAACACTAAAAATGAAAAAATAAACATTACACAACTAGAGTGATGGCGTTCGGTGCTAACGTTTTCCTTTCAAATTAATTTTACCTGACTATCCTTTTGTTAGGATTAGCAAGAGTCAGAGAGAAAAGCATTGATTTGTGGATATTTCCACTTTTCTAACACTGTGCCTCTGCTGGGCCAATACACCTGACTTAAATCGCCCACTCCTTTCCCCTTCTCTTCTCAAAATGCCATTCATCTCTCACCACCGGCCTCAAATCCTACTTCTTCAATATAAGATCTTTCTGACTCCTCCAACTAAAATGAATTCTCCAAGCCCTGAACTCCCCTGGAAATTCTTGTCTCTACCATGTAGTTGGAAATTAATCATACAGTGTCTTGTGGTAGTGAAAAGAGAGCTTGGACTTTGAAGTCAGGCAGACTTGAGGTGAATCCAGACTCTACTACAAAATAACTGCGTGACCTTGGACATATAACTTGTGTGATAACAATAGTTAACCATCCGGTACTTACCCTGTGCCAGGTACAGTTTAAAATGCTCCACGTGTATCATCTCATTTAATCTGCACATCTACCCAATAAAATAGGCGCTTGCGCAGGTCCTGTTGTCTCCATAGGAACAGGCACACACAATGCCCTTGTCTGTATGTCCACATCTACACAGGGAAGCATTCACTTACAACCTTGTTAGTAAGCCATAAAAACTCTGCAGCCTGGCTGCAGTCCATGCTCGGTGCCAGCAGTTTATAAATCTGACTAAGCTCATAGGACTATTAAGTGGGACTATGTTACAGTGCTGTATACGTGGTAGCTGTCTGACAAATGGTATTTGGTGTCCCCTTGCTTTAGTCCCCATGAACTGCTGCCTGGTTTGCCCTTGAGTGCCTTCAGCCTCACCTTTCCCCACTCCCTGACTTCCAACACCATTGCTTCCCTGCAAAGCTTTTGTGCTTTCACCCACAGAACCACTCTGATTCCCTCTGTGCTCCAGACCTTCACTCCCCTCCCCTGGTTCTTGCTATCTGTACAGAATCAGCTTGGTCTGACTTCCTTTCAAAGCCGTCTTCACATACCCCCGGGCGGTGATCCTATTGCATCCTCCACATGTTTACATTAAAGCCACCCAGGTAACCGTGGATTGTTTCAACAAACTGGAAAAAGCTGCAAGACAAGGGCTTGATCCAAGCTTTACTTTCCCAATACTTTGGGCAGTAACTGGAACTGTAGGCATTCCGTGGGTGCTTATTGAATTTTCCTGATAAAAGGAAATTCATCTTTTTAAACTTGATTTGCTCTAGAGAAAGTTCTGGCAAAATGGATTCCCAGTAATAGAATGTCTTCCAGGAACGGAACAGCATTAGCATTTCACAAAGTGTGTTCAGTACAGCAATCTGCTCTGTGGGGGAAAGAAAGGTCCTGTGGCCAAATATATTAGGGAATTACTGCATATTTTTACTATCTTCCTGGATATCTACAGCTTGTTTAGGGTGTTTATTAATTCAATAACTATTTTTTTGAGTTCTATACACTTAGTATCCAAGTGTAAGACAGAATCCATGTCCTCAGAGATTTACGACTTATCAGGTCTCTGAGAGATCCTGCAATAAAGAAGCACGTTTTACCTTCCTTAAACCAGTATATATTCCAGTATATTTGATCAAAAGTTTTCTACATATTACTTACTATTCCCAATTCCCATTTTGGAAATATTGGCAATCAATGTTACCTTGGTCCGACAAGGCTTTTCCCTTTCTCGTCACCTAAGTTTACCTTTGTAGTACTTCTGAGTTTCTTGATAAATGAATAAGAGAAAAGTGTAATTGCATAGCCAACAGCTCATGATATCCTTTAGTAAACATTAAGAGGAAAAACAAAGTATAACTAACCTAAGAGCAAAATAAAAGGTAAA
The DNA here is from genome assembly GCF_053883595.1 of Heterocephalus glaber. Lineage (NCBI taxonomy): Eukaryota > Metazoa > Chordata > Mammalia > Rodentia > Bathyergidae > Heterocephalus > Heterocephalus glaber. The sequence goes on from NW_028258312.1 coordinate 21,701,563, forward strand.
TGATAGGAAAGAGGAAGATGACTTTGTGGAGATTGGAAGAGGATTGAATGAGGGAAGGACAAGGCAGGAAAAAGCAGAAAGGACCAAGAGAGAGCGACATACATGAGCAAATTCCCAACGGTGAGGGCATTTATGTGGACCCTAAAAACTTACTAACAAAAGGTAATTGTTGCAACTTTTGACCTTAGAGCTCTATTTGATACTTACTTCATATACTGAAAGTGTTACATAACTGATGTTAAGGCACTGATAATGAGGTAAAGCAGGAGCAAATAGAAAGTTCTTCCTAGAGATAGAAATAAACATTTCTCAAACTTACTGACTTATAGCACCTAAATTAATATATGCTGGGTAATATTGTGTTTGGTCCAATTCACATTCCCATAGTTGCTATGATACTGTCATTTGATGTCTACATTAGTCTACAATATGCTACCACACTTAAAGGGGAAACAAGAAACATTACAAGAAAAAATCAAGTACTATTTTTCTGTCACACATAGATATTTCTTGCTGGGTAAGCACTGGGGCACTGACTAAAAATTTCCTTGCTTGGTTAATTGATATTTTTTCCATTTAATTTTGTGTTTCTTTCAAAACATAGTAACCAAAAGAAAAAATCACTTTATCAGTCTCGATTAACCTTGAGACTTCACATTTTTAAATGTCTATTTTATATTATTTTCTCTTTCATTTATATTACAGTTGTTTCAGATGTTGTCTTTACTACTTTCATGAGTATTTGTTCTATAATTCTTTCAAAATTACCCTCTGCTATTCTCTCCTCTTCATTGTGGGAATTATCCAGGATTTAATTTGGGGATCTTATCTGAATACTCTCCTTGACATGACACCATGACATATTTTTCAGTCATTCCCTAGGTATGATATGGTATTTCAAACTTACTGTAATTTCAATTGGACTCATATTTTAACATATCCCCAAAAATAGTAATAGTGCAATACCTTCCCAAATACAGTCTTTAGCTTTTTTGATATTACTTAGCTGATACCAAATCAATATTTTTTTTGACTTTCAAATGGCTTTTGGCTTTTTCTTTTTTATTTATATATTAATTGGTACATTAAGTGGGATTTCAACCTGCCAAAGATTAAAACTACACCCATACCTATCACCGTGCACTAAACTAAGATAGAAGTGGATTAAAGAGCTAAATATCAAGACAGAAACAGTAAACTTGCTGGAAGATAAGTTAGGTAGAACTCTCAAAGACATTGGCATAGGAAAAGACTTCATGAACAAAACCTCAGTAGCACGGGAACTAGCACAAAGAATCAACAATGGGATCTCATCTTATTAAAAAGCTTCTGCACTGCAAGAGAAACTACCAACAGAGCTAAGAGACAACCTACAATGTGGGAAAAAAATTTTAGCAGGTGTACCTCAGACAAAGGCCTGCTATCTAGAATGTATAAAGAATTGAAAAAAGTCAGACCCCCCAAATTCAAAGACTCAATTCAAAAATGAGCATCCGAACTGAACAGACATTTCTCAGACAAAGAAGTAAAAACAGCAAATAAATATATGAAAAAATGTTCAACATCACTAGTCATTCGAGAGATGCAAATGAAAACAAATCAATATTTTTTTAACCTCAGGCATGACAGGATATTGGCCTTTACTGTCATCTTCTAAAATCACCTTTGCATTACTTCCTAGCTTGAATCAAGTCTAAAATACAGCAAAATGGGTATTCATTATTTCCTGACTCTTATTTATTGCAATGGTTGGCTCTTCATTTTTTCTCATTAACTATATTAACCTAGGATTCCAAATATGAATATTCCATTCGCCAAAAACAAACCACCAACAACAACAAACCTTAACATTTCTCTTTTTGACTTCCTCTAATAAAAAGCATCCTGTATGCTCTCCTGCTTCCTGGGAGGAAGATGTTTCTGAAATATGGAAATTGTGCATCTCAATTTTGCTACTTAGTTCTCTGTCATTCTCTGTACCCAGATGCTGCTGAGATACTGTGCACTGATATTTTGTGTACGAAAAATACCAGATAGACTCAATTGCACCTAAAAAAATGTTAATACATAAGTTACACAATTGTACCAGAGAGTTAAATTTCAACAGTTTTCTTCTCCCTGGTTTTCTTTCATAATTGAAACACGTTAATCATCTCTTGAAATAAGATAAAGAGATACAGAAAGATAAATTGGAATGGATGGATTAGTAGAAGAGAAATGCCAAGTAGAGATTATGCCAGTTAATTTTGGGCCATAATTATTTAGTTAAAAAGAAAACATAGGTTCATTAGTGAGCATTACAAAGTTAATTAACTAAGCTTTTAAAAAATGATCTCAAATCCAACTAAAATAAAATTGAAACAGCACATTATATTATGAAATTAATTGAACTAAATACAGGTGTCTTATTCCATCTGGGTATTTAAAATCTAAGACAAGTCTACTTGATACCTTTTTATATTTAATGATACAGCTACAAATGTGATAAGAATGCATACATCAACAATTGTGTAATAAGCTAGAATGACCACCTTCTAGAAGTTCCTGAATGTGCAATAAAATCTATATTAATAGTTTCATAATGACTGTTAACGGTAAGAAAAAAAATTATAACTTTGAAAACTGTATTTAATGTAGAAAATAGTGAATACATTTGTTATTCGTTATCTAACACTTTATAGTATGATTTTTTTCATATCCCACAAGTTTCATATTGGTCCAGCTGCCCTGGCGTACATCCTGGTTCAAATCAGAGACAGACAAACATAAATAAATAGATGAAGTTAAACAGGTAGTTCTTGGAGTTCCTTTTTGATGGAGCATAGAAAAATCTTGTCATCAGGTAGTTAGTTGTTGTTAAGAAGGATGACTAGTTAGTGCTAATAAATAATTCACTTTTATACATGTTTTGAAACAGTTATTTGATATTAACAGTCTGGGGGCATAGAATGCCCAGACTTTCCATAATCTATGTGAGATTCGTGTAGCAGAAGAAGGTAATAAGTCCTTAGCTCTTCATTATGCTATACTTAAGATGTTACCTCTGGAATTTTTAAAGCTATTTTTATTTCTTTATAAAATATACTAAATTATATTTCATAAAAGACTGCCATTGATGTTGACTTGGCAAAATAGTTTTCCTATCATAACATCTCATCAATGATATTTCAAATATGTTTTCTAAATGATAAACAGGTTTGGAAGATTGCCTAAAATTTAGGTGTTGTAAATTAAGAGTGAAGAGTGCCCTGTAATGGGAGGAGCCTATTTGCACTCTTATTTTCTCCATGACATCAAATGAACGAACATTTATTTGCCCATGTCACTTAATGTTCAAAGGACTCCCAAGAATTCACTGTAACTCAATCGACAACTTTCATTTTCAAGAAAAAATTATAAGGTGAGGGTAATGATAATATAAAACTGTCCTTGAATCTGTTTCTATCTATGTAAATCTTCATCAGGCAAAAGATTTTATATTCTAGTTTTTATTAATAGCAAACAACTAGGTACAGATCTCCAGATTTTTTTTATAACTGCTAATGTATTGTCACTGTGTTTAAATTACTTGGACTTTTGTGGGCCTAAAATAAGCTGTTGTGATATTTGAATCAAGATATTGAACATCTTAATTTAATGTTAATGTTGAAATCCCATTGGCTGCTGTGTAAGGACGGGCCTGAGTCCTTCCTGTGCTATTAAAGATGATCCAACGTTTCTTATCTCAACAATTAAATCAGAATTATACATGCTTTCTCACATTTTAATAACTTCCAGATGGCGGGTAAACTAAAATAAAACTCAAACTTCAACAAACGTGTGGGAAAATATTAACATAGTACAAAAGACGAAGAACACTAAGGAAGTTATTTTCAAACTAGTTTTTCCTTGCTTTAAAAAAAATGCCCCTGGCAAGAATAATGATGCTTCCATAATGTTACTAGAGCGCTATATTTGCAAAGCAGCATGCAAGCCTCATAAAAGGGTAATGAGTTCCTTAAGTGATAGTAAAATAAGCCTTCATGTAGAGAGATGCCGAGGTGCTACTGTTCGTGGGCAGCAGTAGAGTGGCATTACCTATTTTGTATTGCAATTTTCACTAACAGAAGAAAAAAAGGAATTACAGTAATGGTCACACTTTCCTTCTGTGACATAAAAATGGACTCTAGTGGAGTTCAACTAAGTAGAGAAAATGATGAAATCTTATATAAAATTTATACTTATTTGGCCATTCTTCCATAGATATACATGTTATTTGAGTAGTCTAGGAGTATACTCTTCTAGTTGGTCTTAGAATTGCCCCTAGGTAACTATTTTTAGTTGATTTGATCTCTTCTACGTGTATCAGTTATTGTAATTTCATAAAATATGCATGTTTTTGACATTCATATTCTATAACAGTTTTATTTTCCCCTCCATATTTCCACCTAAAATCATAGTGACTAAAAGGGCTAATTCAATATTAATAACTTATTTTTATACAAAAAATAAGAACTTCAGAATGTTAGCAAACTAATTCTTTCCTTAAAAGAAAAAGATCTTGTTTATCACATAACTCAATCCCTTAAGAATGGAAATTCCATATTAAATTATATTGGCTAATTGCCTTTAAAATCAAGAATTTCCTCTGTCACTATATTTAATTGGATTTCTTGCTCTTTAGTAACAAAGGGAAACAGATGCTCATAGAATTCAGACATTTCCAGTAAGTAGCAGGTATGGGAAATATCTTAGTGTTTTGTGATATCAATATTATCAAGGAAACATGTTAGGGTGAGGTGTGAGATTGTATCAAAAAAGCTTTCGAGTAAAATTCTAAAAGATTCAAGTGGAAATGATAAGTTCTCAGGCAGGGATTTTAAAAGAAACATAAATAACATCAATGACTGTGGAGAAGGAAATTTCTAATATATGTATACCTGAAGCAAAAGTACAACTCCAAGAAACTAGAGGATTAAACTGTCTGTGTTTTCATAAAAAATTTAGGCCATTAGTACTGAACCAATGTTGTGTTTTTCTCTGAACAAATATAGAAACTCTTAGAATGAGTTAAATAAAGACAAATGTGATAAAATACTTTTCTGCTTTCCTTGAACAGGTTGTATGTATATTTCGACCATTTAGATTACATACTGTATGTACTAGGAACTACACGAGAAAATTGCCATTGGTCTGTAGCTACTAAAGTATAAAAGTCTGTGCATGTTTCAAAAACTGCAACATAGGGCCTGGGATTTAGCTCAGTAGTGGTGCCACCTGCCTCGCAAGGGTAAGGTCCTGAGTTCTATCCCCAGTACCAGAAAAGAAAAAAAAAAAAACAAAAAACTGGAACATAGAGGCAGCCTTTCAATCCTAGAACAAGAGACTGGACATTGTATTAGACTATCTTTTCCTCCTGAGAGCAATTAGTTTGTCAGGACAGTCTCAGGCTAGATCACATATAGTATTTAAAATAGGTGTTTTCTGTTAAAATTTTCCAATGAGGTTGCAGCTAAATGTCTATTTTCCTCAGGGGAAATGTAAACAGAACAAAACAACTACTCTTAAGTTCTTCCCCAAATAGAATGCATTTTTTTTAAAAAAAGACAACTTTTTCCATGTAATTATAATTGTTCAAGGCTACTTTGCTCAAAATTAAAATTTTAAACATCCAGGCCAGGCAATAATTGATAACAAAAATGAAAATAATATTCAAAATAATAAAATTTTAAAACCAAAAATGAAACATAAACAAAAGCATTTTATTACAACAAAAATTTTTAAATAAATTGAATTAAGGCATATTTGAAAAACATGAAAGTGTTTTTGAAATAATGCTACAAGGAATAATTTACTTTAGAAAAAAATGGCTAAAGTAATATAAAGCAGATAGCCTTTGTCTACAATGTCACTTATTCTGTCACTCATTTAATATTCATTTATAATGCTATTCCTGGAGGCAAACAGCTATATATAAAAATAAAATACAACGTATGTGCCAATGAAATGTTATAAAATATTATTTAACAATGATGTATTTTTTATTACCTGATTCATCCCCACAGTAGCAGACTCCTGTAGCATCACATCCCATTGCCTGAGTGTGATTTGCAAAATTCCAGGATGGCTCCCATGATCTCCATCTTCTGGTGTTCTTCTCATTAGTACATTAGGCTACACGGCAAAGAAATTTTACAAATGTCATTAAGGATACTAATTAAGTGCACTTAAAACAAGGAAATTATCAGGATGTATAGCCTAGTAACTAGAGCTGGGTAAAAGCAGAGTTTTCTGCAGATGATAGAAGAGGAAGCCTGAAATCAAAAGCATGAGAGAAATTCGATGCACTCTTGTTGGCTCCGAAAGGGAGGGAACCACTTGGGAAGAAGACTTTAGAGACCCCTGGAAACCCACAGTAAGCCTGAGCCACCAGCCACCAGAGAAAACTTTGCCCTTCAGCTGCATAAGACTGAGTCTGAAATCATAAAAGAGGTCACCAAATAAGAGCCCAGGCTGACCAACACCTTGACCTTAATTTTGTAAGATCCCAAACTGTGAACAGTGTGTGCCCACCTGGGACTTCGGAACCTCACAGCTAAGAGCTAATAATGGGTGTTGTTTTAAGGTATTAAATTTGTGATAATTTGCTACCCACAGTTTAAATTTTTTTAAAAAAAACCATACACTAAGACTAAGCTGTTACACTAGAAGCCAAAACTGTATTTTGAATTTGGAAACCCTAGACTCCGAGCAGACACAGCCCCCAGTGAATACATGATTAGTCAAATGTAGGCTTCAAAGCTCCCAAACTTTCCAGCATAAGGAGACCAGATGAACTTTCTATAAGCTAGAAAAGGGGCTTCTGGAATTATAACAGTAATGCCACATCTAGGACCTTCAGTAGTGGTGGGTTTCCCATAGAGAGAGAGACCTGCCACCTCTCCTTTCTCCAAGGTTTGACTGAAAATGGAGGATTAATGCCCACATAGACAGGTTTGATTTCTGAGAAGCGGATGGGTAACATCCTTCTTGAGAAGAGACTAGGATGAATAGAGTTGGTAATCTTGGTAAATAAATCATAACTATTAACCTACTTGACTTTATTTGTCACATATATAAATGACCTTCATCCATTATTACACTTAAAACTCATAAAAACCACTATAAATAAAATCATTATTTCCTCTATATTACAAATGGAAAACTAAAGAACAAAGAAGTTAAATAATACTTTCAAGTTTCCACAGGAACTAAGACTTTAATCCGAGTAGGCTCGCACCTTGGTTTACTCTGAAATACTGCTGAAGATTCCAAGAAAGCAAGGACAGTAAGTGGGAGAATCAAGTAGAGAAAACTGACTCATCTTGTTTTCAGACCAATAGTTTGTAGGGATCCTCTCAAAACCCTATAGCCTCTACCATAATATACACAACACATCTCTAACTAGAACGAGGTAGTAGGAGACACCATGTGTACAAACCTGCAGAGTGAAGAATCATGCATGGATGGCCCGAACATTCGACAGTAAACCCTGGTGGGCTCAGCAAGATAGCAAAATCATTTTGAAAGGGGAAAAGACTTAGCAGAGACCTAGACCTAAAGATATCTTAAAATCAAGGACTCAGACAAGAGAATCCCCAGAAGTTTTGTCAACCACTGAGAGCAAAATTTGCCTCTGGTTCTACTCCACAAATACAAAAGGAAAGTCTTGAATTCAAGTCTTGTACCTTATTATGTTTATATTGGAATACAATGCATATTTTATAAATAAGAGAATTTCAACTCATATTTTCATTAGCCATTTTACAGAAATTTTATATCTTACTTTACTTATATCCATGCCAGATTACCTTCCTAAAAATAAGCTTTCAGGATTAAAAAAATGAAAATTTTTACATTGTCCTTCCAGTTCAATTATATAAAATTGAATTATAATTTTGAATAAATGATTGACTGTCAACAGATTGGTCTAGAATATGAAACACAACCTGGAAATAGTAAAAAATTAATTATCCAAATTTTATGAGAATTGCCTTCCTTTATAAGTAAAATTTTAATCTACTTACACAAGCAGTGATCGACAAATACAGTGAGTATTTAATTTTAAAATATTACAGTAAAAGACATTGCTAAGAAAAATGAAATGAGTGAAGTGAAGAAGAGTATTTTGAGTATGTTGAAGGGGATTAAGGGTAATACATCTTTTATTCTAACAAATTCATTACTTAAATATTCACCATATTTTTGATGATGACTCATCCTTTATCATTTTTATAATTGTATGTCCACTTGAAGTTGTATGTAATCCTTACACATACTTTTGTTCTTTTAAGTCTTGTTTTGACATATCTGTCACCAAAAAATAACAGAAAAGCACAAGTGTTTATTGGAAAAAATAAATGGATTTAATAGAAAATATGAATTTTATTTATACTTCTGTTTTAAGAAACCAGTTCAGGAGAATATCGTACAGTAACTTCATATCACAATACATGACACCAGAATGTTTTTTACATTTAGTTTTAAGTGAAATCTAGAAATTTTCGTTAGATCTAAACTTAGCTGTGTCTCCTCGGATTCATAACTTGCTAACATATGCTGTGTTTCTGATCACAATTCTCATAATCTGTGAAGTGGTTACAGATGTCTACTTTTAAATAAAAAAAAGGATCAATTTCCTAAGGAATGGACGTAGACCATGTTTCTAATTTATGGCTGGAAAATTTGTTCCATTTTACAGATGTATTTTTACACCTGTAAACTCCTAATAAGATTTGCCATGCCTGAAGATTCTGTACAGTTCCTTTTCATAAGAGTTCTCAAATAATATTTGCCAAAGATCCATCCTGAGGCTGTTATGGAATTTTATGCAGTAGTCACACTCATTTTAAAAACAAATCTTGGAATATAAGTGAGTTAGTAATTTCCTCTTTTGACTGAATAGACATGGGTGATCTCAATACATTTTGCTTTTTGCTTTGAATTATGTGAATCACCAGTAAGTGGAAAGAGATTTTATGTTTGACATTTATTGCAGACATTCATAGAAATTTGATCCTAAAAGTTATGGATTTTTATTGAATGATGTTACTGAATAATTCACCCATTCTTTCAGTTAAGATATTAAGGATCAGAAAACTATAAGAGAATAAGTCCTGGCTGTACTAAGTGGAAGATCCAGAGCTGAATCCAGGAATTGTCCGTTCAACTTCAGTGATCATCACCTCCCACTGCAAAAGAAGCCAGGCTGAGGACCTTTGGACAGTGCTATCTAATGCATGTGTACTTTGCATTTCTATTCCAGGTGTCCAAACACTTCACAAATAACACTTTGCCAGCATTTATCCATTTCCTTAAAGTTTTATTAGAAACAAAGTGGTGTGCTGTACTATAAACAATGTACAAATGTGCCAATAACTATGTAGATATTTAGCAGTAAATTTTATAAATTTTCCCAAAGCATAATTCTTAGAAAGACTGACTCATATATCTGTTTGTACACAGAAGTATAATAAAATTAAATGACATTTCTGGGTGTTGTATCCATTTCTAAACTCTTCAATGCTTTGGTTCTTCCTAGTTTCATTGGAATGTTCTATCCTAGATATTTATTAACAATTGATATTCTCTCTCTCTCTCTCTCTCTCCCTCCCTCCCTCTCTCTCTCTCTTTTATCTATTTCTGAACCAAGGTTCTATCCTAAAAGACATATTGAATAATACAACTTCATGGTAAATCATGAAATATTTTATGTTAAACAACATGGTTTCTGTCTAGTATTACTGACATTCTTTGAAAAGTTATTAGAAATATCAGGTAGCTAGAAACATTACAAATTCATGACATAATAAATGTAGTTTCCCAAAGTCAAGTTCAAACAATTCTTCATAATTAAATAAAGTACCATTGGTTTAGAAAATTGCTCTATTTACTAGATATATGTTCTCTAAACAGTTTTGTTCATGAATTTATACATTCAAAAATGCTATATCCCAGGCTGTACCTATTGGTAGAGTGTTTGCCTAGTATACACAAGGCCCTGGCTTTAATCCTCAGCTCTGCATAACAAACAAAATGAACTCATTGGTTACGAAGCCAAGGGAAGTAATGCTCGGAAGAGTGGGAGGAGGAAGGAATTTGGAAAGACTGCTCACTAGGGGCTGAGTCACAGATAACAGCAAGAAGTTCTGGTATGCTACTGCATAGCAGCATGACTACAGATAACAGTAATGTTCTCTACATTTCAAAAAACAGTAGTAGGATTTATTTTTTTTTAAATTTTCACCATTCAAAAATGATAAATGCTGGAGGAGATAGAAATGTTTAACCTGATTGAAACATATATGACATACACATGTATCAAAACATCGCATGTTACCCCATTCACATGAACAATTTTTAAGTTTCATTTAGTAGTTAAAACAAAATTAATTTAAACAAAGAAAGTAATGGTACCTGTCATGTATTTGGAAGAAAATTTGAAATGGTGATCACAGCACCATAGTTGCTTGTGATCATAAAAAATAGTGATTTTTGCAAGTATATATTACTTTGTCATCCATCACTTGCCTTTCCTTTTTACATAAGAGGCATTTGATTTTCAAATCTGTGATAGTCATGAATTTATCTTCTTAACTAGATCCACATTTATTATAGGATTTCTTCACTATTACAGATTTACTTTGGTCTAATGATAAGCTACTGGGAAGTATTTGGAGGACAAATAGAATTTCCTTAATTGTGCCATTAAAAAGTCAGTGTGAGGGTCCAGGGATTTAGCTCAGTGGTGTCGCTGCCTGCCTCGCAAGCGCAAGGTCCCGAGTTCAATCCCGGGTACCAAAAAAGAAACAAAGAAAAGAAAAAAAACAATGTGAGAAGTTTATTGATAAAATGAAAGGCCGGTATACTCAGTAAGAATTCATTAGTACTTTCTTCTCTCTGTGAGATTTGATCTTCAGAACCTCCCTTATTATAGAGCCTTTCATTTCACTTAGATGATGTTGATGACTCTGATGATGAGAACTGATAAAAAGATCATATTTACATTTAAAATGTAACAGTATATAAAGGTAGCTGATACTGACATGTTAATGATTAGTTCTATCCATCATTATAGTAAAATGAAAAATTATTTAACAGATGGAAAATTGGTTTAAGAAATAGATTAGTGTGTTTTCTCCAAATTTAAAAGATTAAAAATAATGAATAAAAATATTTTTTGGTAGCAAGGATCAAACTCAGGTTCTTGCGCTTTGTGGGGCAGGAAGGAGAACCACTGAGCCCAGAAGAAAAACATTTTTTTTAAATAAGTTTGTTATCAAACACACAGACATACAAAAAAGTAAAACCATTCAAAGAAGAACAATGCAAGGGGAAAAAAACTACAATAATATTCAAATACAGTAGAACTCAACCAAAACAAAAAAGCACTTGAACATTTTTCCATATAACTTAAAAAAGCATCCCAAGCACCAACAAGACACCAGAGGATGTGATTTGTTTCAGAAAGATCCCCAAAACCAACACTGAACAAATAGTGGTCTGGAAAAAACCCTCCAGTTAGCTAGCAGACTGCACATAAGCCAAGCTTCTCCCTAACTTAAATTTCGATACAGTCATATGACACACGATGGAAACACAATCCAAGAACTATGTTACTAGGTCATTTCATCAGTGCGTATCCTTAATTACACTTTCAGTGTCTCTCACCAGAGAAACTATTCGGTATTTACACGTGTGTCCTATTCCTTTCACTTAAGAGGATGGCCTCAATATGCATCCGTTTAGCTATAAATGTCTCTAGTTTCTCATTCTTTATGGCTGAATAGTATTCCATTTTATATAAAAAAACCCCACATCTTCTTTACTCAGTCTCCAGTTGATGGCCACTTGGGCTGTTTCCAAGCTTTTACCAAGATGAACTGTGCAGCTATAAACATGGGTATGCATATATCTCTCTGGTAAGATTCTTTTAATTCTTTTGTGAAGATACCCAGCAGGGGGGATAGCTGGGTTGAATGGGACCTCTAAGCCTAGTTCTTTGAGGTATCTCCATACTGATTTCCGCAGTGGTTGCACCAATCTGCAATACCACCAACAATGGAGGGTTCCTTTCTCCCCAAACCCCCGTCAGCATTTGTTATTAGGTGATTTCTTAATAGCAGCCACTCTTTCTGGGGTGACGTGGAATCTCAGTGTTGTTTTCATCAGCATCTCTCGAATAACCAGTGATGATGAACATTTTTTCCTAAATTTATTTGCTGCTTTTACTTCTTTGTCTGAGAAATGTCTGTTCATTTCAGATGCCCATTTTTGAATTGGGTCTTTGAATTTGGGGGATCTGGTTATTTTCAATTCTTTATATATTCTGGATAGTAGTCCTTTGTCTAAGGTACAGTTGCTGAAAATTTTTTCCCACATTGTAGGTTGTCTCTTAGCTCTGTTGGTGGTTTCTTTTGCAGTGCAGAAGCTTTTTAATAAGATGAGATCCCATTGTTGATTCTTTGTGCTAGTTCCCATGCTACTGAGGTTTTGTTCATAAAGTCTTTACTATGCCAATGTCTTCAAGACTTCTACCTAACTTATCTTCCAGAAAGTTTAGTGTTTCTGTTTTAATATTTAGATCTTTAATCCACTTCGATCTTAGTTTAGAGCATGGTGATAGGAATGGGTCTAGTTTTAATCTTGGGCAGGTGGAAATCCAGTTCAAAAAATCAACTCTTTGATTCATTAATTTTTTGTATCATTCTCTTAGTCTCCATTGCATTGATTTCTGCTCTGATCTTTACAATTTCTTCTCTTGTGTGAGCTTTGGGTTTGTTATGCTCATCTTTTTCTAGGAGCTTGAGGGTCTGCATTAGGTTATTTATTTGAGTTCTCTCTGTTTTCCTAATATGGGCATTGACTGCTAAGAATTTCCCTCCTATAACTGCTTTCATTGTGTCCCATAGATTCCTGTATGTTGTACAGGTATCACCATTTACTTGTAGAAACTGTCTAATTTCTTCTTTAATTTCCTGTGACCCATTGGTTGTTCAGGAAGGTGTTAATTTCCATGTGTTTGTGGGAATTCTGCAGTTTCTTATGTCATTGATCTCCAATTTTGCTGCACTATGGTCTGAAAATATACAGGGGGTAACTTCAATTCTTTTACATTTACTTAGACATATCCTATGACCTAGCGTGTGGTCTATTTTAGAGAATGACCCATATGCAGATGAAAAGAATGAGTATTCTAATTTTGTGGAGTGGAACACTCTGTAAACATCTATTAAGTCCATTTTTTCAATAGCTTGGTTCAATTCAGAAGAAAAATTTTTAACACATCTTCACATCCATTTATTATAAAACTCTTATCAAGCAACTCATACTTCAAATTTTCTTAAACTCTCAGCATAGTTCTAACTGTGTATATCAATTTAAATGATAACTCTTCTTCCAAATTAGTACCAAGAAAAAGGAAGTGCCCTCTTTCAGCTTCTGTTCAATATTGAGTGAAGAAGTCTTACTTTATAAGTATAAATTCAATCTAAATTGGTATGTTTCTGAGATAAAGTTCCATATTTCTCAGTCTGTGCCTGTTACATTTTTGTAATTCATAATAATTCTTATTTACGTGTTATATCTAGCTCAACTTAATTTTTGTCAGAGGTTTCTCTATTTAATTTTATAAGTAACTCATTTTTGGTTTTTTACTGTAGTTCTTCATTACTTTTTTATTTTTATTCCCTTAAATTCTGCTTTTTCCTTTCTATTAATTCCACTGTAGTTAGTCTGTAGTTAGTTTGGGATTGTTCTGTTTTTTTAAAAAATTAGTAAATATTTCTATCTTCATTGCTTAACAATATAATCACTTAAGTCTATAAATTTCTCTTAAAACATTCCTTAAGTTTCTTCCTGCACATTTTTTAATGCAGTGCTTATATTAGTTTGTTTTCTTTGAAATACAAGTTTATTGATGAATATTTTCTCATATATGAATCTCTTGAATTTTTTAAACTGAACACTGACTTAATTTAGATTGTAATTAGGGAAGGCTATCTATACAATCCAGATTTTTAAATTTCCATTGATGTGTATTGTATGAAATAACATATTAATAGACACTAGAAATATTCTATATGTGTTTTTCAAATAATCCATGTCCTACTTAAATATTGATTTTTATATACTGATCTTGAGAAACTAATTGAAATGTTAAACTTTGATGGATAATTTGTCGTCATCTCTAATTTCTCAACATTTCCTCTCAAGTTTGTTATTATAAGACACACACTTATTATGAGGCTTGATCTCTGAAATTTGTTTTTAATTATTGATTAGGTAGGCTTAATAATGCTTCTTTTTAGTTCAAAGTATATTTCTCTGATATTAAGATGAATAATTTTCTTTAGTTAATATTTGCTTTGTATACCTTTTTGTTATTTTATTTTTAACCTTACTATTTTCAAGAATTTTTTTTTGCTGTATTCTTTTATACAGAGTAAATTTGCTGTTCTTTCTCTCTTCAGTTTGTCACTCTGGGCTTTGTAATTGGAATAGGCTCAATTTTAGGCCCAAAAATCCAAGTAACTTAGATCACAGCTACGTTACATTAATAGTTATAAAAACTCTGGAGGTCTTCCAAGTTGTTTGCTATTAATAAAAATTAGATTATAAAATTTAAGAAATTACCAAAAATATAATTATGATTCCCAATAGTATATTTCAAATCATCTTATTTAAATCTTGCTAATACCATGATTTTTAAAATTGTTTTGTAAAATCTTTTGTTGGGAAAAATTTATCTCTATTTCCATTTCTTCCCTGTATTAGTCCTACAGTTAGATAATCCATTTGTATTCTTTTAATGGTTACAACTAAAATTTTTAAGTATTAATAATGTCAAAAATTAAAATTAATCAAAATATTTATATTTTCCTCAATTACAATATATGGGCCTTAAACTATTTTTACTTATAATCACTTCTCTACCCTTTATTAGAGTTATGTATTTATTTATGTCTAATCAATTAATTCTTTACCACAGACAGCATATGTCCTCCAAAAATTCATACGTTGAAATCCTCATGCCTCAGGTTTTGCTATTAGGAAGTGGGGCCTTTAAAAAGTGAGAGGTCTTGAGTTTTGAGCCTTCGTGATTGAGACTGGGGCCCATAGAAAAGAAATCTCGGTGAGCTGCCTGCTCCATCTACCAAGGGAGGGCACAGTGGGAGAGTGTGTGAATCAAACGGTAGCTCCATGCTGGAGATCGAATCTCTGAGTCTGTTTCTTGAACTTCCTTGCTCTAAAACCATTAGAAATAAGTTTCTGTTGCTTATAAGCTATCCAGTTTGTGGTATTTTATTACAGCAGCCTAAAAAGGCTAAAGAATCTTGTAAAACACTTTTTACTTTTACTTAATATAAAGCTAAAAGTTGCACATTTTTCCAAGTATTTATTAATTTTTGTTTATATTCTCTCTTGATTTAAGGACAGTCTATGGGATCATTTTTTTTTCTACCTGAAATATATCATTATAAATTCCTTTATTTATGGCTGGATTATTGTAAATTATTTGTTTAATTTTTAAAATGTCTTTATCCTTATTGATAATAGACAAACTATCTGGGTATAAAAATATAGACTACCCGTCCCTTTTTTTTTGTTATTTTCAAGATATCTTTCTATTCAACCACTTTTGACATTAAGTATTAGTTCCTAATCATCTTTCACTTTAAGAAAATTTTTATTTTAACTGTTAATGTTAAAATTTAGTCTTTATGTAATGAAGTCCTGCTATTGTGTGAATATTTGTTTCTTTTTATTCTTCTTAGAAGATTCAGAACTTTGAACACATTTTGAACAAAAGTATATCTTCAGATGTACTGGAAATTTATTGATCACTTTCTTTTTTCCTTCATGGGCCAGTACCTTATATATCTTAACTTTGTTCTAACACCTTTTATTCTATCCACTTTTAATTATGTTCTTGGTAATTTCCTGAATTCTCTCCTCTAGTTTTCTCTTTCTTTTGCTCTCTCTAGATATTTAATTTGTCTACTAATTTTACTACATTATTTTAATCATTACTTCTTTAAAATTTTCATATGTTTACTTGAAGTTTTTCAAATATACTAGTATTTGCTAATTATATTCTCATCTTAAGGATTATACTCGTAAGCTTTTTGAATACTTCAATCATTTTATTTTACATTGTACAGTATTTCTAATAATGCCCCTAACTTAAACTTTGCACTTCTCATAGAGAACTCTTTGGCATCAGGCTTGCAAACTATGTTTAATGGAGCTTTATATATCAGACCCTTGAGAATCACAGTTTGTGGTTAAGTCTTCAAGAAGAGTCAGGAGTGCCAATGAAATTATGCATTCACAGACTGAAGTTTGACAAAAGTAATCAATATAAATAGTGTCTTCAAACCTATAATTAAGAATTATTAGATGAAATATTTTCTCTTCTCTTCCATCTTCAGAAATTCAAGCACAAACAGAACACCTTTTTCTCTCATTTGTCAGTGGTGTGACCTTTTTTCAGTCTACACATTTAACTAATACATAGTCCTACAAGTGTCATGTTACACATCACTGGAACCCTAAAATATTGGCTATTAATGATTTTAGCTACTGAGAGTAAGCCCCTATATCTTCCAACTGAAGAGTGGTTATGGGACATGTATAATGTACATGTAGATTCTATCCCACTAGTTATTTTAAGCTGCTTAACCTTATTAATTGCAGAACACAGAATTTCCATTTCTTTTACTTGTTCATCAACTTATACTTATTAGGTTATTGTATGTTTTCTGCATGTTCCATTTTCTAACTACTTGCAGGAAAATTTTGGCATTAGGTCATCAGTTTGTTGCAAATGTAAGCTCATTGTTCTCTAAAAGTATACACCATTTAATTTTCTAACACCTAGATTCCAAAATGATATCTGAGTATAATTTTCATCATAACACTATATTTTTAAGATTATTATTTATAGTTAATATTTTAGATATACTAATATCTAAAAACCATTATAGATGCTTAAAATAATTTATAAATTTTAACAGACTATTGAGTAGATGCTATAATTGTACATATTTTAACTAACTAGAAAACAATGGCATAAATGCTAAAAAACTTACACAGCAAGATACAGTGTATTAATGGCAGTCTAATTTGAGGCTACCACATTTCTTACCAAATTTTCCACTGTGTTTGTTAATATTTCTCAGTTATATTTTCCTTACAAAACTATTTATCTCATCTAAATTTTATTTAAGAGTAAGACATGATTTTTATTATCCTTTACTTTCATATTTCCTTCATTTCTACACTAGGTCTACAACTTGACATTAACGTTTATTGGTTGATTTTTCTCTGTATACCTCATATGCTACTATAAAAAGTTGACTAATTTTGTTTACTTTTATGTGTTAGCTTTTCATTTTAATAATTATATTTTCCTGCAGTAAACTTTAGCAATTCCTTTTTTCTGTATTATGATTTTAATTCTTCTCTTTTTTGTACTCTTGTAACTGAATGTCAGCACTATTTATTACTATTTATTGAATATTTAATTATGAACAATACATGACACAAGACTATGGCTCTAAAAATATTTGGATATACAATATACAGTCAATTTGGAAATAATGGTAAATATTCTCCACAGTCTCTTGCTTTTTTAATTTTCTTCTATATGATAACATTGTCATCTCATCAATTTAGTAAGGAATGGTTATAAATTATGAATCATTGAAGTAAAGATAAATCTTTAAAACTCCAAATATTCATTTTATTTATAACCTAAGAGAAAATAAAACTTAGATTTGCTGAAACAGTCTCTTTAAAGTATTCTTCCTTGCTATCTTTGTATGTGTTATACCTATTTGTCTAGATCTTATTTCAAGAAATACACCCAAGTATTATGAAAAGTAAATTCTGCAGATCCCAGGTATGATATTTAAGCCTTGTTTAGATATTTACAAAAATAAAAAGTACAATTCAATTTTTTGGATATATATATATAAAATATCATTTGGTTTAAACAACTTTGTATTGGTTTCTAAGCCATAAGTATTAAAATTCTGATGTTAGCAAGATTCCTGTTTAGTTTATGTTCTAAAGGAAACTTCAAAAAATTCATACCAAAATTAAATGATTCACAAAAGTAACAATTAGTCTATAAATAAACCCTGCAATGTAGGTTATGCCGTTGGTATTACATATAGACAGCTAGTTGGAGATTTTCTTTATATTCTGTGGCCAGAAATTAAGGGACCCATTAAGAAGTACTATAAATCAGCATACTGTTTTCTGCTATGGGATCAGATTACAGTTGGCGGATATTTCACTTCAATTTTCCAAATGGAGCTGATTTATTTATAAATTCAAAATTTTGAGGATAATAAATTTTGAAGCCAGATTGAATCAAAGTGCTCTTGTTCTGGGTCTTTTTTGGATTGTGAGACAACAAATTTCTTGTATTCATATGGTACTCCACTCTATTTATTGAATGACCTGCAAAGCTCCTACGTTTAAGTGAGTTGTAGAACAAGAGAAGACTGTGAGGAGGCTCAGGATACCGAGCATACTGTTCCTCCATTTGGTCCATATAATCCAGCAGGTCCCACAGAGCTTGAAGTGCCAATGGCAGATAGGGATTCTAGGTGTGAGGTGGATGTATACAGGGAAACTCTAGTGACCCTTCAGTCTGGAGTAAAGCCATCCTCTGTGGATCATGTCTTTCCTTTTGATAAACAACTTTAGGACAGTTCCTGGGCCTAACAGATCCTGCACTTAGCCATGGATCACCACCATACCATCAGACCCAGCTCTCATCATGAACCCCATGCTATTTAACTCAGAAAATCATAAAAATTTGGCCATACACAGCACTACTCCATCATCAGATGGAAGTGGCATATACAAGATCAGGCCCACACGGGCCCTGAAAGCATAAATTATACAAAGCAGTGGCCCAAATGGCCATAGTCTTCATTCCTAATTCACTCCTTTGTTTTCCCATTCCATATCCATCATGTCAGAGGAAGATGGCTATAATCAGCTGGTAGAAAGAGAGAAAAATTTTTTTTAAATTCCTTTATTGGTACATTTTAGGTACACAATGTGTTTACATTTACCATTGGGTGCTTGTACCTAAGAGAGAAAAATTTGGCCTGCTTTATTATGCTTCTTCATAATAGAAAAGTACTATCAAAATTAGACACCGAGACTGTAGTATTATAGTCCCATTCTGGAACATTACTGAAAGATAGTGATGAAGTACTGTCCTTAGAAGAACAAAATAAGATTCGAGTTATAACTGGCCTGACATAAGAACAACTTGGATTACAACTGAAATTTTAGTCTTAATTCAAGACTAAAGTCTTGAGTTAAAACCCAAATGCCAGCTGCTAATGCTTCCAGATGGTCTCAGATATAGATTTGGACCTTAAGGAGTTCCGGAAAGAACATCACAACATCCTTTCCTTTGTGGGATTAACTGAGAAATCCTGGGCCAATCCCTCTCTAAGGACACTGATATATGCCTGGAAGAAAGTGTGGCCTAAAATTATACAGGAGAGAGACTTTGAAACCCACTGAGCAACCTGAGTTACCACTAGCCCTTGGGAATGAATTGAGTTCACAAGTCAAGGGCCCAGTGTTCTTGGGATTTCTGATTCTGGCCACCACAATGTAACTGGTGCTGGACTTGCCTTCTAGCCATAAAAACTATAAAGTAAATAATATCTATATATCAAAACTCACTACACAGTATTGTTATTAAACACATTTTTATATCTCATTAAATATTCATCAATGAATTTGATTAAAAGAAGAAAAAAAGGAAATCAGACCATTTCTTGTATTCATGATAGTAAAGTATTAAAAATATTTAAGGTAAAATTGTTGAATAAATAAGGGCCTTGTACATAAAAAGAAAAAATCACGTATGAAAAATTGTTTCCTATGATTTCCAAATAGTTTAGAGTTGTTTCCTCTACACGGATAGTTCTGGGACTACAAGAAATAGATTTCCAGCAGGAGCATCATGAATTCCAATGTTCACCCTTCACTAGACAAAATGGAGACCTATGAGTAAAATAATCACAAATTTTCACTTCCAGAGTAAGTTAGAAAACAATTAACAAATTTTTAGTGTCATCTAGGCTCTTCGTGGCTTTAGAGAAAGCTAACCTGTTTTCAGATTGCTAGTTAGAAATGAAATGTTTTGATGTTTTATGTATGCATGATACATTCCAGAGAAGCATATTGATTTTCTCTTTTGAAGTTTGTCTAAACTTTTTTCAATGCCTAAATGAGGCTTTAATATTAATATGTCTTCTGGTTGAAATATATTATTATGAAATTACCTATTATATATCTTTAAATGTCTTTGTATCTAAAGTGCTACATGATTAAATATACAAAAATAACATCAATATATGAACACCATTAAAAGTTAATATAGTTATTCTGAGGAGAAATATAAGGTAGTTCTCAGTAAAAAAAATTTGGTATGCATCTAGTCAAGAAATGCATTTTTAAATAAATCGTATAAGTGGTCTCACAGACCATGAATTTAAGGAAAACTAATCCAGTATGGAACAAGAAAAAGAGAATCAGGACTACCAAGAAATGTTCAGTCTAGAAGTTCTAAAAAGTGCATAGTATGGTTCTGAAAACAGTTATCTTAAGAAGTCTTAATAACAACAATGTAATAAACCATTAAGGCCTCTCTCAGAAGCTCCCCCCATCATTTTACTATTGAACTGTTAACATAAAACCCAAACTGCAGTAATCTCAGTGACCTCTCCGTCAGTTAACAAGAATGCCCCGTGTTCAGAGGCAAGGTCGAAATGCCAAGTCAAGCAAAGAGCAAAAGGGTTTTGTGCCATAAATGCCATATATCATTTAATCTTCAGAGGTCATGACCTGACTCAATTATAACCAAAATATAAAAACAGGTTTTTGTTTAATTTCAAAATACTGTGGGTTAATTTAAATATAGTGATTGAAATCAAGTCTTCTCCTATACATAGCTCTCCTTCCATGTCAGCTTCCAAAATCTTTGTCAGAAAACACTGGCTTCGCTTAAATAAAACAGCACCTATTAAGTATGCAATACTTAATAAAAGACTCTACTGCAAATGACCATTTTTGTTTAACTTGGATGATTGATACTTATGTTGGATATTTCTACAGATTTCACATCCACTGACTTTAACATATTTGCTGAGGAAAAAAAAGGATTTTTTCAGGTCCCATATATTTACTAGTCTTGCTTATTTTAAGCAGCTTATAAATAAAAGAGTTGATAGGCTTTCTCTTTTTCTCTGCATGAAATGTGTTTCTTAGTAAGTTTATGCAAAATTTGTTACTCTTTATATTCAACTAAAGAGATAATTCCCATAATATTTGGTTTTTAGCAATCTGACAACAGCGTGACTTGTTTTCTAGAGTAAGAATCAGTTTTGTTTGGGGGCCTATGTGTACAACTATGAAAACACACAGTTCCATTCATAGAGTGATGTTTAAGGTGTTAGATCAATGGGCAGATACAGTGCAACTGTGCCTTTGAGGTTCTCCTTCATACTCTGAGACAAAATTAGCTAAACCTGGGACTTCATAAAACTTACCTTTATGAATATTAACATTACGTTTTACCAGACCACTATTTTCTTTCCCATTCTTCAAAGGATCACACATATTATCATAATAAAAACCTTAAAATAGAGTGAAAATTGGCTGTAAAATTGCCTGTAGGCTGACATTATTTTGAAACTCTCAGGAATGAAATGCTGAATCAGGTGATATGGGATGGTGTCTTCTAGAAATTAATTCCAGTTGAGTTTCGTGAACTCTTAATCACATAATCCTGATTTACCAAAAGGTCATTCTTAAGGAAACTTAGTGCTCGGAAGAACTTGTGGGAATAAAATTTTATGATAATCTGTAAGAAAGGCAGAGACCTGTGAGATGCACAAGCTCTTTCTCTCTGTGAGTCTCAAAAGTGATAGTAATGACGCTGTGGACTGGAACATTAAGATGATTTCTTTATCCACTCAGTCTCGAGGCTCTGTTGAAACTGCCGGTTAATACAAACTGATGTTCTTTTGTTCTTACCCATTTTGTTCCATGAGAAGTGAACTAGCAGGACCAGACCACTCCTTTCACACTGGTAACAGAAAAGTCTTTAGTTTCTATGTAATCGGGAGCTCAGGTACAAAGTGGTCCATGGACCATGATGACACAGTCTACCCATGCTGTATCACTCCACCACAGTTCTTATTCAGAAAAAAAATCACATAAGAAATCAAGTCTGTATACATGAACAAGTGATAAAAAGCAAACACGTGAAAACAGTAAAGTTGTCTATAGTTTTGAGACATAAAATGCTTTTTAGTCTCAACTATGGTATGATCGTTAAGTATCAATCATCTCAATTTAACATTTTGGCTCACATAACTTTTTAACCACTAGAATTCAGTAGTTTGACTTCAATAGTTGTTTGTAAAATAGCTGCAACTGTGGATATTTTAATTAATTTATCTTATCTCTCAGAGTATAAACGTGTTTACAGAGTGAAAAAGTCCTTCTTTGGTCAGTACTATCTAGTGTTTAGTTTACTTACAATGACTTTGAGCTTCTAGTGGATGAGAAAGTCAATTTATACATTTGGCTATTTGGTGTCTGGCACAATAATAATAAGCACAATAATAAGCACTTACTGTAAGCTGATCTTATTTTATTAGTCTTAGGGAGAGCATTTGGGCTGAAGTATTTTGCAGTGAAATTCAACCCCAGCTCTTAGAAAAGAACACAGAACAAGGCCCTTCATAGTCAGGTATTCATGGAGTGTCCCCTCTGGTCAGGAGTGTAATGTTGCTGAGGGATGGTTTGGCCTCTAGTTTATCTTGTTCCATTCAATAATGGTCTTTTGATGCTTATATATTTGAACTTTTGTTTCAAAAGTGATTCCTACTTTTCTCACTTTGTGCAAATTTATTTTTTTCTTTATGCAGAAATCTTTGCAATTTTTGGACTATGTGTACTCATATTTCCTGAGAATAGAAATATTTAAAAATTATTATCTATAAACATGGGCATGTATTATGACACAATAATTACTTTAAATCTTCAATTAGAACTATTTCAGAAATATAGATAATGTATAAAATACAAATGTGCTCCAAAATTGTTAGTTTTAGTAGCTTTCTTATATTGTTAATATAAGAACAAGGAGAATGTAAATATTTCACTTGAACTCTATTTGTTTATCTTTGATCAGAAGAAAGCATGCTACATATTCAACAAGGGAAAAAAAAGATAATATTTATGCATTTTTTTAAAAACCATAAAAAGTTTTTAAAGTCTAACTTCTTTCCAATATCTTTAAAAAACTAGGTTGTAATTCAACCAATCTGTAGTGCAAGGTAAGCATATTTCTTTATATTTGAAGTACTAGATTTTAACTTTAATTTTCTCTAACCAGGAAAAAATTGTATGTGTATACACTTTTGTATATAAAATCATGTTATATTTTGTATATATACATATGTACATATAATTACAGACCATTAATATTGTGATGACTAAAATGTTTTGTTGTACTATTTTATAAGCAAATCTAATATTATTTTTTTAAATGGGCAAGTCATGATATTTTACCAGCTACTGTTTGCATCTTTGATAAATCTGACATTTACCTTCTCAAGGATATGTGAGCCAGAAACAATTTGCCTTAAACCTTTAGATACCTCAAATTGCTATATTATCAAATTACATTCTTCCTATCATTCTAAGTCTAGGTGTCAAAAATGGCTACAAATCTAACACTCAATTATAGTTTCTATGAGCTAAAAATACCAATTCACAAAATAATGTATAAAATTTTGGGTGATATATACATATATATATATGGGACCTTACTATCTAGTATTGTCAATCTAACATTTTCCAGAAAGAGAAAACTCTTTTCTAACCTAGAAAAACAACAATGACAGAAGAAAAAAAAGCAATTTCTAGGATACCCACTGAATTTGAACAAGGGGAAAGACAGAGAAAGCAATGTAAAATATTTCACACTTGACACAATATTCTATATACATTTGATTCTTTAAGTTTATTCATAATTTCAGTAATATATTAGAGTAGTAGCTTCAGAGTAAAAGGGCTGACTTTCAAAATCTGACTTTTATATGGATTTAAGGGAAATAATCAAGTATCAGATTTATTGCTTTTAAAAAAGAGAAACACTGAGGAGTTTCAGATAGCCTCAACATTTTCATAAATGTTTGGATTGCTAACTGCTTTCCATCTTTTGTAAAATTAAAAATAACAGTCCAATTGTATTCACTTTTACCAATATAATGTATACCTAATGAGTAGGAACACGTAAAATAGCCAGTCACTATCAAATCTAGAAATAGAATTCTGGGGAAATCATTTTGAGAACATCAGGCTGTCCATTTCTATTGAACTATACTGCAACCCCAAATTTTAGTGCAAAGGTAAAATTTTATTCAGTAGTTTTTCTTTTCCAACGAGAAGCAAAACACATATACTCCATAAATTCACTGTTCTCTTAGAATCTCCCAGAATATATTATAATGCCATTACAATAAATATTCCCTCAAATAGAAAAGGCAAATATCATTATGATGTTGTTAAAATTCTGGATCCCACACAATCATAATAAGGTATTCTAATATAACAGATTATTTATTGTAAGACAGAAGCATGTTGCTTGTGTCTTTCACAAGTGTCTTTCCCAGGGAATGAGCTCATTCTATCCTGAGCCTTACTTTACTGCAAAGTTTAAATGTTTCCTCTTGAGTGTTAATACTATTGTGGCATCAATTTCTAACAAATATAAAGTACCCTACCTTTAAAAAAAATGGATTAATATAAGGCATAATGCTGAAGTATGTGTCAAGTGTAACCTTTATAACTTTGCTTGTCAGGTTTTTCCATTAGAGACCTCATAAGCAGCCCCTGCATATCAGTCACAGTGCTCCCTGACAGGTTTAACCTTCCCAAGTGGCTGAATACACCATCTTCACTGCAGCCTATTGACCAAGGCAATAAGCCATTCTATATAGTGTATTAAAGTCATTTTCCACATGCTACCTCAGCACGACCCATTGTTCATGCTGGCTCCTGCTGACCATGGAAAACCTGCACTCCACACTAAATTGCTACACTTTACACCGTTACACCAGTTAAGCAATAAGCCCCCAACTGAATTGTTTTTTTCCTTCATAGTCTAAAAAGCACAGCGATTATCACAAGTGCTCAAGATGCAATTTTAGACTGTCAAAAATCCCTGCAAATAATTTAAACACTTAAAATATATGCTGACTGTGGAAACTTTATTTTTGTTATAATTCACCAATTCTTTGTTTCTAGATGCGTAAGGGTGGCGGGCCATCTGTGGAACTTGGAGCAGCCCTGGGAACTTAGTGTCAAAGGTTGTCTTTCAGCCCCGTGAAATTTCCCCCGTCTCTGCTGAAATCAGCTTTGTTGCGAGACCCTGTGACAAATGAGTCCAATCTAGGCTGGGTGCCCTTGACTTGACCCTGGCCAAGGCAAACAATAGGGCAGACTCAGCCAGTGGAAAAGATGTTCTGCACTAATGAACCCAGTGGTGGCCACAGGTCAGTTAAAAAAGAGGGGATAATGTTCAATCTTTTCAGGTGCACATTTATAATGAGTGAAGCACACAGTCCCTTTCAGGAAGGAGCACATAACACAAAGAATGTATTTGTACACTCATCAAGGCTAATGGACCCTGAGGGTGCAATAGGAATATGTTTTTAATTTAATCTTTATTGAATGACCTTACACACTTCATTTTCTCTGCACGGCACCATGAAATGGACACACTCTTATCAAGTTGAGACTGAAAACAGATGAATATATAAATGACCGATACCTGCTGGGTATGTAGATGAAATTTCTTCCCTTATTTTCACCCTTGCTCATGCTGCTGCTGGTTCTGGGAGCCTCCTGTGGATGGCTTCCCCCAACTCTTACCTGGAGGAGCCATTCATGTAAACAAGAGGACAACTCCGCAAAACCTGGCCTCACTGAACTTGGAAATATTGACCATTGAAGGAACCAAAGAGATGTTATCATTTTGCTTAAAAAAATCTTTTTTACTTCTTCTATAACTAAGACTATGAGGGAAAAGTGAATAAAAGCTAGGGGCAGAGGAAAATATTTTCATCAGGCCAGAACCAAAGTATGTTACCTCAGCTTCTTTTCACTTTTAGAAACCATCTGTTAGTCTAACAAAGGAGAGGAGAGATTGATTTAAAACTTCCTCTAAGAAATCATTTTGCATTCTTTTGCATGTCTTTAGATGAATGGCTCAAAAATAACACAAATTTTTGTTCCCCTTTCACTATAATAGCAACCGCTTCATGCAGATTTTTTTCTGCTACTCTGGTGGTAAAAATTTGATGTTCTATAACATCATTTTGCAAAATCAAGTGAAAGTTTAGATGGCAAATGTAAGCTCATCTTTACCATTGGAATGTTTAAAGCAGTGCGCTGTGGATGCCAGAATCATAGTTGAATCTCATATCTCCACTGTACTTTCTTATAATAAATATAAATTCTTAAAGAAAACCAAGCAAACCCTTTGATTAACAATGAAACAAGGGGTATAAAATCTTTTTAGACTTTTGTTCTTCATCACTTTAGCCCCTATTGGTGAACTTCCTCTATGAGATCCATTGTATTTGAAACACACAATTAGAAAATTGTCTTCAACAATGCAGAAGGTGGTACAGGGGCCCAGACAGGTAGAGGAAAGCAAAGCTTTTAAGGAATTTTTTTCCTGTTAAAATTATACCTATAATTTATGATCTCCATCAATCTTACAACATGTTTCATTCATATTAAGCACTCAGGCCTTGGCAAATGGTTAATTGCTAGCCCACGGCAAGTGACTTCAAGCTAGCTAGTATACAGAAGTTCAGTTTACCCTGTTGAGAAACTAATGGGTAAGTTATAAATCATGGCAAGAGTTATTTGCATCCTATTCCTTTTAGCTCAACTGCTTGTTGATGATAAACCTTAATAAGCTTCTCTGTGGGAGGAGGTTGATTTACCTTGGATGTGTTCAGAATCAGTACATACACAATTTTAGAGAAATATTTTGTATGTTTAAAATTATTTTCTTGGTTTTTAAAAATATTACATCTAATTTGCTATGAAATTCTTTTAAATTGAAGCTATTTAAGTTTTGCAGATCTAATATTTGGGATTAATGTTATAGAAATCATATAGGTTAATGTTGAGTAATATTTAGTGTTGATCATTGGGTACTGAGGTAACTAATCTAATGGTCAATGTAGCTAACTTTTCTCACTTGTTTTTAAAGACAAACATCCTTACCCTAACAAACTGTACTATAAAGAGACCATTATTGTTGGAAGATTAAAGTCATACATTGAAACTATAAGGGAGATAGATCCTTTGTCAAAGGGAAGGGGACCAAATGATGGAGGGAGGAGGAGGAAGGGGTTGGAAAATAATTAAGATGTGTCATGTCATGTACCAACTCTCCACGATGAATATTATCATTATGTACTGCAAACATGTACTAATAAAATAAAAATATTAAAAAAGAAGGGTAACTGGATTTGGAAAACAAAAGACCTTTTTAGTTGCTGCTATTAGTTTTCTGCACTTGAGAAATTTCATGTGTACTTAATGTCTAAATGTCCAGTGCTCTGACAGAACTCCCTGCATGTATTTGTATACTTTTTGTCTCTAAGATACTCACTTGGGACTCATGGCCAGTGAATGCCAGCCTGGAAAATCAAATTTTCAAACACAAGGAAAGGTCTTCCTTTCCAAACAGGACGAGGTTCTGCAGATAGGGAATTCTCCCAGTTTTGTAGACTTCTCAGATCTATACTGCAAATAGCGATGGGCTTTCGGAATACAAACACTGCTTCTTCTCCTACAAGTTGAGGTAATGCTGCTGTGGACTTTGAAGGCTCTTGATCTCTCCAGTGAGAAAGTAAGGGCTTTGGGTGACACCTGAGCCACACAACAGGTAGCTATGCTGCTCCTTGGATTGAGTCTAGCACTGAAGACATGAGCTTTGGTCGCATGGACCTAGTGCCCGCTCTGCCACTGAGACATAGTGTGATCAGTTCGTTTATCCAGACAACCCATGCAGGAGCTCCTCACGGAGACTTCCACGCCTTCCACTTGCCTGAAAAAATGAAAATCAGCAGCAACGTACCCTTCAGTTTACTCTTTTATGCTTTGTATCTGCATCACTTCACTGGAACAGCTGCCACCGAAACTTCTAATGACTGCCTCGATGCCAGGTCAAACAGATAATTTTCATAAGTATAGCCAAACATAGAGAGTACCTGAGCTCAAATGTTGATGCTGCACTTAAAACTTTATGACATCAGGGATTTACTGCAGCTTTCTGTTATTCAGTGTCCCAACATGCAAAATTATTGAGAATATTAGCAATCATGTCTTAAGTTTGCTGCATCACATAAATGAATCTATGGAGAGTGTTAAACCATGTTTTCGGTAACTTGTAACCATTAAAAAAAGGTTACCTGTCTTTAATTGTTGACACATAGATCCTATCAGCATTCTGCATGGATCACTATGGCTCTTAAAACATTCTCTTCCCCTGACTTCACATCAAGTTAATTCAGAATCACAAATGTTTCCTGAGTTCCACTTACATCCTCTTTTACTCACCCAAGTGCAGACTACCATCATCTTTGGCATGACAGAGGTAGCCTGTGTGTTTACATTCATGCAAAGCCCCCATTTAGACAGGCTGCTCTTGTTGTGCAAATATGATTATTCATTACTTTATGTAAAGCGATTCACTGTTTATCAACTGGATTTTAAGTAATGCAAAAATCTCTTACAGTGGCTCTGGTCAGACAAAAATCTAAAAGTATTCAGTCTCTTCTCATTGGCAGCTCTTCTCTCTCATACATAGTTACACAGTACTGCCTTTTAACCTTTTAAAAATTTTCTTTTTCCTCTTACCATTGTACTGGACATGCTTTACTCCTGCATCTTTGACTTTATTCATCCTTCAGAATTCAACTCAGTGACCATATTTCCAGAAACATCTCTTTGATCTTCCTATATATTGGAAATTCCACTGTTCCATGCATTTAGAGAAAACAGATTATTATATTTTCAGTTTAATATTTTGTTTGAGTGATTTCTGCAAACTAATATTTATTCATCTGCATGAGATTGTACAGCCCTAGGAGGCAGGCTGGTGTTGGATTTGATCATTACTTTATCCTAGAACCACACTAAATGAAAACATTTATAGTATCCTTTGTCGGAAATAGATGATAGGCTGAGTTGAGCAGATGCTAGAACATCTCATTTTAGACATTTGTTATATTCCATCAGACATGAATTCCATTTACAATCAGCTTATTTTCTATGACAAAATGTAAACTCTTTGAAAGCAGATGTTGTGTGTTTTTAACATTTGCACAATGTGTTAATTTTCTACTCAGTATAAAAATTGTGACAAGTTTGGTGACTGTAGAAAACAGAAATATAACATTTATATTTATAAATTTCAGAATTAAGTAATGAATCCTACTAGACTTACATCAAGGTGTTTTGAGGATCATGTTCCTGCTGTCGGTTCTAAGGAAGAATTCATTTCTTGGTATTTAGCAGCTTATAAAAACTTTTACATTCATTGGTATGTGGTCTCCGTTCATCTTCAGAGACAGATGGCAATGGCTACTGAAACTTTCACATTGTACTGCTCTGATTCTCACTCCTCTTCCTGTTCTTTTCCCTTCTTGGGATCTTTGTGAAGGCACTGGAATCTTTTGAATCACCTAGGGCAATCTCTGTATCATGAAGTCAGATTAGTAACAACATTAATTCCATCAACATAGCACAGTCACACATCCTTGGAATTTTGGTGGGTAATTTGGGAGCCATTATTCCACTTTCCTCAAGATAGTTTAGTTGTTGTTGTTTTGTATGAAGTAGGCAATCCAAGAATAATTGACATAATGTGTGATCAGATCATCATCGAATCCTGTAACACTATGAGTACTAAATCCTCAGCTTACAGAAAAGGAAAGAGAGGCACTTGAGAGAACGAACGCTCATCACATGTCCTACTAACGTCAGAAGCCAGAGGCCACCTCAACTTTTTAATTCCTGCTCTAGTGGTCCTTCTATAGCTCAGGTAGCACATGCAATTTTGATTCAAACACTGGTTTTAAATTTTTCCATGAGATTAGTCTTACAGTGCTGTATAACTATCCTCCTCAGTATGATCTGTTGGTACTCTCATATGGAATTTGTTTTAGGACTTCAAAGATCATTGGAATTTTAAGAATATTTTACAAGATTAATCTATTTTAATGTGTAATATTTACAAGGACATTAGATAAAGATTAACAACATTAATATTTGCCAACAAGTGGTGTGATTATTGAGAACTGATATTAGGTTAAAACAAATTGAACATTATTTAGGAGGCACACCACAGCCTCGTGTTAATAAAAGAGAACAACATCATGATATGAATCATAGCTCAGCCATTGTCTACTGTATCAGTTACTTTTCTTTTGTTGCTGAGACAGAATACCCAACCCCCAAAGTTAAACAGGGAAAGGTTTATTTGGCTTACAGTTCGTAGAGGTTTCAGTCCATAATCAGCTGACTCCATGGCAGGGTGGCAGAGGGGCAACAGTTCATGGTAGATAGATGGTACCAAAGCAGCGAAGAACCTTAGCAGCGTCTTTCTGCCCTTTTTAGCTTATTCAGACTACTTAGGGTGTATAGGACTCACACACTTAATCCTAGTGCCCTCGGGCCTAGATCCACCATGAGTCAACCTCTGAGAAAGCATGAGGCTTTGGGGGACCCCTAAACACAAGCCATAACATTCACTATTGCCCAGCCCAACAATGGACATTAAATTACCTACTTCAGAGGCATGTTGTGAGCATGAACTGCTTCACATGGAAACAGCAATGGGGTGCTTATATCTTACAGAAGATGTTGAAAGTTTTTTAGTTTCCCTTGTTTCTCTGTACCCAAAGAAACTAATGGGATATTCAAATGTTATAGAAGTTATAGAAGATTTTAAAACATAATTGCTTGCATCGCATATTTGGTACTTTCCTTTCTTGTCACTTCCAAAGAGTGAAATGATACAGAATAATAGTATCAAATATATTTGGATTTTAACCTTGGCTCCCTTATTCTCTACCCAAAAAATTCAGTTGTCACATCTGATTTACAAAATTCCTCATAGAAGTTACTGCAAGGATTAAGCAAAACACCAGTCCTTTGCCTTTTCAGCAATACGTGCTCTTGTTTTTCTTGTTTTAATCCTATGGTACCTGGAATCGTCTCACTTCCTTTCTTTTTTATTCCTGTTGCTCAAAAGAATCTCCCTTCTCCTAAAGGATTCTGAGAGTGTCCCCAGGGATTACTGATTCTGACGGCCTCTTCTCAGGTTACACCAAGGGGGGACCTGTTCTCCAGGCCCAGAGCTGGCCATGTGATTCTGTACACTGCAAGTATTCCATAGTCTCACTATCAGCCAAAGTAATTTGTAGATTATTTTTCAGGACAGACGATCTATCATCACCAGTATCTCAAAGAACTTCCCTGGTAGGATGCACCTAGGGATAGAATACTAATCCAAGATGAAACTGTACAATTTCTCTTTGAGGAATTTGACCTTGAGGTTGGAGATAAACCTACCATTTTCTCACTGCTAAAGAGATTGGAGAGATAATATTTAAAATATTGAAGAGAAGATCTAGTTGGTTTGTGAGGTAAAACTTGAATATTTATAATAAATTATCTTCTTTGTATATCATTGGATATACTTCTGTTACCTGAAACTGGAAACAACAGAGAGCCCCAGCCCAAACACCCAAGCCTTGTCGACAAATCCCTCTTACACTCTCTTTAAGACAATCAGGTGTTACATTTATATCCTCTTGCTTCCTTGTTTTTAGGCTTTGACAAATTTAAGTCTCAATTATACTTCTTTGTCAGGAATATCTCTTTTGATCCCATATCGTTTTGAATAAAAAAATAACATCTTTTTAAATATCCCCTACTGGCTAAAATGCTTCTTTGGTGAGAGAACATATCTTTTTGGGGGGTCTCCATAACCTGCGTTCTTCTTATTTTTTGTTGTTATTCTGATATTTATTTTTATTTCTTTCCCATTATTTCACATGTATCTGTATGAGACAAATCAAGTTTTTGGCCTTTAAAAGGAATATGAAAATCAATTTTTAAATAATACCCTTACATTACTGATTTTTTTTTTTTGGTACTGGGGATCAAACTCGGGTCCTTGTCCTTGCAGGGCAGGTAGCGGAACCACTGAGCTAAATCCCCAGCCACATTACTGAAATTTTAACTCAACTCATATGGCTAAGCAATTAGGGCCATGAATATATGTGTCATATTATTATTATTCATTATTTCATATTGTCTGATGCCTAGAATAGTGCTTCATATATCCAGATATTTAAATAATTTTCCTAGATTATTTAAGGAATATATATATAAGAATCATTATGGTTTTGAAAGGTAAATATGAGTTATTTAATTGAATTTAAATACACTAAAATTCTTAGATTTAGGTATTAAATCATCTTACACAAATTTACACTGTTCTCTTTTGACTCCCTAGCAGATTCTCATGCTCAGTACTGCAGTGACCCACAACACTGAGTCTTAAAAGAGACGTAAGACTGAAAATTCACTTTCTCTTGTGAGTCCTATATTAGTCAGTGCTCTCCAGGGAGACGTAACCAATAGGGGGGAGAGATTATTGGAGGAGTTGTGTCATGTGATTATGGATGCTGAGCAGCTCCCCAGAGGCCTTCTGCACTGGAGCACCAGGGAAGCTGCATGTGGCTCTAAGTCTGCAGACTCTGGAACTGGAGAAGCCAGGGGCAAAACTCCCAGTCCCAGGCTGAAGGCCACTGGTTAAATTTGAAAGTCCAAAGGCTAGAAACCTGCCATTCTGATGCCAAGGGAGAGAGAAAGAGAATGCCCCAGGTATAGAAGAGGGAAGGGGGGGAAGGGAGCAGGAAAGGGAAGAAAGAAAGAAAGAAAGAAAGAAAGAAAGAAAGAAAGAAAGAAAGAAAGAAAGAAAGAAAGAAAGAAGAAAGAAAGAAAGAAGGAAGGAAGGAAAGAAAGAAAGAAAGAAAGGGAAGGAAGGAAGGAAGAAAAGAAAAGAAAAGAAAAGAAAATGAAACAAAACAAAATGAAAAGAAAAGAGAAGAGAAAAGAAAGAGGGTCAGGGATTTAGCTCAGTGGTTTTCCCGCCTGCTGCGCAAGCTCAAGGACCTGAGTTTGATCCGGTACCAAAAAAAAAAGGAGAGAGAGAGAGAAAAAGCAAATTTGCTAGTCTTCTGCCTTGTCCTTTTTTTCTGAACCTCAGATGAGTGGATTAGTTCAGACTGACAGTATGTGTCTTTCCTACTCAGATCACTGATCTTGCCACTTACTTCCAAGAACATTCTCACAGAATAGCAAGAAATAATGCTTTAGGGGCTGGAGATTTAGCTGGGTGGTTCCGCCGCCTGGCTCACAAGCACAAGGTCCTGAGTTCGATCCCTGGTACCAAATAATAATAATAATAATAATAATAATAATAATAATAATGCTTTAGGGGCAGGAGGTGAGACTCAGTGGCAGAGTTTGCCTAGCGTACATTAAGTCCTGGAAAGAAAGAAGAGGAGGAGGAGGAGGATGAAGAGAAGGAGGGGAAAGAGGAGAAGGAGGAAAGCAAGGAGGAAAGATTTGGTCCTTTACTGGTATTCAAATTATCCTTAATCCAAACAAGCTGACATCTTCTACAATATCTATTTTACAGCAAAAAGTCTGATTCTTGTTAATATTTTTCAATAAAATTATCAAAAATAGATTTATGTTCTGTTTGTCTTTCTGACATGTTTATGTTTATTCACCTCTTGTCCTATTTTCTCTCCACTCCCCACCTTCATAGCCTATGGAATATTCACCTTACTGTTTACCTCCTTATTAGCAAAAAGATATAACTGAAATTTCTGTAGAAAGAAAAAATTAAATTAAAACTTTAGGAAAAGTAACTTGGAAATGTTTGAATTTTATCATTAAAGCTATGTGTAGTTAACATATTATATTGTTGAATACTAAGTAAGTTCAGTTAAAGATTCTCTAGCACACAGTTCTAATCCATTTCTGTGTTATCAGATACCATAATACTTTGTGGTTTAAACCAGTGACCACTTTCGCATCTCTCAAAAGAAAGTGATCTCAGCAAGGCAATTTTTCTGGATTTTACTTTGTTTACTGAAATCACTTTGTCATATTCAATGGCCAGGTGGGCTGGTACGGAGGGACTGGAATTTTCTAGGTGTCTCTGAAAGACTAATCTCAGTAGCAGAGGCCTCTTCATTGTAGCACTTTTAAGAACTACATAAGGTCTGAGATTCTATACAGCCAACAAGTGAACAAATCAGGAAGTCATAGTTTGCCCAGTGCAAACTCTTGAATCACATGTAAATGACACTGTTACTCATAACCCAGAAAATAGCAAATAGCACAGCACAGGTGTATCTGTCTCAGGTCCTCAAGCCTCCAAATCTCACAGTGTAAGATAGATACACCTAGGTTGACACCAGCACACACAGTGGGTATTGTTCCAGGAAGGAATGCTGCACTGTAGGAAGTTTGAATCAATTACAATGGTTGATAAGCACACTTGTCCTCTGCTCTGAAGGGAAATACTATGCAAACATCTTTGAAAGGATGCTCTGTGAAAAAACAGCAACCAGTGTGTATCAGTCAACTTTTCATTGCTATGATGAATTCCCAACAGAAACAACTTATAGGAGGAATAGCTTGTTCTGGTTAACATTTTAGAGCTTTTAGTCCACAGTTAGCTGGTCCCAAGGCAGAAACATCATGGCAGAAGGGTCTGGCAAAGGAAAGCTGCTCACTTTGTGGCAGCTGGGAAACACAGAGAGAACAAAGAGCTAGAAGGAAAGGCAGGAGTGAAGGACACAAATACTCCCTTTCGGGTAATAACCTACTTCCTCCATCAGGGCCCTGTCTCCTCAGTCCACCAGGATAGTACCCATGATGTAATCATTTTTTAAGGCCCTGCCTCTGAACACATGAGCCATTTGGGGGATGTTTCTAATGAGCACATAACACAATAACTCTGCTCACATATGTAGCAACAACAGAGAGTTATAGTTAATTTTTCTCCCACCAGATGGTCTCAGAGAGGTCATATTTCTTACAATCTGGCTCGAGTCTCACAAAGAGTATGTTCCAAATTACCCTGGTGGAAACTGCAAGCTTTTATGTTTTGACCTTATAGAACCAGATTGTGACTTTTTTAACATTCTGTAGAGTAAATGACTCACCAAGTCCAGCCCTGAAAGGAGAATTAGAATCCACTTCTCAGTTTCAGGAAGAGTAAAACATGGGCATAGTCTTTAAATTACCTCATAATTTTTTTTATTTGTCTACATCAAATAATATTAAAACAAAAGAAATAAACACTAAACACATATGTTCACAAGTTATTTCCCTTGAAAATCTATGCATGCATTAATGAAGTGTGAAGAACACCATTCTAATTAAGCAAAGCAATTTTATAAGTGTGATCATCAGGACTGGAGAGCTGGAAAGGCTCCCCAAAATATGTGTCTTAAAAAGTTGTAGAAACAGAAACAGAAACCAAGGTTATAATTTGATGGTCTTTCTATCACACTAATGTGGTGAATCACATTTTTTTCATTAAATTGTAAACAATGGAATGTATGGTTTAAAACCCAAACTCTTGTGTGCTAAAAAAATCTATTGAAGTTGAGATTACAAATGTTTACAATTTATAAATCTTATGCATTTGAAAGAAAGAAGTACTGTATTATTACCAATAAATTTCCTCCTGCATAATATTTAAAGATAGTTTAAATAGAAGTAAAAACAAATCCTTGTAACCAATAACATGAATGGGAGAATGTTTATGAATAAAATAAAATCTCAGATTTTATACATAATATATATATAATAAATCTCAGATTTTATACATGAGAAATATATATACCTACAAACTAATGTCAAACTGTTGCTTTGTAAGGTATGGCTTTTTGTTGACAGAAGATTTAGGTTAGCACAGACTATAGATACTTAACAAAAAGTTTCTCCAAATTCATACAATTAGACTTTAAATAAAGAAAAAGAAAAAAATCAAGGAAGTTGGAGAATTGAGTATACATACCAAGAACAGTAATGAGATAGGTAATGTCAAACTTTATCAAATTTAATCCTCTAATGTCAACCATTAGAAACTTCTGGAATGTATTCTCACATAATACAATGTTATGCTTTTTATAATCTCAAGCCATAGTAATCAAAACACGTGCTATATCTCTACTTACTATGAATTCCCTTTTCACCTATGTCTGCACAAAAATAGTACTAATCATGGGTAGCATCTTATAGGAACACTGTAGGCAATATAAATAAGACTGTAGGTGACTTCTGTTTCAGCACATTACAGAATAACTGGTACTAGTTCTAAATAATGTAGAAAACTATAAAGCAAGACAAAATAAACAAGGCCACAGTTTTCAGGCATAGGCAGAGAGCAATAAACTATTATACTTGAGAGAAAAGAAAAAGATAAGGGCCATGTGTACCAGACAATTACTTGATACCAGAAATTTACTAGATAGGACTGAAGATTGTAGAAGACAGACACAGTGAACTTGAAAACGTGATAAACTCTATATCATCTGGAGAGAGGGAAAATGGAAAATTTATATCATTAATAACCTAAACAATAGCAAGTCTCACAATTACATGCAACTGAGATTCGGGAAAAGAAAAGAGAATGGGACAAACACCCCACCAAACACATACAGAAACAACCAATAACCAGTAAACAAACAACAAGAAGGGTAAAGTAATATTAGAAAAAATTGTCAACATTTGAGGAAAAATATTAACAAGTGATATAAAAAATACCACATCTAGTAACATCTTAGCAAACTCTTATGAATGAAACATGATGGGAAAATCCCTTTCAAAATCAAAGAAAAATGAATTTCATTCAGGGAGACAAAATAATATAAGCATATAAATTGTGGCTGACTTTTAAAACATATTGGGCTAGAAGAAAATGAAATGACATCTCGAATGTATGGAATGAAGAAAAATGCCATAAATTTTGGATCTGGTGAAAATACCCTGGCAAAGTAAGAATGACATGAATTTATTTTCAGAAAAAAATTATCAAGAGACTCTATGCCTAGAATGGCTAAACTACACAAAATTCTAAGAGATATTCTTAATACTCCCTTAAAGAAAATGGTAAGATTTTGGGAAATTTGGATTGATGGTAATAAAATCACTGGAAAGTGATTTGGATAAATGTAAGGGACTATAAGCAGGATATAAAATAAACATTAAAGAATAGCTTTTCTATTCAACAATAATGAACTAGATGAGAAAGAAATCAGGAAAAAGTTCTACTTAAAATAGCTCAAAAAAATATCTAGGAATCAACCTAAAGATGCTAAAGACCTCTATAATGAAAATTACACAACACTGAAAGAAAAATGAAAAAAAATATTACAAGATAGAAAGACCTCCCATGCTCATAAAGTGGTAGAATTAATAGTGCTAAAATGACCATAATATCAAAAGCAATCTACACCTTCAATGCAATCCCCATGAAAATTCTAGTAACATTCTACACAGAACTAGAAAAACAATCTTAAAATATTCATGTCAGCAAACCAAAGACCCTGCAGAGCCAAAGCAATCCTAAGCAAAAGGAACAAGGCTGGACCCATCACAGTATCCAATTTTAAATTATAGCATAAAGCCATAGTAACAAAATCAGCGTGGAACTACCACAGAAATAGATGAAGAGGATAGATTAGAGGACATAGAAACAAACCTATGAAACTACAAGCATCTGATTCTTGACTAAGGAGCCAAAAACATGCACTAGAGAAGTAGAAATCCTCTTAACAGTGATGGGCAAACTGGACATCTATTTGTAAAAGACTGAAATTATATCCCTATGTCTCACTGTGTACAAAAATCAGTTCCAATGGAAACTTTGAAACTGCTAGATCAAAACATAGGAGAAACACTTGGTACATTAGGCACAAAAACTTCCCGAATATAGCTCCAATAGCCAGGAAAGAATACCAAGAATCAACAAATGGGATAACATCAAATTTTAAAACTTCTGGGCCAGGGGTTAAAATCAGTAGTTCCACCACCTGCCTCCCAAGTGCAAGGTCCCAAGTTTGACCCCCAGTACCAAAACATAAAAATAAAAATAAAATAAAATAAAAATAAAAAACTTCTGCATAGCAAGGAAAATAACTAACAAAGTGAAGAGAAAACCTACCAAATGGGAGAAAATAT
The DNA here is from genome assembly GCF_053883595.1 of Heterocephalus glaber. Lineage (NCBI taxonomy): Eukaryota > Metazoa > Chordata > Mammalia > Rodentia > Bathyergidae > Heterocephalus > Heterocephalus glaber. The sequence continues at coordinate 21,740,005 of NW_028258312.1, forward strand.
TTGCCAGCTACTCATCCAACAAATGAATGCATCTTAAATATATAAGAACTCAACATCAAAAAAAAATCAGTCGAATCAATAAATAAGACTTAAACAAATAGTTATTAAAAGAAGATATACAAATAGCCAACACCTTTACAGCATCTGAAATTTACAAATCAGAACAACACAGATTCCATGTACACCATTCAGAATGGTTGTCATTGACAATACAACACAGACTGCTGAGGATGCACAGAAAAAGGAACCCCTTCACAGTATTGGTGAGAATGTAAATTACTACAACCACTATGGAGGTCATTCCTTATGTTCCTCGAAGATTGAAAATAGAGCTACCGTTTGATACAGGTCGACCATTCCTTGGTACGTACATGAAGGAATTAAATTCAGCATACTTTAGTGATACCGACATGCCCAAGTTACTGTGGTAAAACTCACAACAGCCAAGATATAGAAGCAGTCTAGCTGCCCACAGATGAATGGATAAAGAGAATGTGACATATATATATACAATGAAGGATTATTCAGCTGTGAAAAAGAATGAAATTACATCATCTTCAGGAAAATGGGTGGAACTAGAGATCATCATGTCAAGAAAAATATGCTTTATATAAAAATAAGTGAGTATTACATGTTTTTGATAATATGTGGAATCTAATAAAAATGACATGAAAGTAGGAAAGACAGACAATTATTACACAAGAGGAAGGGAAGATGGTGTAAGTGAGAGTAATAGAGGAATGGGGAGTGGATATCATCAAATTATGTTATATGCATGTATGAAAATTCCACATGCAACCTAATATTTTATAAAATATATAAGCACTAGTAAAAATTTCAAAAAGGCTATACATATATACTAGCAAATTAGTAATACATTAATGAAATTTAACTCAACAACTATGAAAAAATAATACAAACAGACACGAGTAAAATATAAAGAAAAGATTTAAAATGCCACAATAAAATTATTAGATTTTTCTGAACAAAAGTAAGAGTGAAGGACGTAAGGGGAAAAAAAGATGAGATTATTAAAAAACAAATAGAGTGAATGGCTGATATCAATATAGACACCTCAATAATTATATTTAATACTTAGGAACAAAACAGTGATATTTAAAAGTAGATATTTTCAAAATGTTCAACATCACTGGTCATTCAAGAGATGCAAATGAAAACAATGTTGTGATTCCACCTTACTCCAGAAAGAATGGCTGCTGTCATGAAATCAACCAATAACAAATGCTGTGAGGAAAAAGGAACCCTGCTCCACTGCTGGTGGGAGTGTAGACTGGTGCAACCACTGTGGAAATCAGTATGGAGATACCTCAAAGAACTAGGACTGGAAGTCCCATTTGAACCCACTATTCCACTGCTGGGGATCTTCCCCCAAAGAATTAGAAGAATCATACAACAGTGATATATGTGCACCCTTGTTCATAGCGGCACAGTTTGTAATAGCTAAAACTTGGAAACAGCCCAAGTGCCCATCAACTGGAGACTGGATAAAGAAAATGTGGGTTTTTTTTTTTAATAAAATGGAGTGCTACTTAGCATAAAGAATAACAAATTAGAGACATTTATAGCTAAATGGATGCACATGGAGGTGATACTCTTAAGTGAAATAAATAGGTCACACATGTATAAATACCGAATAGTTTCTCTGGTGTGAGAAACTGAAAGTGTAAATAAGGATCAGAATGTGTAATAGATAATGTGAAATAGGAAGAAAAGGGGCAAAAGGGAAGGGGAAGTGGGAGGGGGAGGGGAAAAGAAAGAAGGGGATGGAGTTAACATGAGAAAATGAAAAAATGGAAACAAAGTCTTTGTAAATAGGGAGAAATGGAGGGCGTGAGGGGAGGGCAGGGGAAGGGGGAAAAAATAAGAACCAAGAGAGATTATGTAAAGGTGCAAATTTCCAATGATGAGTGTCATTATATTGTATACCTAAAATGTACCAATAAAATTAATTTTTTTAAAGTAGATATTTTTAGAATTTATTTTGAAATGGTAAAAGAAGTCTGCAAGAAATGTAGTTTAATTATATATATAAGAAGTATATTAGAAGTAAAGTTGGAAAATATGTGTGATGCAAATTGTAAGACTATGAAAGGTAAAGTGGTATTATTGGTAGCTAATGAATTGAACTTTAAAACAAGGGGTTTCACTAGAAATAAAGAGGCAGATTTTATGATAAGGGAGGATCAATGTATCCAGAATACACAAGATTTTAAATGTATAAACATATAATACATTTCAAAGTAAGAAAAACTGATAGGACTACAGAATTAAATGAAAAACTGTCTTTAACATCATCAATCAGTAATTACACAGGTGACCTGAACATACTGTTTACTACTTGGGCTGAAATGTCTATATAGCAAAGTTGTATATACATTATAAAATGCAGTGTTGAAGACAGATGTTTTTTATGGTACATATAGAATCCTAACAATGACAGACTACATTTTGGGGCATAAAATCAAACTCAATAAATTTAAGAAGCATAAATCTTGCAGTGCGTTCTTTAACCAAAATTGAATTACATTAAAAACTAATAATAAAAATTGAGAAATTCAGTAATTACTTAAAATTAATTGACATTTTAAAAAATAACTAATAAACCAAAGATGTTATGATGGAAGATAGAAAATATTTGTCCTGAATTGATAATTAAAATGCAACATGTCAAATGTATCTGATGTGGACAGTGCAGTACTTAGAGGAAAATGAATAGTTTTAATTGCTGGTATTAGAAGAATTAAGGCTTAAAATCAATGACAAATTGTTCCAATGTAAAAGTATGTTTAAGGAAGAAAATGGTAAATATCAGAATGAAAGGTAATAAAATGGAAGAGTATGTTAAATCGATTCAAAATAGCAATTCTTTGCATAAAGTAATAAAATTGGTAATACTCTAGAAATAAAACATCAAGAAATTAACACTACAAGAATTAAAGAATGGCTCTTATAAGACATTCTATTAGTATAGACATTTAAATAACTTTATACCAGTAAAATCTCTATTTCAATTTTTCTTGGTGAATTTTATGAAGTATTTGAGAGAGAAAAACGATGCCAATCTTGTACCAACTAGTTACTAAACAGATGAGAGAATGAATACTTTCTAACTTGTTATATGGCCAGCAATACCTCCCTTCCAAAGCCAAGCAGCAATATTACAAGGGAAAAAAATTCTATATCTTTCATGAGCATAGTCACAAAAATCTAAGTAAATATCAGCAATTCAAGTCCTGCAAATTCTAAAATCATTAATTTATTAAAACCAAGCGATGTTCAAGAATATTTTGGTGCTACCAGATTTATTCTTATTGCACAAGGTTGCTTGAACTATTTGGGGTCTTTTGTGAGTTCACACAAATTTTAGTATATTTTTTTCTTTTTCTGTGAAAATTTCCATTGGAATTTTCATAGAGATTGCATTGTATCTGTAGACTGCTATGAGCAAGAAAGACATTTTGTCAGTTTTCTTTCTTCTACATGAGCACAAATAATCTTCTGTTTATTTGTGTCTTCTTTTATTCATCAATCTTTTATAGCTCTAATTAATCATATCATTTACCTATTTTGTCAAATTCTTCTTAAGTATATCACTTGTTTTGCACTAGACATGGCTTGTTCATGTCTATGTCAGATACTAATTTATTGGGAATATACAGAAATATGACTGATTTTTGTATGCTGATTTTATTTCCTGCTATTTATATTCTGTTTCCTGATGTTACTGAATGCATCAATTAGTTCTAACAAGTTTTTATTCTTTTGGTGGAGTCATATAGTTTCCTATATATATAAGATCATGTCGTATGCAAAAGAGCCAATTTTATTTCTTCTTTTCCAACTTGGAAGACTTTCATGTTTTTCTTGCCTAATTGCTCTAACTATAAGTTCCAGGGATATGTTGAGCAGAAGTAGTGAAAGTGGGTGTCCTTGTGCTCTTCCTGATCATAGAGGAAATTCTTCACCTTTTCATCACTTAGGACATTAGCTGCAGGACTGTGATATCTGGCCTTTATTTTGTTGAGGCACATTCTTTCTGTAGTTAATTTGTTGAGAGTCTTTACCAATAAAGTGTTGAATTCCCTCAGTATTTTTTTCTGTATCTATTGAGATGGTCGTATGATTATTGTCTTTAATTCTGTTAATATGGTATATATCATTTGTTGACCAGCACATTTTGAATAATCCTTGCACCCCAGGGAGAATTCCCTATATTCTTTTCAGTGTGCCATTGAATACCTGATTTCAAATTTTATAATAAACCTGCAGTTATTGGAATTGTACACTACCAGCATAAAAGAGCAAAAAAAACCCTCATTAATATAAAATAAAATTAATAAAATAGAACTCACTAAAAAATTCAGAAATAAACACCTACCCATAGAGTCAACTAATCTTCAACAAAATGCCAAGAATACAGGATGAGGAATAGACAGTCTCTTTGATAAATGGTGTTGGGAAAATTGGATGTCCACCTGCAAATAAATAAAGTTAGATCATTATCTTATATAATACTCAAAATTAAATTCAAAATGACTTAAAGATCTAAACATATGATCTGAACCCACAAAACTTCTAGAAGAAAACATAGGAAAAATTCTATGGCTTTGAGGTTGGAAATTACTTGTTTGATAAGATACTAAAGGCACAGGTGACAGAAACAATACCAAGCAAAAAGTATGATTTCAAACTAAAGTTTCTGCATAGGAAACAGTCAACAAAATGAAAAGGTAACCTACAAAGTGGGAGAAAATATTTGTAAACCATATGTCTGATAAGAAGTTAATATTAAAAATAAGTTCATGCATGCAAATAAATAACAAAAAACAGAAACTAACAACAACAAAAAACTCCAAATACTCCAATCAAAATAGACAAAGAACCTGAAGAAACATTTTTCCAAAGAAAAGAAAAAATATCCAACAGGTTTATAAAAATATGCTCAATATCACTAATCATCAAAGAAAATCAAATCAAAATTTATTAGCCTGATTTGTGCACCCCACAATATACAGGTAAAAGTATTGTATTATACTCCATAAATACATACAATTATTATCCAGTAATTTAAAAGAACAAACTTTAGAGAAAACAACAATGAACTATATTATCTCACACAAATTACAATGGCTACTATAAAAAGGTCAAAAGATAAGAAAGAGTGACAATAATGAAAAAATTTTGTTAGGAGAAGTATACATTAATACAGCATAGCTAGAGATAGATGAACAGACAGAGGGATGGACAGACACACAGGTGGAGATAGATAGTTGTATTGGTAGAAATATAGATTAGTACAGCATAGATAGATGATGGATAGATGGATAGAAAGATATAGAGTCACATTCACACAATGAAAAATGTGAAAAGAAAAATGAATCCTGCAATTCAGAGCAATACAGAAACATTTGGGGGTCACTAAAATAAGAAAAATACCTCATGAGCTTACTGATGTGGAACCTAAAAATACTGACCTTAGACGCAGAGAACAGAAGTGTGGTGTGAATGTGGGGAAGAAAGAGGAGACACTGGTCATGGGGAAAAGTTTTGGCTCTATGAAGAATAATTTCTGGGAACTTATAAATATAGTTAAATATAAATTATCATATGCTTGAAATTTGCTAAAAGAGTAGATCTTAAGTAATGTCAGGCAGTTATGTGTGGTTAAATAGCTTGACTGTGAGCATCAGCCTTCCCCTCATTCCATCTACAGAATTTTAATGTCACAATTCCCACTACATCCTATAAAAATTTTAAGTTAAGTTGAATTCTAGACACAAATGTAAAACATATAATATAAAAGGACTGAAAAGATAATATTATTGAGAACTTGGGAGACTGTACAGATTACTGGAGTAATTAGAATTTGGTAAGTTAGATAGCATCATATTTAAAATGTGTATTTACCAATAGCCATCATTAAGAAAATGGACAATGCATAAAAAGGAGCAAAAAATTCCCAAATCTACATGCTACAAGGAGCTTCTATCCAAAATATATAAATAAATTCTATAACCTAGCAGTTATGTGCAAAATACACCCAAAAAATAGTTGAACGCAGCTTCATAGAGGTAGATGCATGAGTGGACAAGTAACACATGAAGAAGTACTTAGTGTCTTTAGTATTTGGGAAACTTTAATTTAAATCACATTAATATTTAATTATGCAGATTAAAATGTCTACTATTTCATAAGCTGAGATTTCCAAATGTTGGCAACAAGTAGAGCAAACAAAACTTTCTTTCTGCAGGAGGAGTTGAAAGCGGTGCAGTCACTTTGGAAAACTAGCTGACAGTTTCTTAGAACCCTAACCCTACAGCAGCTCTACTACCCAGCAATCGTACACTGAGTATTTATTTATATTTTTCCCATTAAGTTTATTGGTACATTTTCGGTATACAATACAGTTACATTCATCATTGGGATCTTGTACCTTTACATGAGTCTCTTGGTTCTTATTTTTTTTCCCCTTCCCTTGCCCTCCCTTCACCCCCTCCACCCTTCCTATTTGCAAAGACTTTGTTTCCATTTTTTTTCCTCTTCTCATATTTTTTCCTTTCTCTTTTTTCCCTTCCCTACCCCTCCCAATTCCCCTGCTCTTTTAGACCTTTTCTTCCTGTTACACAATATCAGTTATACATTTTTAAAATTGCAATATCAAGATCTAGGAGACATTATCACAGATTTTACAGAATTTAAAAGGATATGGAAAGCATATTACAAAAATCTGTTTTGAAATAAATTTGACAACTTCTAAGAAGTACCTTGGAAGACAAATTAATGAAACTAACTCTGGAGGAAATACAAAATTTGAATAGCACCTATTAAAGAAAGTATATTCCTAGCTTGAAAACCTACCTATATGACAACAGCAGACTCATAGACATTTTAACTGATCAATTATATCAAACAATTAAAGCAGAAAAAAGAAGGAACACTTCTCCCCTCATTTTAGGAACTTAGCATTATGCTAATCCTAAAACTGGATAAAGATAATAGAAGAAAAAAGTATGAACATAGACAGAAATTTGTTTAACAAAACAAACTATTCGAAATCAGATCTGGCAGGATGTAGAAAGTGGTTTTGTTATAGGGATGGCAGTGTTGGTTCAGCATTGGAAGATCCACCCCCCAAAAGTCATCATTTTAACAGAGGAAAGGAAAAAGCCATATGATCCTGTCACTAGTTGGAGAAAGAGTATTGGACTAAATTCTACAGCTGTTCATGGTAAAAGCTATCAGGAGACTAGAAGTAGAACAGAACCTTCTCAACAGATTAAAGACATGTACTCCATACTTCCAGGGAGAATGCCTTATATGAATAAAAAATATGTACACCAAATCATGTGTATGCATATTTTATAGCAGTTAATAAAAGTTAAAAATTGAAAACCATTCAACTGTCAATAGGAGAAGGGGGATACCAGGGATTTAGAGAATGGGGAAACAAAATTGTAACATATGTATTACATGTAGTTATCTTCAGTAAAAAAGATAAATTACTGATTTATGCAATAATATAAATGAATCTAAAAACACTTTGAGTGAAATAAGTCAGATGAAATAGTAACCATTGTATGATTTCAATGTATGTGAAATTCAAAAACAAGTGAAATCTACCAATATTGAAACAGTGGTTGCTACAAGGGAGTCAGAATTAACTGGTGGGAATCATAGGTAATATATTATGATTCAAATATTAGTTACAAGAGTTGGTTGCATTTGTCAAAACTACTGATATTACTCACTTAGAAATTGTGTATTTCAAAGTATTTAAATTTTATTTCATAATATCACATTTTTAGAAGAAGATCCCCTTCCTGACCACTTATCTGGAAATTCAGTACAAATATCTGAGTAAAATTTTAACCGCAATTGTAAAATATTTTTCCCTGCATGTATTTATTACCTTATAAGTACAATTTCCCAACCTGCCTTTCAGCCAAATCCTTATGATATAAAATATTGTTTTCACAGACTTATTTTTAATATATGTTGGTCAAGAGGGTAGATGGCTAATAAAAGTACCTTCTTTCTTCATCCGTTCTTTTGTTAATATATTGCAGAGAAATTCTATCTTCTTAGCATTCCAACTCCTGGCTTGTTATATAACACAAAACATAAAAATATTCAGCACAAACACAGATTCAGATGAGACATGACTTTGTTCACAAAGTATGGCTTCAAAAAATCATTGGATGATAAGACTTTTCAACTTTTTCATGAGTTAGCCAAAAGAGTCTTAAGAAGTACTTAAAACCCTGGGGTAGGGAGGTACTGGGACAAGACTAGGACAGAATGTTTCTCCTATCTGCAGAGGGTTCTGGGTTAAAATGCTGTGGTGGGAAAGCACCAGTTGTTCTGAGCTACACTGAACATTTTAAAGTTAATAGACTTAAAAATAGAGTAGTATCAATGTTTGAAATTATTTTTGTTCAATCAGTAAACACGATGCGAATTTCATTTCAGAGAGAAAATTTCATCTGTTAACAATAGAAGTCATTGTCTTGAACTATTGTTTTCACGATTTTATTGTATTTCTACATCTGAGTTGCAGAGCTCTTACTAGTTAGTATTGTTTAAAAGAAAAAGAGAACCTCTATCTCTCCTATATTTATTAACATATAGGTTCATGGAGACATTTTAAAATGCTGATAGAATTCAGTAGTCACTTCCTGAGTAGGGGATATTTATATCTGTCATTTTGAAGCTGCAAGCTATTAGATTTTGAAAAGGCTTCAAAAAGAATGGCTGGATATGTGCATACTATTTTCACAATTAGAAGATAATTATTTGTCAGGTCTTTTTCCAGTATAAGCTCAGATAAAGACAGTAAATTTGGAAACCTGAATTCTGAGGACAATAAAAAAGGACTGCCAAGTTTGTTTGATTTGACATCAAGAATAATGAATGTTTGATCATCTTTCATTTTTAAAATAATCATTTTATTCTGTTGGATTATATAAGATTGTTGTAGGTACAATATGTAAGTATAAAATAATATGTGAAGTCTCAACTTCCACATAGACATGCACCAAGGAATGTGACCTCTAAGACTTTCAGATGTGTAATTACAGAAATTTTGATTCATGTCTATTTGTTTACATTTTAATGAGGGCATCGTGCCAAATTTTGTTTAAAGGAGCATTATGGGGGGGTGAATTTCCATGTTTATTTTTAGAAGTATTTCTATTGATGAATTATTAATTTTAATTTTATGAGTTTTATTATATTAAACAATGTGTACTTAACAGGGAAATAAAATAAAATATTAAATTTTAATATATAATGAGTGTATAAAATAAACATTTTCAACATCATTTGTTTACCTGCTTACAAGATCTAAAAATAACAGCAGAAATAAATTCCTATGTGAACTACAAAGAAAATACAAACAAAACTCAAACACAGAATGAATCCTTGTTTCCATTATCAAACTTAAGGCAGTCTTCACACATGAAAATAACATTTTCCATACGTAAGTCTCTCTTACAGTGACAATGTGTGTGCTTATCTGTCCTTTCTTGTTTAGCTGGCCATACTTGTTACCTCTCTTGTCTTCCTCTTTTGTCTGGAACTTCCTATATTTTATACAATGCAGATTTAGCAGGAAAATAAAATATAAATAAAATAAAATATAAAATATCTGCTGAATGTTTAGAATAAACATCAACATTTTCTACATCAACTGTTTGTTTGCTTACTCAATCTAAAAAATAACAGAAATACATTCCAATGTGACTACAATGAGAATACAAATAAAACTACCACAAAATAATCTTTACTTCAATTTTATAAAACATAAGGCAGTTTTCACACATGAGAACAGCATGTTCCATATACAAGTATCACTTACACTGATAGTACATGTGTTTTGTTTTCCTATCTTCTTTGGTAGAACATATTCAACATCTTGCTGATCTTCCTTGTTTTCTTTGGAGGTTCTTGTGATGTTTCACCTATCTATTCATCAGTGTGCTCCAGAGTTCTTTTGTGTAGTTCTTTGAGGGGATACATGCCGTTCTTCTGTTGTAATTGATCGATTGCCATCCCAATCCTTTAAGAAAACTTCTCTGTGATATTTTGTTGTTGTTATTTTCTTTGTAAACTATGAAACCATTTATGCCTGACATGTGTAGGATCGAGTAAAACACAACCATAGCCCAGTGCTTTGTGTTTTGAATGACATCGTAATTGCTGTATCACTCATCAAAAACATCTACTCTGCCTTTTGTTTTTGTTGTGAAATGTGACCATTTCTGGCTTCATTTGTGTTGAAGAATCCCTATCAATCTTTTTGTTTTGTTGTTTAGTTTTTTGAGACAGGATCGCACTACGTAGTCCAGGCTAGCCTGGAACTCACTATGCAGCACCAGCTGAGATTGAACTCACAAGATCCTTCTGCCTCACCCTCCACCCCCAGTGCTGGGCTTACAAGCGTGCACCACCATGCCTGGCTTCACTATCAATCTATCATCATGGTGTATGGTTAACAGTATCAATATTATTTTGTTTCTCTTCACCATAAGGCTAGACTGGAACTCACTATGTAGCACAGGCTGACCTTGAATTCACAGGATTCTCCTGCCTCAGCCTTCTGAGTGCTAGGATGATAGGCATGTAACACAACACCCAGCTTTACTATTAATTTTATCATCATGATGAAATGTTGACAGTATCAGTACTACTTTGTCTTTCTTCATCATATGGGGGTCAACATTATATCTTACTGAAATCCAAAGATTGTACTACACATTTCTCTGTTTTGGACTTGCAATATTTTTCCAGGAATTTCAGCTTTTTGCTTGTGAGTAGTTTCTGTGCTGGTCAACTGATGTTCATTTAGCAAATGTAACATCACTGAGTGACTCGTGGACCAATTGTTGAATGTGGCATTTAGGTTACTTCGCGAAATAGATGCAACAAGTCTGTACACAAAGTCATATGATTTATTATTGCACAAATAAAGACCTGGTGGCTGAGTTCCAGGATAAATTTCTAAACTCAAGGTGTAAAATGCCTACACATCTACCAGGGTATTTACTTTTATACCATATTTGGAAGGTTCATTTGGTATATATTGCCAAAACCTTCAACAACCATGAAATGATGCAAGTTGTTTGTCAATTGTCATGTATTCCAATGATGTATAAATTGCTTCAAAGTTCAAAGCAAAGCTTTTTTAAAAAAATGAATGAATAGCAGTCTAATTGTTGAACTTTTTCTTTCTTGGTCACATTTTTTGTCATCAAAATGTAGGTGAGTTTGAAAGAATCAAATATCTTGAGTGTCATTATTATCTAAAAATCTCAACACCCCATCTGTCACTTCTCCATAAATCCTTCAGATTCTGACAATTAGAATGATAAAGTCCTGCTATGAAGGCTTTTAGTTCAGATAATGAGATGTCATAATAAACATATTTTTGAACATTACTATTGATGCATATAGAATGTTTTACTTGTATTATTAGTGTATTTCAAAACATCTTGTAGCATGTCGTCCGTTACAAACAATTTCCAACATTGAATAGCAGCGTTGGCATTCAGTCCAATAAATTTCACCCTTGGCAAGAACCTAATAACATTTTCTGATCGAGTTCTAATGGATCGCTTAGTTATACATGACCATTTTGTAGCATCTTGACTAGTCAAATATTTATTTACATTATTGTTTTCTTCCACATCTTAGTGAAAGTCTTCATTCTGTACCTTCTCTATTTGTCATATCTCCTTAACTTCTTTGGCTTACATGATCCAAGTCATTATTAGTAGCTGAATAACTTTAAGACTCACTTTCTACCTCATGTCAAAGTAGTAAAAGCAGATTTTCATGTGACATTCTACTGAATTGAGCTAATTGTACAAGAAAATTCAAACGAAAACATGTAGTAAAAATTATATAAATACCCAAAAATGTAATATGACACACATGTGGGTAAAACTCACCTGTTTACACTTTGACATATGTTCACATACCTTGCTGTTCATCATACAAAGTGAGTGAACACAAAGATTACTTCCTGTATCCCCCTGAGTTACTGAGATGCATAGCCGGCTACCATTATTCTAAAGTACATATTTTCATTAGAAAAATATGGTCGGGGTATATTTTATCCACTGTGATGCCCCATATAATTTTTATGTCAGGTTTTGTTTTGTTTTTACCATTAGAATCTCTTAATTTGGTTAATCTCTTAAATTGGATTTGAAATTTTCTGTCTTATCTTTGACATTTTTCTCATTCTAAGATTGCAAAAATTTCTCCTATGAATTTTTCTTGTAATTCCACTCTTTTGCAGTTTTTGCATACATACATTGTAATCCTACAAAAGTTTATTTGTACATATTTTAAGCATGCGTAGACTAATACATAGCTCCATTTGTCTTGCATTCTACTATAGCAGGAAAATTATAACTCAATAACACCCACAGAGGCAGTTTCAGGACTGTGGGCTGTTATTTGCTCATAGGAATAATACAAACTTAATTATCAGTATCACTGTCATTTTACTTAACGAGGTGGAGCACCATCAGAAGTGATCTTAATGGAAATGAAGTCTATGTAAATAGGGAAGGGTGAAGGGGGTGAAGGGAGCACAGGTAATGGGGAAAAAATAAGAACTAAGATACATCATGTACAGGTACAAGCACCCAATGATAAATGTAAACGTATTGTGTACCTAAAATGCACCAATAAGAGAATTTTTTTTAAAAATGATCTTCATCATAACAGAGCCCATGAATATTTCCTTTTCTGAATTTTATTTCTTTTTTCCCTTGTTCACTGAGAAAGATGAGGATGATGTTAGCTATTTGTGGATATTCTACAAGTTTGGACGTACAGCTATTTAGAAAGGCAATTTTAAGACATGAGAATAAAGATGAAAAGCAGTTCATAATTATGGTCTTGAAGGTGCATGGAGTGTATTACAAACTAAATAGTTTTCTATCACATTTATTAAATGAACTCATTTTTAAACCACAATAATATACCTAAAATGCTAATGAAATTTTGAACACAATAAAATTTCATTTGAGGTTGATTTTATAAATAAAAGAATTCTGCTGTGAATATTATTATCTAAAAGAAAAACTAAATGAAGATATTTTCAAAATTAAGCCTGGTAGGCCTTTAAAACCAATAAATTAATACTGATAATTTTTAAAAATGATATGCTTTAAACATTATCAAATTTCTAGACACAAATACAAGTTTCCTAAAACATTTATAGATCAAAACCAGTGGTTAACACATTGTGAAGCTTAATTTTCTTAGGTTATTTAAAAAACAAATTTCTGTCATCTTTGCATGCTTGGCTTTGGGGGGCATTATATCTGCTTAATTACTCAGTGGTTCCAGCTGAAGCACCTGCCAACTTCATATTGGTATTTCTCTAATTACAACTGTATAATTAAATCTGGGACAAAATATAATTAACCTAAATTTTAGGCCAGATTTGAACCTTCCACTTTCCCTGCAAGCCCCAATGGCTTTAAAGAGTCATAAAATTCTAAAAATTAATAAACATGAGTCTCAATCACCCTTAGTTACTATATACTCTAACAACTCGAGGGTCTACTAAAAAGAATGCTGGAAATTTTTTGTTGTTGTTATTGTTGGTTCTAAACTATTACCTTACCTTTTCACTTTGCCTGTAGTCTAGCTGAAAGCATTATATGCTCAGTAAATTCTCCATGCACCATGCATGCACGTTCATGCCAATCAAAGATAAGATCCTCTCATGGGTAAGAAGCACATAGATTGGAGTTCCTTGGAAAAGTCATGAGAAGAGAAACTGATGTAGAAAGAACTATTTTAAGGCTACATAACCTACTTCAATTTAATGAAACTTCGTGCCAATGTACAAACACTTCCTTGATTGTAACAAAAATATGTACTCAAGAAAGAAGTGTTTTAAAATACATCTACATCTGTTTAGGAAGTTTAAAATCTAACTTTTAAAATGTTTTATTAATCTACAATGTCTTTAGAATCTAAACATACTTTGAAAACAGTGTTTTCAAACATGTTATTCACATGGTACTGATATTCACATGGTATTGATACTTTTTCAGTATTTCAAAGAATAACACCTGCTTATCAAAGTACAAAAGCATAAACACACTGATAGTCCTGGGAAAAATAAATAAAAAAGAGATAAAGAATTTGATAGTTTGATCAAAAAAAGAAAGAAAACTAGTGGGCAAAAGAAAATGTAGCTCAGTGGTCCCCCGCCTGCCTCACAAATGCGAGGTCCAGAGTTCGATTCCTGGTACAAAAAAAAAAAAGACAAACAACAACAACAAAAATAAAACCACTGAGCTAAATCCCCAGCCCCAAATATTTAATTATTCAGAGTTGTTTTAATAATCCTAACCTTGGTTTTAATCATCCTTATCAAATATTTTTGGAAATGTAAATCTTTGTTTCCCCCCTCTTTGAATATAAAGTTAATAAATAACTGTTCCATTTTGCTTCATTAACTGGATAAAGGGATCATTAACTTTCTTTGAACGTTTTAAACTATTGAACATAAAAAGGTAAATTTTCTGAGATATTTTTCAATTGTTTCTATATTTGAGCCAGCTTATGTATTTTAAAATGATTTATCCTATCTGCAGTTCTCAGGACTAAATCAATGGACTTCTTTATTCCTCTTATAAGTATTAAAACAATATTCACACAAAAATATATAATATATTCAATAACAAAGATATAATGAGATTTGGGAGACCAACTTCATGACCAAAGGCCACCATCTTCAGAAGTTGAGCGAATCCAACAATTCTCATGGGTCCAAGAGGAGTTCTCTCAAGGCCTGAGTGCAGGGCTAATGATTGCCTTTCATAGATTTATTAAAGATATTAACAAATGTTAATGTTCAGGCTAAGACAAAAATGACAACTCTTTCTGTTGAGTTTCACAGATTCGTATTTTAAACCTTGTGTATATCTCTTCCCTTCTAGGTTATTCAGGAAAGCTTAAAAGCAACTTAAAATTCTCAATTCTACTCAGTGATGTTGCTAAAAGTGCTAGGACCTTGAAAAATTATATCAGCCAAGGTCCCCTGTGTACCCTAGTGCCAAACATACAGGTTATAAGTCTCTGGCAGCACAAGCAATAGCTGAGACACATGAACAAAAACAAAGGGGACCTTGGAAAAGTAAGTAACAAAAGAAGAAAAATGTGGATATTTTAATGAAACTATTATAAAATAAAATCACATAACAAATCTTGGAATCTCAGGACTTAAAGTAACTTTAAAGCACATTTTATCCAACTTCTCAACAAACATTGCACTCTATATTCAGCATCCCTTCTCAGTAGCTGTCCAGAGCATATTTGGAAATTAATTTTGACTGTAGACTTACCCTTATAAATTCCTCTTTTCTTTTGAACAAATTTAGTAGGAACCTCCATCTTTGAATGAATTGATACATAACCCTAAACTCCACAAATGAGGGTATGATGCTCACACAAACATTTTCAGAGTCTGTTTCCCTAAGCTTGAACATTTAATTTTCTACTTTCTAGCTAACCGCTACTGAACAAGTTACCAATGGGTAAAACAGGATAATGATAGTATTTACCTCATAAAGACCTTACCTCTCTTCTCTGTAAATGTAGATAATAATACGTTTTTTGTAGAAGTGTTGGGAGAAGTAAATAAAATTGATAAATAAAGGATCTCTTACAAGTCACTACTCAATACTGAAAGCTATTATTATGAAACTATTTGTTTCCTTCCCTTTCCTGACCTAATTCTAATTGGTCTAAGATGTTTGCTGAGCAGTGGACAAAAAGCCTCAGGTACAGAATGATCATACAAGTGGAAAGCAACCAAAATTATTTTCTTCTTTTTATGTAAAATATGAATCTTTGCTAAAATGCACAAATTCAATTCTGTTTGTTGTTTGGGTTGTTATTTAAACCATTATTGCATGTTTTCCTGAATATTGTCTTGCAGACTTTAAATACACTTCTGATTTAAAGTGTCTTCTGTTTCTCCAATGATAAAATCCTAAATAGCTTCCAAAATGCCAATAACCCAGGAAACGATTTGACCAACATCACTGGAAACAAGCACTAAAAAGCCAGCGCTGAGATCCAGTCCTCTGTCTGAATCTCTGGCATTTCCATTAGTTACAAACACAATAGAATTCAACAACTTAGAAATTGTTACTGTGTGCTCACTTCTCTTTGGAATACCTGAACCAAAGGGAAAAATCACCTTGCTCCTTTTGCTGGATTTCCTTCGGTTTAAAACTACAAACACAAAGCTTCTATCTTACGGTTGCTGTGCTTAAAAAAATATTGCTTTGTTATTCATAATCTAAATTTTATGATATCCCTCATCAGATGAAAATCATTTCTCTATCAGTTTGAAGGTTGAAATGCACACACATCACCAGACAAGATGCAGGGGACACATGCTGGCTGCATCATAAGCTGCGTGGGCCACTTGGGTAAACAGCATGAGAGCCGTAAGCAGTCATCATTGGGACTGGAGCTATTTTACAGCTCCTGTGTCCTATTAATGGGAACAATTTGCCTAGCAAAGTATCACTAGATGCAACTGCTGATCAAACTGATAGGCAACAGGCCCAAGGTAAATGATTATGCAACCCTGTGCTTAATAGTGAATAAAGAGAAAAAAATGGTAATGTGGTCAACAATATTTAAAAAAGCACAATTTTCAGCACAAGGAGAAAAAACTATTAACTTGGGGACTCAGCAAATGACTTATAAGAAGCAGAAGAAAACTTAGAAAATGACTTTGCATTGTCGTTAGGCAGTATGAGAAAAACATCACATCTTTTAAACAGAAGCAGAAATCCATTAGGGGATAAGAGAGTCAAAAGAAAATACAAGATAATACAGCTTAAAGGATATATCTGAACTTTGAAAAGATTTAAAATAAGAATTAAAATCTAACCTTAAAACTTTCAAAGGATAATCAAGACTTTAAAAAGGACTCTACAAAGAATTAAATCTGTATTGCATGTGACAAATATATGCTTTCCCAGAATTCAAAGGAAAAGCAAAAGTCACTAGCTAATGGGGGAGAAAGAGGTCAGACATGGAGCACTGACAAGAGAAGAATAGCACGGAAATAATTTGTATTCTGAAGGGAAAATTTTTTTTAAAATCTTCATACTCGGGGCCGGGGATTTAGCTCAGTGGTTCCAGCACCTGCCTCGCAAGCTCTAGGTCCCGAGTTCGATCCCCGGTACCAAAAAAGTAAATCTTCATACTCATTGAAGGCAATATTACTAATCTAGAACCGAGTATGGAATGGGATTCCTGAATTACAGACAAATCAATGAAGAGAAAACTATTCTATGAATCCTCTTGGTACGCTAGTTTGAATTATAAAAAAGAATATAAGAATCATTCAGGAAATAGTAGTACTCATAAAGTGCAAATGTGAATAAAAGTTTTCTAGAATTATACTTTTCTCTTGAGGTATCAGTTTCCAGAAGTCAATAGGGAACTCTTTAATACAATTTGAAATAATTTTTCAAAAGCAATGTGAACTAAATATTTTTGCACTGAAATTTGCTCTCATCTGAGAGACGCTTGACACCTCATCTGAGACTGCACAGATGACATAAAGTGATATGAAACAACTGGAAAAATACAGCAAACATATAAATGTGAAAATATTGGTACATGATATCATTTTCCCAGAATACGGGAAGTTAAAGTTAAAAATCCACAGTGACATATAATATAATAGTAATAATAATGTACTTTATCAGTTTAAAAATAATAAAAATATCCAATATATCATAAAATATTTAAACATCATGTTGTTTCAGGAAATCATCTTACTGGTCATTCTAACATACTAATAAGAATTTAGAGGACCGTATCTCTTTCTTAATTGCGCCCCTCTGTTGCTAAAAGCTATTTTATTATCTCTTATTAAAGAAACCAATATGCCATAATTTATCATTATATTTATTATGGGAACTATTGCTCAGTAATTCTTCCTAAGAAATTATCCTGTAAGAGTGATTAACATACTTATACACAATATATTTTATAATTGTATTATTTATATACAATTTTAACAACTGGGAAATACTTTATGCATATCAAAAATGAAGTCAAGGTTGATGGATAGTACAGGAAAATATATTTTTATTTAAGATAAAAAAACAAATGATCCCAAGAAAATCTTACTCTATTATAGTAAAACTCCACTCTTAAGCATCATTTGATTTTCTTCAAACCAATGACAAATTCACCTAATTGCCTTTGGCTCCCATTCATATTTTCCCTCTTGTTCACAAGTCTATCATAAAAATTTAACATAGTACAATTTACTGAATTTCACACAAATCCAAGGATTTGTTTGGTTTAATGTATTAATTTGACATTTGTGTAAAAGCATGCTAGATTATCTCTAGAGATGTGTTCATACCTGAGTATCCAAATGACAATTTTTTGATGGTTTTATCAAAATTTCAAAAATATGTTGAAATGGCTCATTTTCTGTAGGTAAAGATATTTTGTTAGTATGTATTAGTAAAACAGAATAAGATTTGTTTTAGTGTATCCACATGTAATAATAGCATACTTTGATTATTTTCATCCTTGTTATCCCCTCTGCCTTCTCTCCCCTCCCTCCCTGTTTCCCTCATTCATCTCTAATGTCTAACTTCTAGTTTCCTGTCTCACCCCTTTATTTATTTACATTGCTCAAATCAGAGAAAACTTGGCAATGTTCAACTTTCTGAGATTGGTTTAACATGATGACTTCCAATTCCATCCATTTTCCTGCAAATGGTGATTTTCTCAGTGTGCATTAAAACACATTTTCATGATCTCAAAATATTGAAGATGTCTGTTTTTCTATTTGACTAAGTATTATGGACATTGATAAACACATGAAATGAAGTGACAGGATACCCATAACGTATTTCAATAATTTTTGAAATTTTAGTATAGTGGGAAATTGTGTTGAAAAGGCATTTTGAAAAGTTGAAAGAGAAAATTTACAAATTATAGATTGGTGAATCTACTCTGGAAGGCCTGTTCTTTAAAAAAGTCCAAGTTTGGTTTAATTGATACAATAGGGGAACCATACAAGGGCCAAAAGTAGCAGAAAACAAAATGAAGAAGTTAGAATCTAGCAACAAGGAAACTTGTGTCTGCCTTCATTTAATTGGAGTAAGCTATCTGGACAAGGGATTCACGGGGAATATCTGAAATCAGCAAGTCCTGGAGATTGTATTCTCATTACAGCCTGAAGCAGCCATCTATGCATTGTTTTTATAGTGTTCCTCACATTGTAATTTCACCTTATGACATATATTATAAACATTAAATAATAGATTAATGATCATAACTTGAACAAAAATGCCTTAAGGCTGAAATGACAGTCTGTTACTTTTATTATTTTTCTTTAGTACTACCTCCAAATAACTCTTGACAACTTA
The DNA here is from genome assembly GCF_053883595.1 of Heterocephalus glaber. NCBI lineage: Eukaryota > Metazoa > Chordata > Mammalia > Rodentia > Bathyergidae > Heterocephalus > Heterocephalus glaber. The sequence continues at coordinate 21,759,477 of NW_028258312.1, forward strand.
TACACATGAGAGCTATAATTGTGTTTCTACAAAATGGAAGAGTAGCAAATTAAATCCACCTTTTCAGTTTTACAGGATTGAGTGTTGTAACAGCTTAATGTTTCCCAGTGATAAATTTCAAGATAATAACTAAATTCTTTCACTCTTGGGTAACTTACAAATATCTAGTCTTATCTCTACCTAGAAGGCTATCAAAATTAATATATTTACTGACTTAACAAAACATGAATGAATGATTGAGTGAATAAATGAATTAAGCATAAATTAATAATCTTTCACTAAGAGTTAAGGAAAAGAATAAATGAGAAAAGAGGAGAACTGTTTTATTTTAGATAAAAATTTTAAATCAACCATAAATTAATATATGCACTTAGGTTCCTGGATGGAATTACCTACCCTTAGACTCAACGAATATGAATATCTCAAGGCATAATACATATGATATCTCTTTGGTTTGAACTTAAACTGATTATAGCAAATGGAATTATATATGTTTAATATTTTAATTGTTGAATTATCTAATTGCTGAGAGTATCTTACTGGAATTAAAAGAAACAATCTGGAAGTTCAACAAATTGCATTAAAGGACATTTCTTAGAAGTTTTTGCAAACACATAGCCTAATAAAGTGATAAAACTTTGGCTTTACAAGAAATAGATGTGGGTTCAAAATATAGATTACTATTTCCCTGACATTAGATATATAACTTTATTGTATCTTTTAAGTACTACTACTTAGTAGGCTTGATAAATGCTGTTTTCCTCTTATCTTTGAGTCATATAATTATTTATCTTTCATTAATACATACAATTTTATTAGACCATCAGTTTGTTTGCAGTTATACATATTGACTTATTAACTTGGATAAAATGTTCTCCAAGTACTTAACAAGTGTGCAGGAAGCCTGTGTATGTTTGAGCTAATGGCATTGCTTAAGAAGACCTCTTAGTAGAAATTTGCTGGTTTTCGGCCAATGAGCTCTGCCCAGCCAGGAAGGGGGTAGGTTGGAGGACTAATATTTTAGAATAGCTTAATTTTGAAAATTATATTAAATTACAGAATGAAAATATTTCCAGCTAATCTAGTTGTAGTATTACCTTTGGGTCATATGAAGAGATACCTGTAGCACTTGAGGGATGCTAGCATTTTAAATAGCTTGCAAATCAGTCTTCAATCTGCATAGGTGGTTTGGGTTGCCTTAGTGACATGCTGCCCTATGTCACCTCCAACTTCTGTAAGAGTGGATTGCTTATCTTTAAATTCACTTCATCATTTAGGCGAGTTCCTTTGGTGTAGTTTTAATATGTCTCTACAAAGGAAGGACAATAGACACAGATCCACGTTACTGCAGATGTTATTAAGCCAGTGAATCTTACTCAGGATTGATTTTTTATACATCCTCCTTTCAGTGATACATGGCAATGTTTGGAAACATTTTTGCTTGCTACATCTTGGAGTGGGGTGCTAGCCACAGGGAGGGCAGAGCCCAAATGCTGCTAATATTCTACAATGCATGAGTAGCTCCCTAACCCCAAAAGATTTATTCAGCTCAATATGTCAGGACTGCCTGAGTTTAAAAATAAAGCATTTAGAGAGTTATCAATTACTGGTCTAGGGAGCAACAGAACAGTAAACAAGAACATGGAAACACCCAGTCTCTTATGACTCACATTGCAATGAGAATGACAGAAAATACACACAAGCAAATCCCTACACTGGCTTTAGAATGACAAGTGCTGTAAAAATAAATTAAATGGATAAAAAGTGAGTTGCGGAAGAGGTAAAAGTAGAGATAGGAACTAAAATGTTGTTTTCAGTAAAAGAACACACAGTTTCCCATATGAAATTCTTTCCATTCATCCTTGCCCACCCCTTTCTCCTTACTCTCCTTTATACAATTATTTTGGTCATCATTTATGCATAAAACATCTTTAAAAACCCACAAACCAACAGTTTTATCTAAATACACACCTACGACCCTTTATCCTATGATTTGGTGAATTTTGATAATCTTATATATACAGCGGGTGTATGGAAGAGAGTAAATGAGTACAAGTGGACAGGATTTAGCAGAGGCCTGGCCTGGGATAACCGGACGGAGGGAGCGGACCTGCCACCACCATGCGCCCGCTCTGCGGAGCTGTGTCATCACAGGTGGGCATGGGCTCCACCAGCAGACGCTGTGCCAACTTTCCCACCCGGCTGAGGACAGGGAATGAGCTCGGGCTGCATAATCCTGTGGCCGCACCAACCCCTTGGTCTGGCACCGACCACTCCTACCAAAGGAAACCTTATTTTATGTTTTCTCAAAACATAAGAGCAAAATAAAAGATAAATAGCAGGAATCAAAGGTGAAGGGAATGAAAATGTGGTGGGAGTCGGGAGGGGAGGGAAAGAAAAGCGATGAAAACAGGAATGATAATGTGTTAGGAATGTGCACCAACTTCCCACAAAGAATGGAATCATTATTACTGCAAATATGTACTAATAAAAATAATTGTTTATAAAAAGTCTTCTTGCATCTTACATTTCTCTTTGCATTCCATAGCATACATATGATGGTTTTGACAGAAATATATTTAAATACATTAGCAATTCCTGATTTATAAAATAAAATCTTGTAGTAAAACTGACACTCCAAGCCAATGCACTTTGTTTATCTCATGGTTTTCAAATATATTGATACACACTCCCAAAATACTCCACTATGGAAATCATAGCTTTTTGCCAGCTGGAGTAAAAATAGTCTCCTGGTGCTACAAACACTGAGTATATTTTTCAGAATTAATTAAATGTTTCAATTATCCCAATTCTTGGAACAAGATCCCCTGACCACTGGACACCAGTGTTTGTCTATAGCATGATGATTCCCCACACAAATCAGTAAGTTGGCACTTTCACGCACAAATCAATCAGGGAGTGTTGGTTGTGTGAGTTTGCACATTCGTTTGAACTAATTTTCATAATTTCAGTGTTTCCAGGGACAAAGTACCAGATGTGATACCCAGTGCTTCTGATCACCAGCTCACACAGTTCATCCAGCACAGGCTCCTAGCTTACATTCATGTCATTATTAGTTTCATCTTGAAATGAAGAAGGAGACCCAGTGAAAGAGATGAGAAGCACAATAGGGTTTAATTCATCCTCCTCTTATCCTTCCCAACCCTAGTTTTCCTTTTTTCCTACCCCCAAACCAAGTGGTTTGTTTCATTTTACCTTTGGTCCTAGGAATAGGTAGATTTTATTCAATTTATGCTCTTTTCGATGGTAGAATGAGTCTGTGGATCATAGGTGGTTGGATAAAATTCAGGGAAAGCATTCTCTCTTTATTATCTTTCCCAAAAGCCTCTGTCTCTCAGCATGATGTTGACATATGCCAGGACTGCAGATGAACGGGAATAGGTAGACAAGCCTCCCGAGACAGACCTTCTCAAAAATGGCCATTAGATTAATGACCTTAAAATCACCAAAGACCAGACAATAAACAACAAACACTGAAGTAACAGAAGCACTGGTGTTATCCTCTGTGGCAGGAGAAATACACTTGCTGATGTCAGTTCTCTCAACCTGTCACCCCATCATGGCCAGCAGTCATTTCAAGGTGCCATCCTTCTGCTGCTGAAATACAGAATCCAGTCACTAATGACAATGCATTCACTTTCAACCAATGCCCTAGCGGAAAGGTAATCAAGGAAAGGCTGTTGGGGCTGGAAGGAGGCAGGACAGCTCTGAGGGTGGTGACTCCCTGACCTGTCTTCTCAGGTGTCACAGTGATGCCTGTGACTCAGCAGCTTTACAAAGTACTAAAGAATTAAAAATTAAAGTGAGAATTTGGAAAGGATCACAAAGTAGACTATTCACTAATAGAATACAGTGCTCATTATGGAGATATGTTTGACTTTGTTGATCCACTCAGAATTCAAGAATAATATTCCAGATAAGGAGTTCATCAACTCCACACCATAAATAAATATATTCCAATGTATTATAAAAGCTTCTATTTACTTTGCCTGTTCCACTTCAGATTTATTATTACATTAATGAAGTAAACTATTTGATATCCATAATATGAAATATATTTGCAAATGTGCATAACTGATAGTGTAACAACATGGAAAAATGAAAGATATGAGCCTATGAAGTATGTTATATATCAGATGGTTAAAGTGCTATGCAGGAAAAAGATAATTTAAGGAGATCATCTGTCTTTTCAGCTGAAGAATCCTAGATACTTCCATGCAGAAAGCAGACTTTTTCTTTCTTTTTATTTATTTATATTTTTTGGACCAGGGATTGAACTCAGGACCTTGCACTTATGAGCCAGGCGCAGTGCCACTGAGCTAAATCCCTGGTCTTGGCAGATAACTCTGAAATGAATTACCACATAGAGTTTATCCCACAAAGTCTTCCTCACACATTTGCTGATCATTGATGTTCCTAATTACTTGTATCTAAGAAATGTTGGATTAACTATAAACAGCATATACTTCAATTAATTGTTTGTTTTCTCTTCAACCATTTTTTTTAGTCTTACCATATAATCTATCAGAAGCTTTTGAGATACCAATACTTGATCAACTTTCAAAGGAAATAGTGTGGGAAGGACCCTGACACCTTGCTGCTGAGTAGACTGTGAGTAATGGTTTCTCAGGTGATTTCAAATCCTCTGAGTCAGGTGTTTAAAACAAATCCTTCTGGAGCTATGGAGTGCAAGCATTAAGTGGAATCCAAGCAAAAGCTCCTCATTGGTATTAGCCAAAAGATGAATTCCACAGGCAAGTGACACAAATATATCATGCATTCATTAATTGTTAGCGGAAATATGGCAAAAAATAAATTTTGACAGCAAGACGGTTACTTAGTAATTGTATTATTTTACAAAGGAGGAAAAGTGCCAGAGTGGAAGGGGTGAGGGACCAGACATGCACCCCAAGGCCATGCCTCCGTGGCCCACCCAGACACACCTGGACTCATGTGAGTTCCATCGATCTTGGGGAGACCCCAAAGGCAATCAAGTTGGCTACACCTTAACCACCTCACTTACCTCTACTTATCTCCTCTCTCTTCAAACTGTCTTGCTCCCTACTTCTTGCCTTCCTTGTCTCTCTCTATGTATATATTTATGTCTGCTTTGATTTATATCACATATTTCTTTAAAAACTTTGAAAATATTAGTGTAGTAACATGATACTTCTTTATACACTAAAATGCTATAGCACTAAATCAAAAACTTTGTTAACAGTGAAAAATAAAATTCTTCTATGTAAACTTCAAAAAAGAAGAGGGCACATGAGAATTAAAATACCAATTTTTAAAGTTTTCCATAGTTGTTTTTAAAATTAGTACTACACTATTATTTATAGGCATTATTTTTAAATGATGTTTTCTCAAAATAAAACAAATTTAGTTACATCTAACAAACTTCAGGTTTAAGAAAAAATAAAATAGAAATAGCTATCAATATTCTGTTAAATTTGGTATTCTGAATACAGTTGCTGAAGACTATGACAGACTTCCAAGTTTCAAAACTTAGAAAAAACTTAGAATAAATCTAAAATGATAGTGAATACTCTGTAATTTTTAAGGAGGCATTTCAAGATGACTAGTCATACTGAATATCAGTTAACATTTTCTTATGCTAATATCTTTTGAGTCTTTTTTAATTTTGGTAGGTTAGGTACTAGATAACTAGGAAGTTAATCTAAAAACAATTCAATAAAAGCATGCGAGATATTTGCTTATTTTTTAATACTACTAACAATTTTTCTAAAAGAGGGGAGGAACTTCATTCATGCTAGAATGAAAAAGAGGACATGTCAAGGTTAATAGGAAACAAGGATTTTTCTTATTTAACAGATGAAAGAAATGTCATCCTGGTTCAAACTGTCATCTTTTGTAAAATGTGCACTTCTTTCTATCATTTTTTAAACCTTCTAAAATGTCTTTCTTTTCTGAAATATTCTGGCTGGCATTCAGCATCTTTTGTTTTTATGTTATCTCACGTGATTCTTTGTTAAGAGACACTTCAGGATATTTTTCCTAAAATGTATTCAGTTTAGAGCCTTGGTTTTATTTTATATTTTACACTAATGCAGCATTATCTTTGCTACCCTTCCAAGAACAAAAATATCCTGAAAGACTAAAGCTTCCCAAGGTCGTTGGCCTGTGTCTTTCTGACTCCTCTAGCAGGTATTCATTTTTCTTAGTTTCTTGTCAGTGCGCCGTGATATTCTTCACATCTGTCTATGCCTTTGCTTTTATTAGCAGAAAATACAGCTACAGCTTTAGTGTCATGTGTACCATAAAGACAGGATTTTCAAGAGATTTGACAACTCTCATATTTCCCGAAGTATTCTCAATGTAACACAGAAACAGTTTATTACTGTTAAGTAGTGACTGTCTCTCCTGCTTGAATAATGAAGTTCCCTGGGTCAATATTTTATACAATGATACATTTAAGGAAGCATTCCTCTTTGGCTTGGCACTAAAACAATGGCTGTCATAACACAGATCTATGTATTATCAATCTCACATGCTACCACAATCAATCCAATCCCTGGGCCAGGGAAGGTGTAATATGTTATTGAGTTAAACCAGGAATTTTCTTCTACCAAAATGTTTGTAAAGGCACATAATAAAATTATTTACAGAGATGAGCTCCTACTGTACGGCGTGGAATACATTTACCCTTCTGTGAAGAGTGCTCTGAGCTGCAGGTGATTTACCTGTGTTGCTGGGAAAGCCAGAGTCCTAACAGCTAGGAAAACCCCAAGCCTTAGCTCCACAAAGCCACGCAGAGTAGTAGTTAGATGGCATTCTAGACAGACATGCATTAAGACTGCCTCTTGAAATCAACGACTACAACAATAACAACAAAAATACCCCAAACCTAACACAAGACATGTTTTATGGAATCATTAAAAATCAAAACCTTGCCTGTCTTCTGTTTGAATATTTCATGACAAGAGACCTTTTCTAAGGGAGAAATGTTTCCTTACTGGTCAAATAAGAGTAAGTTTTAGCATAAAATAAATTCACAAACTTTTCGCAAGAAGGAGAATTTAGGCCATTTCAGTCTACAGAAGCCAAAATGTACATCTGCATCGATCCTCTTGGCAGCAGAACACAGGGCCCTTTGAAGCTTTAAGTTTGTACCAACACCTGTTAAGACTCTGCCTGCCCTCGATTCCATTTTGTATCTGGCAGCGTTGCAAGAGTACTCAAATTGAAGATGATTCCATGGAAAAAAGAAAATGTACCTTGGCTAGAAATGTACATTTATTTTTTTCTTTATCATATTTTTCCCTTTTTCCCACGTATTCCACTTTTGGTATGAGTGAGACAGACGTCCCTGAGGAAAGCGCTCTCAGCTCTGTGACTTAGGAAGTAAATTTACTTCAGTAGAGAAACCATTTTGATTTAGGCTTTAACCTGCAGCTTCTGTTGCAGTTTGTGGATGACCAAACTGACTCCTGTATATCTTTCTCATTTCCTTCAGAACCAGTGTAAAGACAGGCTTGATGGATTTCTCAGAACAAAGTACAAAGATGAGCTCTTCATTATTATCTTCAGCTCTCTTGTGTACAGATTTTCTTGTACCAAGATGGAGGTGTGTGTATATATGAGTGTGATTTCAGTGTGTGGATATCTCCCTCTCCCCCCCCCATCTCTCTGTCTCTCTCTCCTCACTGCTCACATTTGGAATCAAGCCACCATGTTGTGAGGATGCACCAGATTAAAATGACCTGTGCAACAGTCGCAGATAAGGTTGCTAACCAACAGCCATCATCAAACCCAGACTTGGGACTTACATGCCCACAGATTGATTCCAACTTTTCTAGCAAAAACCCAAATGGGCTGAAAGAAATAAGCCATCTCCACCATGCCTGTATACATGCCTAAACTCTTAAACTTGGGAGAAATAATAAATTATTTTATTTCCAGCCATAAAATATTAGAGCAATTTGTTGGGCATCAACAGAAACTAATATAGGGCATCACCCCTTTTAATCTTTTATCTTAAAAATCACTCCGGAATTTACTAAACAGTAGAAAATTACACCCACTATACTGTTATGCCAAGCTCTAAACTTTACATCTTTCTCTCAAGCATGGACCTTTTCTCCTTCATGAAACCTTTCTCAGGAGTGACCACCTCAATGTCAAAGGAAGCGGCTTCTTATTTCTGAATTTCTCCCTTGCCATGTCTGCAGAGATTTTAATGAAGTTATTATGTGCTTCGAGATATACTGGTTTGAGAAACCTGAGAAAATAAAGCTGTTCCCCAGATGCCTCCAGAATGATCTTATCTATAAAACGCCACGGGCCAGGTGACCTTGCCTAGAGCACGCTGTGCGTCTCGCCGGGGCAGAGGCCAAGAGTGTGAAGTAAGTTGATGAAGAACTCTCCCTCCTCCACCTGTCCCAGGCACTGGAATGCTGGATGCGACTGTCATTGCACACTGCCAGCCTGAATACTAACAGAATCAACAAGCCGATGGAGTTCTTTGACGCAGGACATTCTGTAAAAACTAAATAAGTGAATTCATCTTAGGATGTGAAGATATTGACATATAGTTAACCCCAAAATAATTGCATAAAAGAAATACAAGAGTCATACAGAAATGGTTGACCATTCTTAAAGTTCCAGAATTATCTATTGAAACTGAATCTTACAATGAAGAGCTCTACAAATAAAACAGATGAATGGCTCAGGTTTAAGGAAGCAATCAGAAAGCGAAAGCCCAGCTGCTCTGCCATACCTATTCCCTCCTCAGAGGTCTCTAGGAAACGTGCAGAATCCCTGCTGAGATCCAGGGGACATTTATGAAGCCTTGCTATAATTCCTCCCTGCTATGAAACTGGTACCCCAAAAAAGTCCCCGTTTAGTACAACTAGAGAATATTTTCTGCTAGATTTAAGTGGGATTTCTTGTGGGTTCATCAGATTCTATCCATTTTCCATAAGGAACCCCCATGCTGGGACCAAGACCCTTATTATTAATTTTATAGAACCCTCTCTGTAGTTGCTAAAAGTACAAATTTTTAAGTAAGAATCATTTGTAGAGCTAAGAATGTTTTGCCTTTGCTTTAGCAAGCTCACAAAAATGACTGCTTATCATTAATTGAGTGGAGAAGTATTCGGTTTGTGTTTGACCACCTTCACTTGTTTATCTCCAATAGGGCACGTTTTCCAAGTAATACTGATATCATTAAATGAGAATACAATTTGTTGAGTCGCTGAAAATTAAATGTTCCTGAAATTCCAAAAAAAAAGTCAAACTGGAAACATGATCAACATTGATAATCATAATGTCCAGAACATCCACACAACCAGACAGACCTCAGTTCAGATTGTATCTATCTATTTTTTATATCTCAGCCTTTCAGAAAAGATGGTCCTTATTTCATGGTAATAACAGAAGTAGCACAGGCACCTTCAGCAAATACTATTTATTATATACCCATCAGTGTATTTATGTTATTTAATAATCACACCAACCTAGGGTATAGGTACTACTTCTACTATCCTCATTTAATAGATAAGAGGATTGAGGCAGAGAAAATTTAATTAACCCACCCCAATGCCCCACAGCTGGTTGGTGCTTCTGGGATATCAAGCTACACAGTCTGGCTTCAGAGCCAAAAGTCTTAAATATTATTCCAAACTTCATCGATTTGCTTTCATAAATACCAGTTGCAATAATAGGCTAGTGAACTCCATGTCGATTTTCTTCCAGATTTCCCACATAAAATGCTTGGGGAGCATTAAAGAATGGTGTGAATCCCATCCTGCCTTTCAACGTGCCAGTCATTCCCTCCATCCATTCCCCACTCTTGGCTGTGACTTCTGTGTTTGATTCTGAATATTTCCACTGCACCTGATGAAATGTTGTGAATAATTGGCGCGGATGGTATGCTCTCCCCTGCCAAACTCACTGGACTCCATCTCTGTTGTGCTGACTTCACAGATGTCTGCAATGGCCACAGCACTGATAAGAGGCCCTCCTATGAGTGTCCTCAGGGTGCCCAACAATTTCTCCCCTACGGTCACCTCTCTTTCTCCACCTCCACCATTTCCCCCAGGATTGCAGGCCTGTCTGTGATCCTGCCCATACAGCTGTTTCTCTGAATCCCTCCAACACCCACACACCCAAGTTGCTCTGGAGTGGAGGGGATGCGTCTCTGCTCATGAGCCTCCATGGCCATCCTTGTTTTTCTTTGAGACAAAAGAAGTTTGTGAGCATGCTAAAAAGAAAGCCAAATTTAGATCATCTGTCCACTAAGAAGGAAAAGAAGAAATCACTGATTATATTCAAAACTTCCAAATATGTAAAATTTCACAAATATTCCACATTCCATTTTGGGGCCCTATGTCCAAAGTCCCTATGGGCAAAAAAATATTGGCTCCCTTATCATATATTTACCTCTTTCTATTTTACACCATTCCACTCAGTCCTTTTAAATGTTATTTTAAATTGAAATACAAGTTTTCAGAGTACAGTATGATGTTTTGATACATATACATTTTTGTAACAGTCAAATCAGAGTAATGGACATATCCATCACCTCAGACATTTATTATTTCTTTGTGGTAATGTATTAAAAATCCTCTCTTCTAAAGATTTCAAAATAGGTAGCACATTATCATTAACTGTAACCACCCTGATGTGCAATAGAACTCCAGAATTTGACCATCCCACCTAGCTCTAACTTAGGATCCACTGACCAAATTCTCCCTATCCTCCCCCCCCTGCCTCCATTCTACAGTTCCTGGGAGGCATCACTGTACTCTTAAATGCTATAGGATCAAGCTTTTTAGAATCCATGCATGAGTGAAATCATGTAGCATTTTACAAAAATCTCCCGTCTTTATTTAGACAAATTTCATTTTTCTCAGGTTCTAATCACCTACATGAATTGAAATCAAACCCAGTAATGAGGTAACATCTATGACAGAGTCCTGATACCGCATAGAAACAGACATCATAGTTTAACATTATTTTGTGGTTTCTCTCCATGTAGATTTAATATTAACCTGCAATTAGGAAGCATGCAATATGTGGGTACTTAAATTAAGCCATCCAGAAAGAGAACACTAAAAATATGCTTTTATATTAAAGTAATAATATTGTGTAGCTTTATATGTAAGATAATGATCTTGTTGAGAATTTACTATGATGCTCAATTATGGGTTTAGTGTCAAAAGCTCAAGAGTGAAGCTCTGGGGAAAGCTTCATCACTAGAAAAAACACAGAAATGACATCATATTTCCCAGCTTTAGTTTTATACATGTGTTTCTGGAAAAGGATGTAGTAATTGCTTTGTGACAATTATTTTAGTTTGGAAAAATATGTATTAATGTGAGAATTTTACTTCATGAAAACACAATGAGAATAAGGTAATACAAATACACTAAGAAGCAAATGAAATATTTTAAAATTTGGAAGAAGATGGTCCTTAAACACTCTGAATTAATATAATTTTATATATTTCAGATAAAGTATATACAAAGTGTATGGTCATATACAAAACAATCACATTTTAATTCATGCATCTCATTTTTTAAATTAAAGATTTAACATTGTATTAATGGAACCCTGTCAGCTATCACAGTTTCATGTGCATGGTAAAGATACGCTACTAGTGCTGTAATCAAAATAACTCCAACTCTCGATGTCATGTCATACTGTGTTCAATACTTATAAAAGTTCCCCTGAGCACCCAAGTAACACTTTCAAGCATGCTGCCCTAAACTTAAGGCTCTTCTCAAGCCAGTAGACATTCTCCAAGTGCTTAGCCAAACAAAACTCATGTTCCACTTCAATTCTCAAGTTCACTGACCTAAGAAAGCCACGTGACCAGAGACAATTATGATGGAAGCAGAGAAGTGCAATTCTTTCTTTGTCCAGAATGACTATAATATTTAACACAGTGGCAATAGGATTTTCATTGTTTTTGACCAATGAACTCTGCTCATAATAGCAGAATCAAATTGTAATTGGGTTATTTTTTCCTATAGAATGAATACAAGGGTAAATAAATAACTTTTCTCTCTGATGCCATGAAGTCCTCATGGTTTATATACATATGGCTGCAATGAAAAACAATTATTAATGTAAATAATATCTCAGTTTATAAGTAACTTCTGGAAATATTAAATGAATTGGATTAACCAGTCAAAAATCATTATCTGAGAGTCTTAAATATTTATCAGTGTATATTATGGTTAAGAATGAGGAAAAAACAACAAAAACTAAACATTTATAGAACATCAATTTTTTACAAGCTAGGCACAGATTATGTAATAAAATAGATGTCAGTAACAGAATGTAGAGATGACCTTGTCCAAATTCTTTGTGGTTGTGTGTTAAATATAATTCAAAAAGTTCAATTGCATAACATATAGAATTGCTTTATTTCAAGTTTATTGACACATGCTATCATATTTAATCTGCTGGGGTCATCGGCACCTCCATATCTTAGTCTGATCTGGGCTACAAAGGTGCCCTACCTAGAAGTTGTTCATTTCCATTCAAGTACACATAGGAGTGAAGCCAGCCCCATGGCTCTGTGACATCCAGACAGTGGCAATCATTTTAATAAATCTTATGGGTAGCATATACACATTTTCTAATTCTACGAGTTGGGTCCAAAAGAATGGCAGAGTTAGGAGAAATGCCATTTTCTTCTTCTGTCCCCCAAAACAGGCTACCAGATGTTTTTTCATGTGAACTCATATTCCATATATTTCTTTTCCACAGTAGACAGCTAAATATTTAGCTTACTCTGATTTGAGAATGTAGCTCAGTGCATGATGGAAACTCACAGAAAATCACACTGTGTTATGGGTTATACCTACCTATCTCCCCAAAGCCTCATATGCTCAAAGGTGGAGTTTGAGGGAAGGGATCAAAGGTGTGTGCTATTCATCAGTCAATTCATCTACTGATCAATTAATAGCTGGGCATGATGTTGGGAGGTGAACCTTGGTAGGAAGAGGTGGTTCACTGTGGGCATGGCCTGGAAGGGTGTCTATCCTCATTGATCCCTGCACTGCTTCCTGTCTACCATGCCATGGACTGTTTCTCCTCTGTCATATTCCTCTACCATGCTGCCCTGTCTTGGAATGGGCCAACTATAGACTAAAACTTCTACAAACTGTGAGACAAGATGAAGCTCTCCTCTTTGAACTTGTGGGTGTTGGGTATTTTGTCCCAGCAACTAGAAAGTAACAAAGAACAATGTACAAAATAACATTGTATCTGTCCATATTGCAAGAGGTTTGTTATACTTATTTTTTTATTTGAGCAATTTTGAAAATTACACACTAAAAGAATAAAACTTCTCTTCTATCTCTACCCTTAACACACTCCCCAGAGCAAACACTTAATTCTAAAATTTCAGATGTAGTGGCAAAGAGAGTATAATGGTGCCATTCAAAGTAAAAAATGTACTTAATAATAGTATTGGGAAAACAATACAGTATCTTCTACCTTTGTATAATGCAGTAATAAAAGTAGGTATTTTGCTTTAATTTTTTTGAAACTATATTGTAACATGTAAACGGGTCTATAAAACACAAAATAAAAAATAAAGTATGGAAAATGTTAATGCAATTAATGATAATCATCAATAAATTAGAGTGAAATGCCTGTAATGTTCTAAAATAAATAAGCACCTGCCAAAACTTTATTATTCTTGAAACTTTAATATTTAACCTGATAAAGATTTTACTACTTCAGATCTCACTAGAATGCTATTAATTCAGCAATTCAATGGGGCTTAATTGTGACCAATTTTTAATACTCTTAAAGTTGGACACTACCCATAGGAGTTTCCAATGAATTAGTCCCAATAGCTCAACTGGTGATTTTATAACTAGCTTTAAGCAATTACTGTAATTTTATAACCCACAAGTATTTTATTTGATTTTTTTCCTGGTGGATAAATTTAGTTCTAGCAGTTTTTCCTGGCTTTTGTTCAAAGAGTCCAATTCAGTAACCCAGTACTAAAATTTGATTCCTTTTCTCTTGTTCCCTCTATACTGTTGATTCTATGTGACAAAAATATAAATTCCCCAAACCAAATTTGGCCATCTCATTTCATTATTAAACTCATTTCTCCAGATTTTCTTTGTGGTACAATAACATCCATTCACCTTGTTTTCGATGAAGCACTATTACTTCTCACCAACTTCATGTAGTCCTGTTGTTTTCTCTCTGCTGGCTCGGGCCACAATGGTATGCTTTTAAAGAAAACATATGGGAAACACCAACAGACTGTGCTGCATCGAACAGATATTTTCTAAATGGCACTCTAGTGGCTAGATACAGTTCTTGTCACTTCAAAAGCTACACATCTTATTACACACTGTTTACTACTTCAAGCTTCAGTAGTAACTTGATACTGAACATTAAATCATCATATATTTTAGGTATGTGTATGAGCTTCCTAGAGGCACCCACCATAATGTTTAAATGGAAAAAGATTCAATTTTTTGCCCTTTAGCTTACACAATAAGTGTACATAGGCATCCATTTAATGTCAAGAAGGAATTTAAAAGATCCATTCTTGAGATTATCAGCTTCAAATTCAGGGTTCATAAATAGCAGGCTTTACAGATGAAATAGAGTTGAGTCATATGAAACAAGAAGTCTATATCATTATTCTTCAATTGATTATTCATATATATTAGCTTTAATTATTCAAACTGTTTTACCTGTAACCCTGTATCTTTTTAATAATGTCCTTTATAGGAGAGAAAGCAGTAAACCTGAAAAAGTCTCTGCTGAGCCTCTCACTCCTCTTCTGAGCCTCAAGAGATTTAATGTGTCAGTCTTGCTCTTGTAAATGCCCCAGCTACAGCTCTTTTTATTATGTTCTCACATAATCTTCTCATCTCAAGGGTCTTCACTCACTTGGAGCGATCTTTTGGGCTTAGACCAAGGCTCTACAGACTCAGCATATTTCTGTATTGTGTCTTTGAGACCTATTACTGGGAGAGGCTTGAATAACTGACACAAAACAGCTATTAGATGGCACACAAAGGATTTGATGAACTGGTTTGATACCCTTCCAAGTAAATTTTAAAAATCAGAATTTGAAACCTATTTGTAAGTAATTAAATTAGAGAAACACATTTTTATTTTTAATGTGTTTGCTACATATTTTTTATTTCAAGAGATTCTGATGTAGCATAACATAACAAGACTAAAATCTATTTGTAAGTGATACTATAATTGTTAGAGAAAAATCGGAAGGAATATTTTTTAAAAGGAAACAGTGAAAAGCCACTAGTTAATGATTAGTGAATAAAAATCAATTGATGAATTGATGAATAAAAATCAGTTTCTTATCCACACTGTTACAATATACAGAAAATTAATATTAAACAGCAATGCTGGAGTATACTAATATTAAAACTCTCTTCATGAAAAGGCACTTTTACCTTTAAAAAGCAAGCCATTGATTGGGAGAAAAAATCAGATGAAATACAAGTGTTCAGAAATGTGCTGTTTCTGTAGCCATTTACTGCATTTAGCTATTTAAATTTAATAAAATTTAAAGCATTCAGTTTAAAGCATCTTACCCTCATTTCAAGTGGTCAACAGTTATATGTGGCTACTGTCTACCATAATGACACCACATAAAGTCCTATTGAACAGAGTTAAACAAGAGTTCACCACCACGACACAGTGGTCTAAGAAAGTAATCTTGAACCTGACCTTCTTGATGGTAAAATAACAATATTCTATATGTGCCCAAAACAATGATTGGCAGTATGAAATGAATGAATACTGTTTAATAAGGCAAAAATTTGGTATTTACAATGAATATTCATTAGAATCAAAAATATTTATTTATTGCATTGTTTATTACTTATACTGAAATATTTATAATTTGACTATGTTAATTTTAGAAATAGTCACAATTTACTATAGTCTGGTACACAATTTAAATCAAATTTGAGTAATGGTGCTGTGTTTTAAGACATCCTGTGACATGTAGAAAAGTTTTATTGTGAAATAGAAAACATAATAAAATGATATATAGCTAAGCATAATAATTCCTGATGATCAAAATTTATTTAATTAGGATAATACATAAAGGCATAACATATAAGTCATTTTAATCAGATTGTCACAGTTTCAAATAAAAATAATATAACATAAAAACTGAATCCATCTCCTTATCATAAGTTATATTTCACTCTGATGTGCAACCAAGTCCAGTCCTCTTTAACCATAAAAGAAAACTGTCCATTTTCCAAGGCTGATATAAAGGGAAATATATATACACATATACTGGAGTTCACTTTTAAAGCCTTGGTTTTTGAAAAGTAATTCAGGACATCATTTTCTTTTCTGGAATCCAATTTCAGTGTAGGAAATTTGGACATGATATGCCTTTTCAAATGAATTAAAGTACATATTTGTGTAACTACTTTTGAATGCATTCACACAGAATTATTCAAAGTGTTTATTCAGATGAGTTCTACTGCCAACAAAAAAAGCCAAGTTTTAGATCCAATCTTTTCTAGTAAGCTGAGACACAAAATTTTTCTCAAACAATATTAGCAAGTTGTTGTCTTTCATTGGTTCAAAGTATCTTTCAGTGTCCAATGCCAGCCCCATTGCTTGACTTCCCTGTAGCACACGAGACTATTGCATTTACCAAGCAAGACTTTGAGCCCATTGACTTATGTCATGGACTATTGATTATGATAGTCATAATGCCCGTGGCTTTTTCCATTTTTCGTATTTTGCCCTCTTCCCTAAAAAAATTGATTCTGGATTTCTGGTGAGTAATATGAGAAAGTGGGCTATATTCAAAACTGCACTACCATCCATTTTATTTTCATAAGCAGACCAACTTCAATAGCAAACAGTGAAAATAAACCATCTGCTGCAGTTGTGCTTAATAATTGTGTCTACTCTACATAAACTATTCAAGACATTTCTTATTGCATAAAAATAAATGTTTTGTTGTACTCAAGAGAGTCACTAGATGAAAAGATTCATAATCATATTGCTGTGGGTTGAATCATGCATCCCCAATTCAGGTGTTCTAACCATTAATATCTCAGAATGTGATGTTGTTTAGAGACAGGGTCATTGCAGGAATAATTACTTGCATGGAAATGAGGTTTTACTGGAGTAAAGTGGACCCCTAATCCAGTATGGCTGGGAACCTTATAAAGGTGGGAAAATTGGTCACAAACACAGGGAGAACCACATGAAGAATGGAACTACTGCACCACTAGTCAATGAACTAACTAAAAGCTAGGAAAGAGTTTTGGACCAGTTTCTTACCAACTGCTAGCAAAGGAAATACAGCCCTTTGACATCTGTAATTCAGACATTGGGCTGCCAGACTATAGAATGGTCAATTTCTACTGTCTAAGACACTCAGTTTCTAGTATTTTTTATAGCAGCCTTAGCAAATTAATGCACACATCACATATTTATTGGCACCATTTAATAAAATTATGTCAAACAAATTAACTGAAATAGAAGGCACCACAAATTTTCACTTATTTTCACTTATAAATTTTCTCTAAATTCAGCTGCCTGTAGAAGATTAAGTACAAAAATATGAGTTAGATTATCTCTTTATGTTTGGCACATGTAATTCTTACATTGTTAGGTGTATAGTATTTTTAAATTTCCCATCTTAAAAATATGACATCAAATTTATATTTTTAGTTGTTAAATAATTATTTATCACCAGATGACCACTATTTCATTTACATTCTCAAATAGATGCTGTTGAATTTTGATAATTTGTTGAGTTTCACTGAAATTTTCATCATACATTTTTCTCTTAAGTGTGAAATTTCTGCCTTAGATTTCTCATTCACCATGACACATTTCCAGAAAAGGTACACTCTGCACATTAAACAGGTAGGAGTATTCTATTGTTCCACCAAGAAACTGTGTCCCAATTTTCCTTGAAATATGTACTTCAATTAGCCTATATTATGCCCACTTTCTAGAGAGAGAAGTTTTTAAGCACCATTTCTTTTCTTAACATTCACGTTTGGCAGGGATGCTATGTAATGACCAATGCTATACATTATAGTGGATTGGAGCCTCATCCTCATAGTCTCTATAAATGGAGACTCAGATATTGAAATCCAGTGGCTTCCTACTGTCCTAGTGCCAGATCTGCCAATTCTAAAGGGTGACAAATAAAAATGCATCAGAGAGAATGAAAAAAAAAGCATATCCTTAGATCATTCATGTCTTCTGGGCCTCCCTCCAGTTAGACACTTTTGATTTGTTAGAGTTCTCCACTATGTACTCATGGAAATTTGGACTCAAAAGACAAAGAGGTTGTTTGCTTTTTGAAGGCTGTGCCCTTCACCAAGCAGTGTATGGCTCATGTCTAGATGTCCCCTCAAAGGCTCATGCAGCCATAGGTGTGGCTTTAAAGAGGTGATTGGATCTAGGGTTTGTGCTGCTGGGATTAAAGATGTGTGATTACTAAATTAGCCTACTGATTGGTTTGGCACAGTTCTTAGTGTGGATAAAAGGAAATCCCACTCTACGTATGAATGCTACCTGCCCTAAGGATGTGTAGTGTGGGTATAATATAAGGGACTTGACAAAGGGCTGCTGTCACCTCTTGCTGCTTGCTTTTTCACTGATTCACTAGTTTACTGCTTTGCTGCCTTCTGCCCACCATGAACTGTTTCTCCTTTGTGTTTCCCTTTGCCATGCCACCCTGCCTTGGAGCCAGAAAACTATAAAACCTCTACAAACTGTGAACCAAAATAAACCTTTCTACATTTAACCTTGAGTGTTGGGTATTTTGTTCCAGCAATGAATAAAGCAACCAAGACACACAGGATACAGAGTTGGACAGGAGGCCTCTGCTGAAAGCAGAAAAAAACACAGACTGGAGACTGAATTGTGTTCTCCAGATCCCCAGAAACTCTGCTGTGTGCCAGACGGGCATCCAGGCCGGGTCTATATTTCATGGTCTTTGAAGAATGTAAAAGGAACTTGAGTGCCACCAATAAGCCATGGAAACAAGAAAAAAGATTTTGTTCAAGAAAGGAGGGTATCAGAGGTAGGTTTCCAGAGGACTGGGAGGGAGAGAGAACACAACCACCATCACAAGGTTTTGGAAAACTCGATGCAGTTCTGGGTTAGAGAGAACTAAAAAGGGGTTCCTCCATCACAGAGTTTTAGGGAGTACATTTGGTAGGGTGGATAGATTTATCTACCCCTGAGAGGGAAAAGTTTCTAGGAAGGAAGACTTTGGGAACTTTGAGGATAAAACCTTGCCTATTCTTGCAGTCCTTGAGGACCCCTCAAAGGACCATCTCAAACACCTCCTGACCCTTCCCCCTGGGCCTGACTGACTTCAGGATATAGCCAAGGCACTGATTCAGTGGGACATGCCCAGATTCCTGGCACAGTTTCCAGACACAACTGTCCCCTGCTTCATGATAGCATTCCCACTCTGCTTAAGTCAATCTTATATCAAGTCCTTTTTATTTCCTGTGTAGAGTGATGGAAAATTGAGGCATAAATACTCATTAAGGTCTTGCTCTATAATTTGTGCCTCAGGGGTAAAATGATATCATAATTATTTCACCTAGACATCAACAAAAGAAATCTTATCATCTTAACCACACATACTCAAATAATACTGTAATTTCTACTTCAAAACTTTAAATGCCCTCTTTCTCAAAATTCTCACATCTTTTTACAGATTATAGTGACTTTCTCTCTGAGCTAGTTTTATATCCTCTAAATTCATTTCTCTATTTCCTCTCAAACACCAGGTTCTTTTCTGCAATACAAATTTTATACTGTATATATGAGATATATTATGTGTAAAGGCATAATATATTTTATAAGTAGTTTTAACTAGAGATATTTTAATGGAAAAATAAGAATGCCTAACATATGTTAAACCAATAAATAAAAGCAAAATAGCAGATTTTTACTTCTTTGACTCTTCTAAGACAGAATCTGGCACTTTTTCTCCAAGATCTCAGCATCAGGATTTATATTTTTCAATCTACATTATGCCAGGGTGGTTGCAAAATGGTGACTGAGTTAAATTGGTGCAAAAAGAGATATGCCTCTGCCTTCTCTAAGTTTGCAATCTTTAGAATAAAATCATTTATTTTAAAGGGAAATTCATGTACTCTTAAACTATATGGCTTTGCACATAAATCTAAATTCCTAAGCTGTCTTGGTCATTCATGAGTTGAGACCTACTGCTCCTTTCCAAGCTTACACTGTCCAATCCCATAGCTCTAACATGAGAGTAGAGCTCACATCCTTCTCTTTTGGGTCCCCATTTTCTTGCACAAGCCCAGGACATGAGCAGTAGTCACAATATATGTATGTACATATATATATATGTTTTTGCTTAAATTCTTTTATTGGTACATTTTAGATATGCAGTACATTTACATTTCTCATTGGCTGCTTGTACCTGTACATGATGTATCTTGGTTCTTATTTTTTCCCCATTACCTGTGCACCCTTTCCCCCCTCCACCCTTCCCTATTTACATAGATTTTGTTTCCATTTTTTTTTTCTTTTCTAGTAATTTTTCCTTTCCCTTCTTTCCTTTACCCTTCTCCTTCCATTTCCCCTACCCCTTTGGATCTTCTCTTTCTATTTCAAATTATCAAGAATTAAAAGGATCATACTACAGTGATATATGTGCACCCATGTTTATAGCAGCACAGTTTGTAATAGCTAAAGCTTGGAAACAGCCCAAGTGCCAATCAACTGGAAACTGGATAAAGAAGATGTGGGGTTTTTTTATAAAATGGAGTACTACTCAGCCATAAAGAACAAGAAACTAGAGACATTTATAGCTAAATGGGTGCATATTGAGGCCATACTCTTAAGTGAAATAAATAGGACACGTACAAATCCCCAGTAGTCTCTCTAGTGTGAGAAACTGAAAGTGTAAATAAGGATTAAAATGAATAATTGATAATTTGAAACACAATGTATTTTTGATCAATGAAGATTATTCTGTTGTTTTATACTTGATACTTTCTTTATTATCACCTACAAATTGTTAAGTGGAAGTACCATGCTACCTGAACATAGAAGTAATATAATTGTTTTTCTTTCCTTGCATCCCACATATGTAGAGCACTTCCGGGTCCATAGTACAATCCCATCAGTACTTAAGATGCCTACTCCTTTACCACCTGCTGGGCCTAGTTTCCCTGGAAAGACCTAATAGTGCTTCTAAAAGCCTCATGGATTCTTGCAGTGAGAACATTGTTAGCATTTGCTCATTGCAGAGGTTATTGAAAGCTTCTGAAGTTCATCATCTTTACATCTCCAAAAATTTACGACTTTAAAATAATTTGTGATAATTTAGTAACCATGCTGAATATACTAAATGACTAATCTATAAAATTGTATAATGAGCACAGACCACAAAAGATGAATAAAATAAATCATTCATAATGGTCAATTCCAGTTGGCCATACTCTGAGAAAATTATTCATGGGAACTATTTAACTTAGTTTTTATTGACTCATGTATACCTTCATTTAAGTAATTGCACAGTGACTCGATTATAGGACTTTTTTTTAACATTTTAATACAAATAACCCATGTACCTAATTTTCAAGAAATAAAAATAAATTTTACTACGAAAAATACCCAATTACACTATTAGGAGGAACATTTGAAAAAGATAAAAAAAATTTAGGTCTAACATTTTTTCTTCCATTATTGAGATATTAAAATGATACTACAATATAGTGAAGATATAGTAAATAATATTATATAACAGATTTAAATGGCATATAAACAGTGATATATAGCATTAATTTACATGCAATAATAGGTCTTTTAAGATTACAAATTTAGAATTAAAATGTGCCAAAAGAAAGCAATGACAAAAATGATATTATCTTACTAATCATGATAATAATGTTCACAACTTTCATGATTCTGAATATTTTCACATACATTATACATTTTTATCTATAATAATATCAAATGGTTGATCTCCAAGAATTAAATTCTTTTGCATTATTTTCTTTGCTTCTTTATATTTATCTTTAATTGTAAGCAGAACTGACATTAATTGAACCCATTTGAAAAGACTTAGAATTTGTTTCTCAAAGGAGAGGTATTTATAGTCAATACCACACAATGAAATTATGTATATATTTTGGCAATTCAATTATTAACATTATGAGAAGAAAAAAGAGTGAGAAAACAAAGCAACAAAGACACATCAATAGAAATAACTCATTTTTAAGATACTATTCTAGAAATAACACACACTTAAAACTTGCAGGCATTCTAGACCTGAATATGCCTACTTTCCCAAATAATTTAGAAATCATGGAAATAATGTTATCTATTGATAATTAAACTTGAAAATCAACATTATGTATCAGTTTAAAAACTGGACCACAACCGTACAAAAATTCTTAACATAAAGAAAGAAGGTGATCATTAAAAAGAAATACAACACAAATGAAAGCATCAATATGTTCTGTAAGTGCCCTTGAAACTGCTGCCAGAATAAGGAAATCTTGAGAACAGATGAACCTCACCCCTACAAATGGCAGCTCCCTCGAAGGGCCCTTGCATACCCAACAAGTACTTGCTGTTCTGAATGTAGTCTCCACATAACGTCTTATTATTTGGCTGACATGGATTATAAAGAGAGATTATATCAGGAACAAATCAAACTATCTCTCTCTAGGCATCTTTACATTGTATTTTACCCATTGGACTTTTAAGGTATAATGATCATTTTTCTGACCATCTTCTGGAAGCAAATGAACATGGAATGATCAAGAGTACTAATCGCTAAACCAGTGAGATTATGATAACAAAATTAAAATTAATTTAACATTTACTGCTGGGAGACACTATATAAAGTACTTTAACAGTTTCAATTTGCTGTCCTTAAAAACATCAAACCTGCTAAGGTCAGTCTTAGTATTATACCCATTTTACTGGTGGACAAATTAATTTTTAAAGCAGTGAGGGGAAATGTTCAGTTTTCCTACTACTCAGAGGGCTTAGAAGCAAATATAAGTCTGTGTGTCCTTGGGCTTGTGCCTTTATCCTTCACTGAGAGGTCCCCAAACCATGTCACTGTAGGATGTACAACTGGAGCTCACTGACCAATTTCCTTTGAGGCTTTTACAACTGGTATATTTGGGGAAATATAGGTACAATAGAAACTATTTTTATGATTTTGTAGACCAATACATTTTCAGTCTAAAACAACTGAACCATAGTATTATTGAGGGGAGTTTTAACAAAGAGGTGGGAAATGAAAAGGGACAGGGACATTGACAAATCTTTTGTTATGTATTAGCATAGCAGAATAGTAAAAGCCCTGACTGCCCCTGCTGAGGTGTAGCTACTTTCTGTAAGTGAAGCACTTTAGTCTTCATGGATGTCAGTCTTCACAAGCATTAATTCAGCTTCAAAGAAAAACCTGGCAGCTTCATCTGTCTCCCGAGACATTGTATCATGACTTGCTACAGAAGCACTTTGCATTTAAAATGTGGAAAATGTTCAAAAACATTACAGTTTGAATGGAAGAGTTAAAAGCTTTAACCACTAGACTGTGGTAACCAACTTAAGTCACTGAACATAGAAATATAAAAGTTGTACTATATACAATGTTGATGGATAAGCCTTGGAATCAAAATATTTTGCTAACAAACATATTCCTTACACCTCTGAAAAGCTACTAATAAACACTCAGCAAAGGATAAGAAGTGGCAAAGTGAGTAAGATGAGATTCCTATCTTTTCAAGTTCTGAGCTCATCTGACATAATAATTTCTGTCAACTATAACTCCATGATACATTTAAAAAAAGTATTCTGTTAGTATTCTCCTAACTGGACAGAATTGCCAGACAAAATCACTCAATCTTTGATTAGTAATGATATCATTCAATAGAGATAAGTTTCTGAACAAAAGAATAGATTCCATCAACAGGATTCCAGAGTACAGACTATTGATACATTAAAAGTCAGTCTAGAGCCCAGAGGTAGGGGCTTCTGGGAAACCATTCCACTGCTCCCACACAGAGGAAGGGGATACCGAGCTGCCAATCCACCACTCCCAGCCCAGAGGTAGGGGCTTCTGGGTCCCCATTCCACTACTCCAGTGCAGAGGAGGTGAAGCACGTAGGCACCAACAGCACCCCCCCCCATTGAAATGAGAAGACATGTAAACAAGTCTCAAACTCAGACTTCCAGATGACCTACAGCAATCCCAAAGGGAAAGGAGATGGAACACTTTGATACTCAAACACCTGGACTCCCTGAACTGGCAAGAAAAGATGATCTGGAAAAAGTGAAATCAGAAATAATTTCTCAGATAACAGCAGAGATTGTGCCCATAGTGTAAGACATGATTCATAAATCTAGAGAGGAACAAATAAAAAAAAAATAGAGGAGCTGAAGAACATGATGGAATCCCAACATAGGAAAAAAATAGTATCCATAAAACAGATGTAAACAGACTTTCAAGATATTAAAAACTCCATTGAAAGTCTACACAGCAGAATGAGCCAATATGAGGACAAAATTTCAGATACAGAAGATAAGATTGCAATCAGTGAACAGGAAAAGAAAAATTGCTTTAAAATTGTAAGGGACCATGAGAAATGAGTCCAGCAGCTGCTAGATGATGCAAAGAAGAATAACATAAGACTGTTTGGAATCAACAACAAAACAGGAGAAAGTGCAGATGACATTTAAAAAAACTGTTCAAAGAAGTAATGGCAGAAAACTTCCCAAGGAGGGGGAAAGAACTTGTCATACAGATAACTGAGGCATATAGGACTCCAAATAATGCTGATCAAAAAAAATCTACACATAGGCATATAACTGTTAAGATTCCAGAAACTCAAAAGAAGAACAAAGTTCTATAAGCAGTTAGAGAAAAGAAATAAATTACATACAAAGAAGAGCCCATCAGAATTACAGCAGACTTCTCAATGCAAACCATGACTGCAAGAAGAGCTTGGAGTGACATATTGCAAGGCCTAAAGCGAAACAGCCTCCAACCCAGACTGATGTACCCTGCAAAACTATCTTTCAAAATTGATGGACAAATAAGATACTTTCATAACAAAGAGCACTTTAGGAACTTCATGAATAGCAAATCATCACTCCAAAAAATTTTAAACAATATCCTAGGAAAAGAAAACAAGGATCACTGCCCCAGGAAGCACAGCAGAATGAATCCATCAGGCGTAACAAGAAATTAAATGTAAAGGGGGAAAATCCAACAAAAAGAAAAAGTTATGACAAAATAGATTGAAAGTTAAAGGGTGGAAAACAATACTCCATGCGATGGGAACAAAAACAAAGCAGGAGTAGCTATCCTCTTTGCAGATCAAGTGGATTTCAAAGCAACACTGATTAAGAGAGACGAAGAAGGACACTACATCCTTCTAAAGGGAACAATCCAACAGGAAGAGATGACAATCATAAATATCTATGCACCAAACACTTATGCACCCAACTATATAAAACAAATTCTAACATACATGAAAAGTCATATATGCACTAATACAATTGAGGTGGGGGACCTCAATACCCCACTGTCACAAATAGATCAACTAGACACACAAAAAAAGCAATGAAATACTAGAACTCAATCGAACTCTTGAACAAATGAACTTAACAGATGTTTGCAGAGTGTTCCACCCCACAAAATCAGAATACACATTTTTTTCAGCTGCACACAGGTGGTTCTCCAAAATAGAGAACATGTTTAAACAAGTGCAAAGGAATTGAAATTATTCCCTGTATACTATCAGACCATAGTGCGGTGAAATTGGAGATCAATAGCAAAAGAAATGGCAAAAACTACATAAACACATGGAAATTGTACAACACACTTCTGAATAACCAATGGGTCACAGAGGAAATTAAAGAAGAAATCAGACAGTTCCTAAAATTAAATGAAAATGACAATACAACATATTGGAATTTATGGGACAAAATGAAATCAGACTTACGAGGGAAATTTATACCATGAATACACATATTAGGAAAACAGAGCAATCAAAATTAAACAACCTGATGCTGAAACTCAAGCTTCCACAAAAAGGAGAGCAGGACAAACCCAAAGCTCATCCAAGGGAGGAAATTATAAAAATCAGAGCAGAAATCAATGCAATGGAGACTAGGAGAATGATACAAAAAATCAATGAAGCCAAGAGTTGATTCTTCAAGAGAATAAACACAATTGACAAACCATTAGCCAACCTTATCAGAAAAAGGAAAGAAAAGCCCCACATCCATGCAATTAGGAATGAAAAGGATGAAAATACAATGGACCCAGCAGAAATCCAGAGGATCTTCAATACCTACTTCCAGAACCTATATGCCAATACAATGGAAGACACAGAAGAAATGGACAGATTCCTAGATACACATGAATTACCAAAGTTGAATAAAGAAGACCTAAATATTCTAAACAACCCAATATCAACCCATGAAATTGAAAACATAATTAAAATCTTACCAACTAAGTAAAGCCCAGGTCCTGATGGCTTCACTGCTGAATTATGCAACACATCTACAGAGGAACTACTGTCACTACTGTGTAAACCCTTCAATGAAATTGAAAGGGAAGCAATACTCCCAACTTCATTCTTGGAACCAAGCATCACCTTGATGCCTAAAGCAGAGAAAGACCCAACCACAAAAAAGAGAACTATAGGCCAATCTCACTGATGAACATAAATGCAAAAATCCTTAAGATATTGGTAAAGAGAGTGCAGAAGATCATCTAGAAGATCATACACCCTGGCCAAGTGGGATTCATCCCAGGGATGCAGGGATGGTATAACATACACAAATCAATCGATGTAATACACTATATCAATAGACCCAAGGACAGAAACCGTATGATTATCTCCATAGATGGAGAAAAAGCATTTGACAAAATCCAACATGCATTTATCATAAAAACCCTACAAAAAATTGGAATAGATGGTCTCTACTTCAATCTGATAAAAGCCATCTGTGAAAAACCAACAGCCAATATCATACTAAATAGTCAAAAACTGAAATCCTTCACACTAAAATCAGGAACAAGACAAGGATGTCCACTATCACCACTCTTGTTCAATATAGTTTGGAAACATTAGCCATGGCAATTAGACAAGACAAAGAAATAAAAGGAATAAAGATAGAAAATGAAGAAGTCAAATTGTCATTATTTGCAGATGACATGATACTCTATATAGAACTCCACCAAAAGTCTTCTATACTTAATAACCAAATTCAGTAAAGTAGCTAGATACAAGGTCAACACACAAAAATCAACAATTTTCCTCTACACAAACAACAGACTCACTGAGAGAGAAACAGGGCAAACAATTCCTTTCACAAAAGCATCCAAAAAAATGAAATACCTAGGAATCAACCAAACGAAAGAAATCAAAGCCCTCTTCTCTGAAAACTATAGCACTCTGAAAAGAGAGATTGAAGATGATATCAGAAAATGGACAGACATCCCCGCTCCTGGGTAGGAAGGATCAATATAATGAAAATAGCCATACTTCCAAAACTGCTACATAGATTCAATGCAATCCTAATTGAAATCCCAGCAGCATACTTCAAGGACTTTGAGAAAACAATCCAAAAAATCATTTTGAACAAGAGGTGACCCAGAATAGCAAAAGCAATTCTAGGTAACAGAGACATGGTAGGGGGTATCACAACCCCCAACTTGAAACTATACTACAAAGCTACTGTGATAAAACCAGCACAGTAGTGGCAAAGAAACAGATCTGAGGACCAGGGGAAAAGATTAGAAGATACAGAAATAATTCCAAACACACTCAGCCATCTCATCTTTGATAAAGGAGCCAAACAGCCTTACTGGAGGAAAGATAGCCTCTTTAATAAATGGTGCTGAAAAAATTCAGTTTCAACTTGCCAAAGATTAAAACTAGACCTGTATCTTTCGCCAGGCACTAAACTAAAATTGAAACAGATTAAAGATCTAAATTTTAAAATAGAAACCCTGAATCAGCCAGAACAGAAGTTAGGTAGAACTCTTAAAGACATTGGTGTAGGGAAAGATTTTATGAACAAAACCTCAGTTGCCCATGAACTAGCACAAACAATCAAGAAGCGGGATCTCTTCTTATTCAAAAGCTTCTGCACAGCAAGAGAAACTACCAACAGTGTGAAGAGACATCCCACAACGCGGGAAAAAATTTTCACCTGTTGTTTGTTCCTCAGACAAAGGTGTACTATCTTGAATCTATAAAGAACTTAAAAAAATCAGACCTCCCAAATTTAAAGACCCAATCTGAAATGAACAGACATTTCTCAAAGAAGTAGAAATAGCAAGTAAACATATGAAAAAATGTCAACATCACTGGTCATTCCAGAGATGCAAATGAAAACAATGCTGAGATTCCACCTCACTCCAGAAAGAATGGCTGCTATCATGAAATCAACCAATAACAAATGCTGGCGCAACTGTGGGGAAAGAGGAACCCTGCTCCACTGCTGGTGGGAGTGTAGATTGGTGCAACCACTGTTGAAATCATTATGGAGATACCTCAAAGAACTAGGACTGGAAGTCCCATTTGACCCAGCTCTTCCCCTGCTGGGTATCTTCCCCAAAGAATTAAAAGAATCATACCACAGTGAGGTATCTGTACCCATGTTCATGCAGCACAGTTTGTAATAGCTAAAACTTGGAAGCAGCCCAAATGCCCATTAAGTGGAGACTGGATAAAGAAAATGTGTTTTGTTTTTATAAAATGGAGTACTACTCAGCCACAAAAAATGAGCAATTAGAGACATTTATAGCTAAATTGATGCACTTGAGGTGATACTCTTAAGCGAAATAAATAGGATATACATGTGTAAATACCAAATAGTTTCTCTAGTGTGAGAAAATGAGAGTGTAAATAAGGACTGAAAGGTATAATAAGTAATATAAAATAGGAAGAAAAGGGGCAAAGGGCAAGGGGAAGTGGAAGGGGTAGGGGAAGGAAAGAAGGGAATGGAAGTAATATGAGAAAATTTAAAAAAGGAAACAAAGTGTTTGTAAATAGGGAGGGCAGGGGCAGGGGGAAAATGAGTACCAAGAGAGATTATGTAAAGGTGCAAATTTCCAATGATCAATGTCATTATTTTGTATACATAAATTGTACCTATAAAATAAAATTTAAAAATTAAAAAAAAGGTCAGTCTACTTCCCAGGGAAACTATTTCCTAAACTTACAAATATTTAACTTTTAGTTGAGTTAGGAAACTGCCACAGTAATGTAGCAAGAGATAATAGTGGCTTGGCATTAATGACACTTCAAGTTGACATTATATTTAGGATTCTGAGATATTATTTGACAAATATGACCTAACAAAATGGTAACTTCCTACTAGGAAATTCCAATAGGATGGACTCATTTGTAAAATTACTGATAGTATTATATATACTTCTGATGGATGAAGAACTAGGGATGTGCTATTTCCTGCCTTCAGGGAATTTTAGAATCTTTTTGGAAATAAGGCACATGTACATAATAAAAAATATAAACACAGATAATAAGTAAAAGAATATAAGTAACCAAGTAGAGGAAACCAAATTGTTGAGAAAGGATGAGATCTGAGACAATACTAAAAATCAGTAATCATTTCCTCAACAAAACAATGGGAACATGTCAGTTCAGTAAGAGGGTGTTGCCTTAAGCAAAAGAAGAGTACAGCTCCATTTCTCCAATGCCAGCATGCATCAGAAACCCAGCTAGGTGCAGAATGTTTAGTTAGCTCTTAGAAAAAGCTGTGAAGTAGACATTATGATGCTCATTGTTTAATTCAGTAAACAAGTTCATAGAGCTCAAGATACTTGCTTAAGTTATACAAGTGGTATGTAATCAGTTACAAGTGGTATGATTAATATGTAATAAATTGTACCGGTGAAGGTAAAGTTAATATTGGGAAGAATAGATACTGGAAAGGCCAAGAGAATAAGGGAATTCAGAAGAAAATGGCACAGCAGGAAGAAGAATGGCACGGGTCTGCACTCAGACACACTTAATAAATTCCAGATCCGCTAGACATCGGTTGGGTGACTTTGAGAATGACTGGTATCTCTCTGTCTTTCTCTTTTTCTATATATTACATAGAGAGAGCGATCATATATATGATATATAATCAACTTTATATATTTTCAGTAAAATCACTTTTAACATAATTTTAACTAGATGAAGAAAATATAACCATATTGTTTATTAAAAATCATATGGAGACATTTACTTAACAACATTTTCTAAGAAAAAGTGAGCATCATTGCTCACAGGCTGACATGGTCTAACTCTTCTCACACTGATGCAAGTAGTGATGAAGAAATACTTAGTTTTTGAAGTATATAAACATCTTTATATTATGGTAGATGGAAAATGTGTTTTGGTTGTCTCAGCTCTTAATAGTGTGGAAAGTAAGATCATCTCCTAAAAGTGAAGCTACATGAATCAGGAAATCTTTGTCTATTCTGCGGGTTACACAGCCCCACCAGCTCAGTAGCTTGGCGCTACAAAGGTGTCCTGTTGATGACTCTTTGACCTGCCGATTCTCCGTGGCAACCACCTGAAGACTTCGTGCTTTGGATAATAAGGGATTTGGGGGAGAAAGGAAGAGGAAGACAATCCTGAATGCCTCCCACTGAGAGTAACAGAATCCCTGTCTACTCAGTACCCTCTGGTCCTGCCTGTTGGTGAGGGTGGGAAGCCCAGCCTTCCCCATGGGCAGCAGGGAACTGAAGGCGAGGTGGCATTGGAAGCCTGCCAGACAATGTGAGGAGGTGGGGTTTTCCAGCTGGTAAGTGTACAAAATATTTGACATGTGTATTGCATAATATGGAAGTGAGTTATGAAAAATTTAGTGAAAGCATAGTCAAGCACCACTGAAGATACAATTAGAGACCATACAAGTATGGTAGTTTTAGTCTGTGCTGTCTTGATTTTCTGAGCATACAAGGAGAAAGGCTGCAGACCGACATAGTAGGGAGTCAAGAGGGAGAAATTACACTGCAATCACAGGAGAGAATTTGAGTAATTTTCTTATAAAACATCAAGTGTGGGCGAAAAGCCAAGTGAAGTCAGAAGGGACCAAATCTACTTCATTTGTGACTGATACTGTCAGAGCCCGGACACATGAGTAGGGATGCTTAAGGTTGATGCTCATGTGAACAGAGCACCTTGCCAGAAAATTGCTTCTCTAAATTAATGGAAATAATAACATGTCCAAAATTGTTTTCTATTGGGTATTTTGCACCACAATGAGCAACAACAACAATAATAATAATGCATGAAAATGAAGAAAAATAATTTGATAGCCCCATACTCATTACGAGGGCAGGAGGGAATAGTACATTAGAATCAGTGATGGTGTTATTTTATCACTTTCTGTTTTTATTAAAAGAGGTGGCCTCCATATGTTTACCTGATTTTTTTTATCTTCCAGTTAATTATACAAAACCACTTATAATGTCACTGCCATTTGTTGACAAAGAAATATATGAGATGCAGCACTTATTGAAAATACTGAGTCAAGTTGAATATGGTTTTCAAATTTTAAAAACTACTCAAAAATTCATTTACTTTAAGAAAAAGAATGTTAAGCATTTTGGGAAAACATTTATGTACCACTGAAAATGTACTTTCGTGACTTAATAACTAGAAACATATCATCTTGTATTGAGAAGCTTTGATTTGTGCTGCCTACCCTACTTACAACTTACCCAAGGGAAGTTGTATCTGTATCCATGTTGAAATTTCAGCACTTACGCTTATTGTAAGCATGTATTGAGGTCTGATATTTAATTTTCTGCTAGATGTTTGATGATTTAAGTTAAATTCAATTTCATTAATTTTTTCACTCTTTATTTTTTATCACTACATGTTTCCAATACATAATGATCACATTCCTCATGGGGAGTTGGTACATGACATGACACATCTCAATTCTTTTTTAAATCCCTTCCCCTCCCCAACTTCATGTCTTAATTGCCTTCCCATATGAGAAAGATTTATCTCCCTACTTCTTATTAGCTATCATCTATGTTGCTCTTTATTTACATTTTGGATTTTTCATATAATAGAAACCACGCAATATTTAAGCTTGTGTGTCTGGTTTATTTCATTGGAATTATGCTCTCCAGGTTTATCAATTTTCCTACAAATAACTCATTTATCCTGATTTTTGAGTGTCTCTCCCTGATCTTTCACTGTTAGCCTATTCAATACTTACCAGGATAAAACCATGAGAAGTGTGCAAGTTAGCTGTACAAAGCAATGTATAGGTGATGCCAAAAATATATTAAATTTTTAAAAGATCTTGTGAGTTCTTCATTATTTAAAATTAAACTGAAATCAGGTTATTAATGTTTGCCTAAAAAAGCTACAATGCAGCTATGTTATAAGGGTGAGTGAGCACTTCAGTTTCATGTGTCTTCCTCTATCCTGTTACCTCTCATAGGCTAAAAATGCACCTCCTTTTCTCTATCTTTAGCATTTATGACATAATGAATACTAAAAATTGTAGGTAGTATGAGTAATCCCATCAATTATGAAGTTTGGCTACACATTCTTCTACATACTATGAAGAAAAAGCATTTTTTAACATTGAAACTATACTTAAAATGTTTTCTTTGAATTTTACATTGTAGTGTGCTCTCATTAATTTTGTTTCTGTCATAAAATAAATTATGGTTTATAAATTGCCTTTGTACTGGACTCTTATTATATATGATCTTTTCAAAAAATGGAACACAATCTTCCTCTATCTTTAACATACATTAAAATCCTATTATCAATCTTATTTTAAAAATGTTTCAGCATATAGCACACTTAACACATAATGTATACACTATATTTCTGCTTAATAACAAAATGAATAAATACAGTAATTGACTAAGGTCACTTGTGTTATGTTTCCGCTGGGTTATTTGAAAATAAAAGGAGACAATTAAAACTGTTAAATTGTGACTCACAATGTGTTGCTAAGAAAGGAGAAAAGTGAATGTTTTCTATCCTTTTTGAAGCACAGAGTAGTTTTTGAACTTATTAGGCTCCCAGGAAATTATTTAACAAACATTGCCAATTAAAGAATTCATTATTTTCATATGATTTGCATAAAGGGACTGTCAAAAATGTGGCTTATTTTTAATATTTAAGTTACTCTCTTTTAAATTTTTGAAAAACAGATTCTGCTCTTTTACATTTATTACTAGCCAGAACTGATGGAAAGGTACAAAAAGTAAAATTTCATTTTAAAAGCTGGCATTTACCTCACATGAATAAATTATTTTCTAAATGTATCCAATGATTTTAGCTATGTAGAAATCATCTATTTCTATGAAAATAGTGAAGCCATCTTAGGGAGAAAGCTGAGTTCCTATGGAATGTTTCTAATTAGGCCTTTGCCATAAACATGAGGGCATAGCACAGTAACTGCCATACGCCCACAAGAGTGTGCTGTCTTTGTACCCGGTCAGCACCAATGTCATGGCAGGCTCCCAGGGTCACTGCTGTCAAGAGATAGCTCAACCTGGAGGACCACATAACCCTGACTTCTTCTTGAATTTTAGATGCCTCCAGTGAAGATCTTCCTCACAAAATTTTATGCTCCTTTCTTTTTGATAGCCCCAAGGCTGCTTCCCAAAGATACCTGTGGGCTATTATGTTTCTTTAAGGAAAAACAAATGAATAAGTTGTCACAAAGATTTTCTCTGCAGACACACACACATATATACACACACTAATTAGAGATCATATCCCAGACACAATCACAGGATTTTCTCGGCTTATTTTTATTGATAAAAGTAAATATTCTTTGCTTATTTGCATTTGTAAGACATCAGAATATTATAAATGTTACTAGAACTAAGTTTAGACAGTAAGAATGTCAACAAGTTAACTTGGAACTCAATGTTTAGACATATTGTATAGATACTAATATTTATGGTGAACATGGTACAATTTTTGTGTGCTAAAATCACAAAAAATTTTAAAGTGTTACCTGTTAAATAGAGAATATTCAGACTCTTAAGAGTTAACAGCTCTAGGACAGGTTTATTCAGCATTATATTCACACATCTTAGCGCTTTTTTCCCCAAAATCAATATCTGCAAATAATAAATGAGATCCCAGAGGGTTGAGTTAAGCCCCAACTACCACAGAGCAACTCTGCAATTGGTCATTGACTCAATAATGCAGGTGAGTGCCACACTATAGAATATCTTTAGCACACTGTAATAGAAAATTAATAGCTTTCAAATCAGCACCAGGGGTACCCTGAGGATTATATAATAGCTTGAGTTAGAACAATCACCCAACTCCAAGAAAGATAAAATGTCATAAAACCCGAGATAGATGCAAAAGCTCCAACATCACGCTTAATTTGTTCCATGCACACTGAATTTTACTCAGACAACACAAGGCTCCTGATCTAAAAGCATCATGTTGACAACCATGTGCTAATAATGCCCAGTGCAGATGTGTTCATGGCTTCTCTGGGAAGTTTATATATAACGGTACAATGATTTACACAGATGAATCAAAAATCTGTGCATAGTAAATATTTGTCCTTAAAAATAGTAAAACGATAAACATCCTACATGAGTGCTCACACCACATTAAAACTTATTCAGGTAACAAAGTTGCTCCATTGGAACCATGAGCTTTATTTATTCTTTTATCTGACCATTCTCTCATCCATACTGTCCAGAATTATAGCCTGACTGTAAATTCTTAAACAAAATGAAAGAAGGAGAACATAAAAATGAATAAAATAACTTATTTGTCCATTCATTAGCTCACAGAGCTGGGAACGAGATCTACCAATGACTAATAAGTCAAGAACCTGAATCCTGCCTATCTCAAAGCAAGTTCACAGACCTTGTGAACTCCCTAGAATAAAATATATCGTCAGGAGACAATAGCATGTGGTAGAGTATCAATTATTCATTCACCCAATTTTCAATGCCAGGCAAATCTGTGGATACTGAACGTCCCCAAAATAAAACTTGAATGTCTTTTTATTCCTACGTTGAACATATTAAAGACAGGCAGAGAGACAACAAAATATTTCTAAGCTTAACCATACAGTTAGCCTGTATCTTTACATCACCTGACATTTTAAAAAAACAGATCTGTTTACATTATTACAGAAACATTTCTTTTCACAGCAAAGAAAAACCACAAACAATTTAGGTTGTTAAATCAGTAGTATTACCTCCCAGTGTTTCTTGGGAAGTGAAATATGGGGTTTCAATGCATAGTAAGTGTTGGATGTCAAATCCAAATTATGATACTTATTTCTCAAACTCCAAGATTAACAATTAGCCTTACGTAAAAAATAAAAACTAAACCAAAAACCATAACATATATTCTTGAGAAGGCATGAACACTAAAGAATGGTAGAGACTTACCCACAGGGTGCAAGCAACCACTCATTCACCAGAGCTGAGAGCATGTGCAATTTTCCCAAAGGCTACTTTGTCTTCTACTTTCCAAAGGAGTTTCACCACCTAAGGAACACTCCCTGCAAGGGTATGAACTAACAAATAAAATTGTCCTTCCTGGCTTTTTCCTTCTGGTTATTTCTCTGAGTGGCTTGTGCCACGCACACAAAATGGCACCTTTCTCTCAATGCAGGAGCAGGCTTTATATACCCAGCCCTGCATGTGAGTGTGCCACACATCACTGGCTCCTTATCATGCTCTTGTTAGCTTGTCCAATCTATGGCAATCACTTCCGTCCCGGGGGTTGAAAGACACAAGATGCAGGGAAAGGGGGAAGCAAAAGCTGAAGAAAGATCAATACTGCACTGTGAAACAAGAAGTATAGGCTATTTACTTTTCATTGATCTGATGATGCGGGAGAAACACCTCAAACTGGCATTAAATTGAAGGAATACATCTTCTGTGTTTTTTCGCCTCAAGGTCAGGAAGGAGCGAAAAAGAAATTAGAACAAAGAGAAACTAATCACCGGAGTACAATAAAACTATGAATCCACATTACAAAGCCACATGGTAACATAATTAAATTTCAGACTAAATGAGGTTCACCACAAAACACACACTTCCCAGATTTTGTTGTGTTTTTTAAGTTGTTTTAACGTACACCTGAAACAACCACCAAACAATGAGATGTGCGGACTAAATTGAACCAATCTTTAATCCCTGGCTACAGGGCTAGTATTATTCTGCAAAAATCCCAAAGTAAGACAAATGTCCAGAAACTAATTAGAAACAGGCTCTACTCTAGCCACAGAGCAAAGCACTGAATTTTAATTCTTACCTTCTAAAGTAAAAAAAAGCTCTCAAAAAGATTGTAAATGGTTTTATAGAATTTGACAAAGAAATCTGCACCATTTTCCTTGAGGGTAGGGCTGGGGTGCAGCTCAGTGATAGAGCAGGTAGTTAGCAGGTGCATGGCCTTAGGATCAATCAGTAGCACCTCAAAGATTTATGTATAGATAACTGAGGGTTCACAATATATACAGTCAATAGGATGTGATCCTTACAGAGATGGAATTTGAGTAGACTTATTAGACTAGTTACACTCCCTTTAGCTTCAATGTTAAGAAAATTCTAAGTCGCTATTCATTTTTCTATCCATTAATTCATAAAGGTTTCTTTAGGGTCAATCTATGCATACCCAGATGAGTAATTTTAGTATAATTTTCAGATACACACTGGTTTTTATCTGAGTGAAAATTTCATAATTCAGAAACCAAAACATTGAAGGTAAATTGAAAGTATATCAAGTTAACCAAAATCATCTGAGAGAAACTTGTTCTATGTATTCTGAATCCATGTGTTTTAATAGTAATTACAGTTCTCACCAATTCCATTTAAAATGTTGCTTTAAATTTGCTGAATGAAGTTATTGAACTTCAGAAGAAATGAGTGAGGACTCTGAGCCAGGAGGACTATGAAACTTTGCTGAGAAGGCAGAGAAACTCTTCTCTCCTACAATAGCCTATTCTCATCAAGTTTGCCTCAAAATTCAAAATAAAAAAGCTAAAACTTCTCAATACCATAGCTATCTCTTTTCTTTTAATTTATAACCGAAGGTAATTCAGTCCTCAATACTGATTTTATTATGCAAAACTATAGTGATGTTTAGATATGGTTAAATTTCCTTTTTCTAAAATTTCAGTTAAATTATTCTATTTTCTAAATTAAATCATCTTAACTCTAAGGCTTAATTTATATGACTAAAAATTGTAATGAATATTTACTTAATACAATCATTTCTAGGGGTTCTAGTATTTTGTCTCTTCCGTAATGCCCCTTTTCTAAAGGGTATATGACTCAAGGCTCCACTCAGTGCCTGAAACCTTAGATATCACTGAATCCTATCATTTAATTCCTTCTCCATCTTAACTATGCACTTATTACAAATTGTGGCTCTAACTTTGGGGACTTCACTTAGATAGGAAAATTACCTTAATTTTTTTTTCCTTTTTCACAATTTCACAGATAAGAGATTTGTTCTTCTCTAGATCTTAGCAATCTCAGCATACAATTTTTTTTTCTTTCCTGATAAAGGAGACAACCTTCACTTATTTACTTCAAGGAAATAGCACTCCTCTGCAAAAACCCAGCTGCCAGCTTTGCTACTCTCATACTTTGTGGCCTTGTTAAGTTAAAGAAAAGTTACATAAACACAAGCACTGAGATACCGCAAGAGTGGATTTGATAACCTTGCCGGCTACTAAGTGACCAACAGGAAAGTTATTTATATGGTATGGAGACCCTGGACGAAGGGATGAGTCACATCCCAGGCAGGACAGAGCAGGACTCTGCAAGATTTCATCACACTCCTAGAACAATGCACAACTGACATTTATTCTTTGTTTGAATCCATCATAGGAAAGTATCTAATGTTTATAAAACCTTACTTTTGTATCAATTCTAAAATTAAATATATTGAAAAGATTTCTCAATTTTTTCTGCCTCTCTCTTTTTCTTTCACTAGCCTGTCACATTTAAAAATATTTTTAAAAGCTAGATGCTCTTTAAACTAGCTATTATTTAAATTATACATATTTTTTATTTATCAACATTGAGAGTAGGAATTAAACAAACCTGAAGATAAATCCTTATGGGGTATTTTATTAAAGATATTGGGAATTAATTCATTCCAAAGATCAGATTACTTAGAAACTAATTATGGAGTGGTCTTTTAAAAAAACATAAACACTTTATTACTCTTAAAAATTGGAGGTGAACAACACTGGAAATTGAGTGACTTAATAGATATGTCAGTATTTATGCTGCTTGGCAGTAGTCCAGAAACTTCTCTACTAAGTCAATCTGCTAAGAGCATGTTTGGGCAAGAAGCTACTTTTTGGGAAGGAGTAAATTTGATACAGAAAGAACAGCAAGGATAGCAGTGTCAGATTCAGCCCAGCATGGACCCATCCTGAGAAATTAATGCCAATCATGGTTGGCACGTGGAAAGGTGGAAGTATAGTTGCTGCATGATGTCTAGGAGGAATGTGATGAGAAGTTGTCATTTCAACACAGATTCTACATCTGATTATAATTCCCTCAGAAGGGTAATGACCGATAGTTTTCTTTTGTTACATAATCAAAAAATGCTCAATGTTTGAGAGTTTCAAGATAAATGAGGGAGAAATTATCCTTTCCTCTACTCAATCCAGATTTTCATTCCCATCTTTTGTTTCTAAAACATTATCACCACACATTTGAAGAATTTTAAAGAATCCATGTAACATTTATAATCTCAGCTATCCTACAGAGCACTTCTACAGTTGAACCAGTGGATTTTGAAGAGTAAACCTCTTGTATATAAAAATGATCTGAGATTCACTTATTAAACTGAAGGAGTCTAAAGATAAAAACATTTTGCAGTATATGTATTATTCTCAGTCCACATATGCTTGCTTCATAGTGACTTGTTTTATGCTTATTAAAATATTAAAATATCCGTAAGATTCTTATTATTTCTTTTTAAAAATTACCAGTCAATATAAACTAAAATTTATTATAAGTTAACATTTTGAGCTAAGATGAAGATAATTTCTG
This sequence comes from Heterocephalus glaber, assembly GCF_053883595.1. Classification (NCBI taxonomy): domain Eukaryota; kingdom Metazoa; phylum Chordata; class Mammalia; order Rodentia; family Bathyergidae; genus Heterocephalus; species Heterocephalus glaber. Next base: position 21,798,556 of record NW_028258312.1, read on the forward strand.
TTACATTTCCTAACATGACATAGACCATGATACCAATTCTTAATTACATTTCATCATCTAAATAAAATACTAAATATACCAATTAATTTTACATCCATTGTAGTATTTTTCAGTAGTAGCAGTTATTACTGGTCACTTAGCTTGATGCTTCAGGCATAAGGATTCAATAGGCTCCTTAGAAAAAAAATTAGGAAATAACTTTATTAAATTTAACACTTTGCATTACTACATGTATTCCCTGGATATCATTCTTACTCTATTTGGGGTATTGACAAACAGTGATCCCTATTAGCGGAGCATTTTTACATATGTTTCTATTTTACACTCCTAATTTATCCTTCCATACTCCTAAATCTGATCTACATTTGCCCATAATCACACTATAACCTCTTGTGTCTGATACTTATTAAGTACTTACAAGCAAATAGCGAAGTTCTAGTTTTCATTAACGGGAAACAAAAGACACATTTTATGGTTTTAAAATGTGTAATGACATCATGAAGCCAAGGAACCATGTTTTAGAAAAATGGGAAAACACAAAAAAAGTACAGAGAACTACAAAAAATTTTTAAATGTTATGTAATTATTTATTATTTATTGTAGTTTTCAAAGTTTATAATCTGCTAATTAAACCTGTCTGTATTAGTTCACTCCAATCTAGCAGATAGATTGCTGGACAAAGACAGATAACACTCAGAACTTATCACTGGATATCTGTTTAAAGTTTTGGGGAATTGTACATTATCTTCTTTGTCTAAAATCTTCATGTAAAGGGAAGAATAGTTTATCATTTTCATATTTTCTATTTCAACCTTGACATGTATCTTTTGGAGGGATTCATTCTTGACACACTTGTCAGCTTGCTATTTCCATTTTTAATAGGGTGAATAATAGGTGATAAAGGTTGATTAGAAATGAACCTGGAGATGTTTCTTTTATTAAGACTTTGCTTTCTTTCACACATAAGCATTTAATTTAATTTTTGTCATTAACAAGTTACATGAAAGGAATACATTGCTTCTTTAGAATTTCATATTGAATATATTTTAAAACGTGCCACTTTGGATCAAATATAAAATGATCTGGAAAGTCAGGTGGTCTTCTTTTTCAAAATAAGTACATATTAAAAATTGTACAATTATTCTTTATTTGCAATTAGGAGATAGATTTTGCATTTCAGACAGAAAGTCTTAACTTGAAGCATTCTAATATAACAAATCAGGTATTTATAGGAGCTGAAGACAACTGGATTACTCCAAAATTTATCAGAATGTTTTTACCATTCTCAGATATGTATTAATAAGATCATAAGTGTTTATTACTAAAATATTTAAATATTTTAATGTACCTATTTTAAAGTGATCAGATTCAGTTTTTCCTCCTGAAAGCTTTCTACCTGATAATTTACATACTGTTGCTCCTGTAATCCTGGCCCATGTGATATCGTCCTTAGCACCTAAGTGGATAATAATCAAGTCACCAAGGGCAGTGCCGAAACAAATCTGCCCTTATCAGGGTATAAAACAAAGAATGCATTCTGCTCCTGACCCCAGAGAATAAGAAATAGTATACCTGTAAATCTGGACTAAGGTGTTGTAGAAATTAATAGTATTGGACAAATATTAAAATACATAGAGATATCCTTGCTCCTGAGAGAAAAAAAATCACCAGTGAGAAAGAAGGTATCAGGATGATGGTAAATGAAAAAGGAGAGAGAAGATGGGGCAGACCAAAGACATGTTTATTAAAAGGGACCACTTTTGAATAGAGATGTCAATATTTAAATTGTGGTTTGTACTGTTGTGATATAAGCCCAATGTGTCCCCAAAGTTTTAGTAAGTGTTGCCATTTAGTTAGGTGCTCTGTGTGTGTGTTTGTATGTTTGTAAATCATGGAAAGAGAAAACATTCCACATAATGCTCAATGGAGTGCAAAAATCTTCAATAAGCAATGCAGTAGAAGAAAACGTAAATTCAGGAAAAATTCTACTGCACAACTTAGAGCTATTGCCAATTTGTTTCAAGTCTATTTTATCTACACCTTATCTACATACTAATAGCAACAAACATTTGGAATAAATAATCTAAACACTTACAGTTACCATAAATATAAATTAGATTTTAATTTATATTAGGACATACTTACATGGATACCTGTGCTGCAGATTTTCAAGACCATACAGATTCTCCTTTCATAGGATAAGAGACAGAACTCTGCAGAGGCAAAGCACATGAGTGTAGAGTCGATTTTTGTTACTCAATTACAGCTGATTCTTCTCTCCCATGACATAGTAGAGGGTTACACTCTTTTGAGCCTAAAGGATGGTACAAGCCATGTGACAAGTAATAGATTCTGGCCAGTGGGCTGGGGAGGAAGATATGTGTGCATGCATCAGCTACAGGGAGGGTCATTTGATTGCCATGTCAGAGACTTCTGTTCTCTCACACAACTTTAGGGCCACATGATCCAGATGGTGGGACTGCAGAATGGTGGAGAGTCTGTTGTCCTAGGCTACTTAATTATTGCATGTGGAAATTTCCTTCCAAACTCATGGAGGCTTAGCTTACATTAAACTGCAGAAACAAGGAACAGATTTTTGTTGCCTGATGCCACTGAGAAGCTTGAGAGTATTTGGTTATTATGATATATTTCAGCTTATCCTAATGAAAAGCTAATCTTAGAAGTTGGGAAGATTTGAAACAAAAATTTAAAATCTGTGGCCTTGCTATGGGAAGCTGAGATTACAGTTTATTATAATCCAGAAGGGTGACAATCTGTCACTTGCAGTGACAAACCTCAAATTGAAAGGTAGATTGTGAACCTCATACATTTGTAGTCCAAGCAAAAAAGTTGGAAAAGTGAATGATAAGCATGTGAGTTGATTACTGATATCTATATTTGATAGAGTAATAGTTAAAAATTGGTAAATTCAGATAAGAGTTGACTATTTTGCAGATTAAAATGAAAGAACATGGAGAGTCAGGAAATTTTGAATTTGAACTGTGCGAAGCTCTGAGATGACAAACACTAGGAAATAAAATTGAAAAACAACTTGTGGTAACAAAGGTAATTAAAATTCAACTTTTCAACAAAGAAAAAAAGGTATGGATTTTAAGGTATGACTCTTAGGAGACCAATCCCTTGTCCATTAGGCTACTGGGGCTTCTGACTCCTAAAGCTTTTAAGGTAATCCAGAATAAAGGTGTTTTAGATATCATGAATAGTAATTCTTATTACTGAATATAATAAGTTAGAGGAAATATACCTTAAAAGCCAATATTCATTAAGTGAAAATTCTACTTAAGTTTTTGAAAGAGGTAATACCCAAAGAAAACATGACACAGGATGAAAGCTATTAAAATTTAAAACACACAACAGTCCCTCAAACTTTTAATGGCAGGAGAAGTTTGAGAAAGCTTCTCAGCCCAAATGAGTACATTCTCACGATTTCTCACTTGAAGATGTAGCCAAGAAGCATAGTAGAAAAGAAAATGTCTCAGAAAGAGGAGACAAAGACCACATAAAAATACAGGGAGTTCCACACTAAAGAATCATTACTGTTTTAAGTATGCATAAATTGGGTCATTGTCTTAGTTACTTTTCTCATTGCTAGGGCAAAATATGTGACATCCACAAGTTAAAGGAAGAAGGTTTATTTTAGCTCACACTTTGTAGAGATTTCAGTCTATAGTTGGCTGGTTCCAAGGTAGCCCAGCACAGAAATGGGGCATCACAGAGTGAAAACAGTCCATGGCATAGTAGCCAGGAAGCAGCAGCAATGTGCTTCCTTTCCCTTTGTATTCCACCTGGGCTGCAAGCTTATTGGTTGGCTCCACCCATACCCAGGGTGGGACTTCTGCCTTCAGTAAATCCATTCTGCCACACCCAAAACTACACTAAACCACTGAGAGAACTGATACTGTATCATGCAAATTTAATCCAGTATCACACGCCCTTCATCCAGTCACCTCTCTGAAGCCCCACCTAGGAGTGCATAAGGCTTTGGGGGAACATCTAGATACAAGCTATATAAGTATTTCACATTGTCCATCCTTACTTTTGCCATCCTAGTACCTGAATTCCTGTAGAGTGTAGGTAAAGTTTTTGGAATAGGTGGTAATGAATATTAAAATTTTCAGAAAAGTGGATGCCTTGGAAGGAAAACAAAGAGGTTATAGAAAAGAGTAAAAAAAGGAGAAAAGTATGGACCAGTTGGGTTTTCCCAAGACCTTAGGTTAAAAACACAAAATAAAGCTAAAATTAAGACTGGAGATTTGGCTCAAGTTGAGCGTAACCAGAAAAAATGCCCTGGAATACTGACTCCATGAGGACTCTGTATGAGTTACATATGGTTTGCATAAGAAACAGTCCTTTCTATCTTCTTGTAGATTTTGTTTGGGTTCTCAGATGGATGCAATGGAGATTTTAATGTAGAATATGCAGTTTGTTTTCCAATATAAAGGCAAAATATTTGGTTACAATTAAAATAGGGAAAGAGGAGAAAAAAGGCATTTTCTGATGTGATTTGGAAATTTTAAGAGACAGATTAAGTGGGAAAGGAAGCTGCTGGTTGGAACTGATGAGTCACATTTTCAAGATCTATTTTAACATTAAACTGACTAAGGTTATAGAATGATGGGGAAATGGCTGCTTTAACTTATTTTCTGTCTTCATACCTTATGGCCAAATGCAAAATCCACATACTTTAAACTCTCAGGAGCTGTACACTTACTTCCTCATTTGTTATCCTAGCTTTCCCATTCTGCTTCATTTTAACCATCTATTTTGATTGAAATCTTTTAAGATTCTATTTCCTCCACTAAGCTCTCTCAAGATTCATGTTTGCTAGTTTTGATATGTAAAAATGTTTTCAAATAAAAGGACTCAAAATTGTGTTTAAAGTAATATCATTTAATTTATGTATACAAAGATTTGGCTATTGCTATTTGTTTTGTAACAAATTTTGATTTGTTCAATCTGCAAAATAATGAGATTTCCATAAAAACACAGCCTGTCTAAATACAACTATTATATGCACTGTAATTTCATATGTTCAACTTTATGCCTTCCATTAAGCATGAAGACAGGAACTAATTTGTCTTTCTTTCTCAAGAGTCTAACTCAGCACCTGGCAAACTGAAGTCACTTGCTAAGCTTCTTTTCAAAAATGAAATGCACAGGTATGATCTCCAGCCTTTAACTTTGTTTTGGTTCTTGAATACAACTTTGTTCAACCATCTTGTTCATTGTGCATAACAATGATCACAAGAAAAAGTTGTTTATATACTTTATTTTAAGGAAATTAAAAGCAAAACACAATTATGATGAAAAGCAAGGCATGAGACAAGTGTCTGGAGCTAGGAGTCGGCGTCCTTGTCTATGATCTCAGCATGTTGGGAGGCTGAGGCAAGAGGATCACAAGTTTGAGTCCCACCTGAGGAACTTAGTAACACTCTATCTCAAAGTATAAAAATAAAAAGGACTGGAGATGTAGCTCAGTGTAAAGTCCCTAGTTTCAGGACTCAGTTTCATAATAAAACCAACTAGCCAACCAATCAACAAACAAAAAACAGACAGTAAATAAATATTTGACAAGGAGCAAATAAAACAGATAAACCAGAACAAGTTACTATGTTAATCAAATCATTTTCCCAAATAGTGAGTCTTAGTCATTTGAGTTAGAGTTAACTGCTAACTTAACATACTTACTATACTATATATATGCAAGAGAAAGATTAACATGTTTATTTTTAAGGAGTTAATAAAAATTAACTAGACTGAATATCTATGAATACTTCCCATTTTCAAGATGTGACTAATTCCATCTAATCTAATATCTAACTCTGTCTCCTGTTATTAATCATTTATTCAATTAAATATTTCACTAGACTATGAAGCATAATTAAGAGAAAAATAGATATTAAATTTTCCAATTGTTGTTTATTTTGTGATGGCTGGATGGCCATGAAAGAAAGAAGATTGGTACCATAACCTTGAATTTAAAGTTTTCAAAAAGAGAATGAATGGAGACTGAATAACAAACAACTCAAAGTATGATAAACATAAATATATGGGGCCGGGTATTTAGCTCAGTAGTTCCTCCACCTGCCTCTCAAGGGGAAGGACCCGAGTTCCATCCTGGGTACCAAAAAGAAAAAAAACAAACAAACATAAATATAGTGATCTTTAGCCACAGAAAACAGGAACTGAACTTGAAGCTTGGCAGCAGATAAAATTGTGTAGAAAAGTAGGACTCAAAGCTTTGAATGAATTTTAAGAGAGGCTTAGAAAATATTAAGAGTGGTAGGGATTATTGCAATGTAATATTACATAATATCCATTCTACCAAGTCTGTATAAAAACCCATAATTTCAGCGACACATCTCTGTGCCCAGTGAAGTAATGTTTATTCTCAAGATTCTCTTTTAGAGTATACATTTAATATGATGCTGCATCCTATGGAGAAGAATTACCTTTTCCCATCTCTTTTTTCCATTTGATTTCTACATGGCTTATGGATAGAACAATTGGATATGAAGAAGCCGTTCCGTGCTTATCCTCCCATAGGCCTCTGAAGAATGCAAGAGTCAAACACTGGTGGTTAAGAGTCATTCCATCAGCTCCATTGGCTTTGGAGCCAATGAAGGGTTGACAAAGCAAACTTCTGGGTGTGTCTGAGTGGGTCCTGGAAGCACGGACTTGGGTACCGTTTATGACCCCTGACCTATTCCCTCTTGCCATCATGAACTGAGAATCTCTGCTTATCCACAAATTCTCTGAAAGACACAGTCTGCCCAAATTCAAAGAAGAAAAAAATCTGAATAAGATATATATATATTAAAGAAAATGAAACAATAATTAATAACTTTTCCAAATAGAAAGGACCCAGGCCGAGTTGACTTATTAGTACTTTCTAACAAATAGTTAAGGAAGAAATTGTACTAATTCTCTAAAATATCATTCATAATATAGATGTAAAGGAAGTACTTTCTATGTCATCCTACAAGGCTAACAATTATGCTAAGAACAAAACCAGACAGAGACATTGCAGGAAAAGAACAGTATAGACTGGCATCACTCATGAGCATAGATGAAAAATGTCTCAAAAATATGAGAAAATGAAATTTAGCAACATATGAAAGAAATTACAAGATGACATTCAAAACTCAATCACTAACCCAGTTACATTAGCAGCTTATCAAAAATACCATGATTATATCAATACATGCAGAAAAAATCATTTGTCAAAATGCAACTCATTCACAATAAGAAAAGGCTGTGGACTGGGAATGATAATGATATGTCTGTGTAGGATCATCTGCTGTAGCAAATTCACCACTGAGGTATGAGATGTCTATGGGCAGGGAACACTCCATGTGTGGGGACAGGTGAAATGTAGAAGCACTATGCTTTCTGCACAATTCTGTGAACATAAAAACACCATTAAATTTTATTCATTTAAAAATGTAGTTTTAAAAGTGTCAACCTCATAACATGTGACTACTTATTCTTCTATGGTACAAAGATCTGAGAATCAGCAGAGAGAGATTTCTGCCTGTTACTAATTTTATTAATTTTTGTCTTTGGGCAAATTATCCCACTCTTTAGTCTTAGATTCCTCAACCATCAAATGAGATTAAAAAGATCTATTCCTCAGAATTGTTATATGGGTACTATGTAAATATTATACTGTGTCTAATCTTAAATCTTTCGTGTCATGTTTGTATTACAGCTATTTACTTTAATGAACATAAACCCTCTCATTAAGCTATTTTTTACCTATTTGGTTGGAATGGAAGATTTTCTTGGACTGTGTGTGGGACTCACAAAAACAGGCACTGAAAGTAGATGACTTTAGGAATAGCAAAGTCACAGTGGATGAATGCTTGCTACATGCAGGAGGGCAGGGGAGGGGTTATGTTCAGTAATGTAACATTGCAAATGAGGATGTAACCAGCACCAGTTCCAAAAAATATGAAGTCAAGGAAAAGCCAGGGGCACTGCTAAATCCTATGTTTGGATTTAATTTTTCTTGTTTAAAAACAAAAACAGAACAATAGAAGGAAGGATGATCAGAAGCAGGGAGAAAGGAGAGTGAAAGACAGAGAGGGAAGGATACAAATCAATATAATTTGTATAAAATATTATCACAGAAGACCTAATGAAGAATGAAAGAAAATAACTGGACTCTTTTTCTACTGGAAAGAAATGAATATTTTTTTAAAAAAAACTTCTAAGCTTCAGAGTTAAAATGACCATGGATAAAATATGTATATGTTCTTATCAATCAGCAAATAAAGTAATCATGGAGAGTTGTTCACCCAAGATGAGTCAAAGAAAAGCTATGGGCCTTAATGTAGGTAAAGATTCTGCCTGATAATTCATGGTACATTCTTACAGTACATAGGACACAATCCATATTCTAGACCAAAATAAATCTCCCAAATGAAACAGGACATGTGAAAAAATTCAGAGCACAGTGAGCAGCCCTATCTCCGAAATGCACTGGCTGCTGTCCCTCTTCTACCTCAGGAGAACTATGTTGATCCAAATCTTGGGTCCAGAAGCAGAAAACTGAAAAAGTAAGGAGTAACACTGGGGAAGAAGTAAAGGGATTAGATAGAATACAGCTTTTTATGTACAAAGAATTCCAACTGTAAGTGAATATTGGAACAGGAGAAGCTTCACGTTGAAGTAGCAGACGATCCAAGTTTAGTTTATAGAACTACCCAAGGAATTGCAAATCAAGCTCAGGCTTGTGCTTCAGGCTGAGACTTAAGAGGATCACCTACCACCTACAATTCAAAGAAATGGTAACTGGAGCTGTGAGACCCAGTACTCACCCTGAGGGCACACATTCTCCCCATTCGAAGCAAATAAAAATATATCTATGAATTACTACAGCAATATAAAGAAAGAGAAAATTGTGCCTAATAGTCACAGGAAAAATATATCTTTGAAAATAACCTTCACAAGAAAAATAGACCTTTTTTAAAGAAAGTAGCAGCTTAAAAAGAAAGAAAGAAAGTAGCAGCTTGTTGTCCTCAGAATAATGCAAGAGGAAATGAGTTATGTGAAATAGCTGCAAGAAGCCTTGGGGAGAAAACTGAGTTAAGATCTAAGGGGGGTTGGCAGTGTAAGATTGGCATAATAAAATCTACACTGGAAGCAGTCCCAATTGGATTTGATTAAAGAAAATCAAGCTAGTGGTATGAAGGCTACATTTGAGGAACTTACCCAGAATGAAGAGGGAAAATGATTATTAAAAGCTAAGGAAAAGGACACATGTGTTCCTTGTTCCTGACCCTATTGGGAAGTACTCCTATTTTTCCACATCTAAAAGGATGCTGACTTTTGAATGAGTAATACATACTTTCCCATATTAAAGATGGATCTACTCATTGCTTCTCTCTTAACTGATTTGTTTATTTTATATCATAAGTATTGAATATGATTCAATGCCTTTTCTGCGTTAATGGAGCTGATTTCAAAATTTCCTTTGAAATAATGTATGAATTATGTTTTTTGATCTCCTAATATTACACTTAATGTCCTACAACAAATTTGGACATAATGCATTATTTCTTACTATGATAAAATTATTTGTTAATATTTTATTATTTTGTATGAATCTCTAGCTTTCATTTTTTTGTAAAATGTTAACATCATGCATTGGCATCAATGGTTTCTTCCCTCAAAATATATTTGAAGTTTTTCTTTATTATTTTCGTGCACTGAAACAATTTAAGTAGTGTTGAAATTATCTGGCTTTTTCCTGAATTGGTGGATTTCCCTACATTGTTATTTGTCCTCAATATTGTTTTCAGGAGAGCTGAGGAGGTGAGGATATAATCATAGGTCTTTGATGAATTTGTCTATTTACTCTATGGAAGTTGGCCCAGTGTAATTTTCATTGTCCACTGAGATCGTGCTTTACATATTATATTTTCCTAGGATATTATCTAATTCTTTTAAGTTTTCAAAGGAATTTCTACAGACATATGTAAAACAGTCTCCTATATTTATTTTTTCATCTTTTGAATTTCAATATTTGTCTTTGTAATTTCTTATTTTGCATATTTGTGCTTTTACTCTTTGTTTTCTTGAATGAATTATCCAAGTCATTGTATTTTATCTATTATTTTCAAAGAACTATCTTTAAATTCATTTATATCACTTATTTTCCAATTTTACTAATTTCAGTTCCTTATTTCTTTGTCATTTCAGAATAATCCATTATCAATTTATTTTAGGTTTTCAGTTTATTTCAGTAATTTATTTTGATTTTCAGTCTTATAATAATTCCTGCTAATGTAGTTATTCAATTAATTTCATTTCATTATTATTAATTTAGTTATTAAAATTTTTCTGCTTAATACTAGAATTGTCTTGTATAAAATGTGATAGGTGGTATTTTAAAGTGATTTATTTAGAATTACTGTAATATTATATGCAAAAAGTTTTTAAATAAAATCTTTAACTTTCAGTAGAAGTGAATTACAAGAGCCTTTAATTTTTTAGTATATTTTTTGGTTTAATTTTTATACTAATTAGATAATATCTGGCCATTATTCTGATCATATAAAATATACCAAGGATTTGCTTTGTGAACTAATGTATACTCATTTAAAAATGTCTATATGTTTTCTTGGTAGTACAAAATCGATGTTCATTTTTTTAAAATTTTATTTTATTAGTACATTTTAGGTATACAATATAATAACATTCATCATTGGAAATTTGCACCTTTACATAATCTCTCTTGGTTTTTATTTTTCACCCTTCCCCTGCCCTTCCTTCAACCCCTCATTCCTTCCCTATTTACAAAGACTGTTTCCTTTTTTTAATTTTCTCATATTACTTCCATTCCCTTCTTTCCTTTTCCCTGCCCCTCCCACTTCCCCTTGCCCTTTGCCCCTTTTCTTCCTATTTCACATTATTTATTATAACTTTTAGTCCTTATTTACACTTTCAGTTTCTCACACTAGAGAAACTATCCTGTATTTACACATGTGTGTCCTATTTATTTCACAAGAGTATCACCTCAAGTGCATCAATTTAGCTATAAATGTCTCTAATTGCTCATTTTTTATGGCTGAGTAGTACTCCATTTTATAAAAACAAAACACATTTTCTTTATCCAGTCTCCACTTGATGGGGATTTGGGCTGCTTTCAAGTTTTAGCTATTACAAATTGTGCTGCATGAACATGGGTACAAATATCTCACTGTGGTATGATTCTTTTAATTCTTTGGGGAAGACACCCAGCAGGGGAAGAGCTGGGTCAAATGGGACTTCCAGTCCTAGTTCCTTGAAGTATCTCCATAATGATTTCCACAGTGGTTGCACCAGTCTGCACTCCCACTAGCAGTGGAGCAGGATTCCTCTTTCCCCACAGCCCCACCAGCACTTGTTATTGGTTGATTTCATGATAGCAGCCATTCTTTCTGGAGTGAGGTGGAATCTCAGCATTGTTTTCATTTGCATCTCTGGAATGACCAGTGATGTTGGACATTTTTTCATATGTTTACTTGCTATTTCTACTTCTTTGAGAAATGTCTGTTCATTTCAGATTGGGTCTTTAAATTTGGGAGGTCTGATTTTTAAAAATTCTTTATAGATTCAAGATAGTGGACCTTTGTCTGAGGAGCAGAAGGTGAAAATGTTTTCCCACATTGTGGGTTGTCCCTTCACACTGTTGGTAGTTTCTCTTGCTGTGCAGAAGCTTTTTAATAAGAAGAGATCCCACTTGTTGATTGTTTGTGCTAGTTCATGGGCAACTGAGGTTTTGTTCATAAAATCTTTTCCTACACCAATGTCTTCAAGGGTTCTACCTAACTTCTGTTCTAGCTGGTTCAGAGTTTCTATTTTAAAATTTAGATCTTTAATCCATTTCAATTTTAGTTTATGCATGGTGAGAGATATAGATCTAGTTTTAATCTTTGGCAAGTTGAAACCGAATTTTTTCAGTACCATTTATTAAAGAGGCTATCTTTTCCTCCAGTAAGGCTGTTTGGCTCCTTTATCAAAGATGACATGACTGAGTGTGTCTGGAATTGTTTCTGCATCTTCTAATCTTTTCCCCTGGTCCTCAGGTCTGTTTCTTTTCCAGTACCATACTGTTTTCATCACAGTAGCTTTGTAGTATAGTTTCAAGTTGGGGGTTGTAATACCTCCTGCCATGTCTCTGTTACCTAGAATTGCTTTTGCTATTCTGGGTCTCTTCTTGTTCCAAATGAATTTTTGGATTGTTTTCTCAAGGTCCATGAAGTATGCTGCTCAGATTTCAATTGGGATTGCATTAAATCTATATAGCAGTTTTGGAAGTATGGCCATTTTCACTATGTTGATCCTTCCTACCCAGGAGCATGGGATGTCTTTCCACTTTCTGATATCCTCTTCAATCTCTCTTTTCAAAGTGGTATAGTTTTCAGAGAAGAGGTCTTTGATTTCTTTTTTTAGGTTTATTCCTAGGTCTTTCATTTTTTTTTATGCTATTGTGAAAGGAATTGTTTGCCCTATTTCTCTCTCAGTGAGTCTGTTATTTGTATAGAGGAAAGCTATTGATTTTTGTGTGTTGACCTTGTATCCAGCTACTTTAATGAATTTGATTATTAAGTCTAGAAGACTTTTGGTGGTGTTCTTGGGGTCTTCTATAAAGAGTATCATGTCATCTGCAAATAATGACAATTTGAGTTCTTCAATTCCTATCTTTACTGAACTTTGGTAATTCATACATATCTAGAAATCTGTCCATTTATTCTGTGTTTTCCATCTTTTTAGTGTATAGGTCCTTGAGATAGGCATTGATCCCCTGGATTTCTGCTGGGTCCATTGTATTTTCATCCTTTTCATTCCTAATTGCATGGATTTGGGCCTTTTCTTTCCTTTTTCTGATAAGGTTGGCTAAGTATTTGTCAATTTTGTTTATTCTTTCAAAGAACCAACTCTTGGCTTCGTTGATTTTTTTGTATCATTCTCTTGGTCTCCATTGCATTGATTTCTGTTCTGATCTTTATAATTTCCTCCCTTGGATGAGCTTTGGGTTTGTCCTACTCTTCTTTTTCTAGAAGCTTGAAGTTCAGCATCAGGTTGTTTAATTGGGCTCCCTCTTTTTTCCTAATATGATATTCACTGTCATGAATTTCCCTCATAAGACTGCTTTCATTGTATCCCATAGATTACAATATGTTGTATTGTCATTATCATTTAATTGAAGGTACTGTCTGATTTTTTCTTTCATTTCCTCTGTGACCCATTGTTTATTCAGAAGAGTGTTGTTCACTTTCCATGTCTTTATAAAATTTTTTCAGTTTCTTTTGCTATTGATCTCCAATTTCATCACACTATGGTCTGATAATATTCAGGGGATAATGTCAATTCCTTTACACTTGCTTAAACATGTTCTATAGAGCTAGTATGTTGTGTATTTTGGAGAATGACCCATGTGCAGCTGAAAAGAATGTATATTCTTATCTGGTGGGGTAGAACACTCTGTAAACATCTGTTAAGTTCATTTATTCAAGAGTTCTAGTATTTCATTACTTATTTTTTGTCTAGTTCATCTATTTGTGACAGTAGGGTATTGAGATCCCCTATTATTACTGTATTAGTGCATATATGACTCTTCATGTCCATTAGTATTTGTTTTATATAGTTGAGCGCACTAGTGTTTGTTGCATATATATTTATAATTGTCATCTCTTCCTGTTGGATTGTTCCCTTTACAAGGATGTATTGTCCTTCTTTGTCTCTCTTAATCAGTGTTGGTTTGAAATCCACTTGATCTGCAAAGAGGATAGCTACTCCTGGTTTTTTTCAGGTTCCTGTCACATGGAGTATTGTTTTCCACCCTTTAACTTTCAGCCTATGAGTTTCTTTTTTAATTAATCAGGTTTCGTTCATGTAGCATATTGTTGGATCTTGCTTCTTGACCCATCCTACAGTCTATTTCTTTGATTGGTGCATTGACACCATTAACATTGGTTGTTATAACTGATGCATAGTGACTTATCATTGTCATGACTTTTTCTTTTTGTTTGATTCTCCCCCTTTGCATTTAACTTCTTGTCATGCCTGATGGATTCATTCTGCTATGCTTCTTGGGGTTGTGATCCTCATTGTCTTTTCCTAGGGTATTGTCTAAAATTCTTTGGAGTGGTGGTTTGTTAGTCATGAAATTCCTAAGGTGCTCTTTGTCATGAAAGTATCTTATTTGTCCATCAATTTTAAAAGATAGTTTTGCAGAGTACATCAATCCGGGTTGGAGACTGTTTTTCTTTAGACCTTGGAATACATCACTCTAAGCTCTTCTTGCCTTGAGGATTTGAGTTGAGAAGTCTGCTGTGATTCTGATGGGCTTTCCTTTGCATGTGATTTGTTTTTCTCTCACTGCTTGTAGAACTTTGTTCTTCTGTTGGGTTTCTGGAATCTTAAAAGCAATATGCCTATGTGTAGATTTTTTTTTTGATCAAGCCTATTTGGAATCCTATATGCCTCACTTATCTGTATGTGAAGTTATTTTCCCCTGCCTAGGATGTTTTCTGCCATCACATCTGTGAACAGTTTTTTTATGTCATCTGCACTCTCTCCTGTTTCTTCATTGACACTGATCAGTCTTATGTTATTCTTCTTTGCATTGTGTAGCAGCTGCTAGATTCATTTCTCATGGTCCCTTAAAATTTTAAAGCAATTTTTCTTTCCTGTTCACTAATTGCAATCTTATCTTCTATATCTGAAATTCTGTCCTCACATTGGCTCATTCTGCTGTGTAGTCTTTCAATGGAGTTTTTAATCTCCTGGAAATCTGTTTGCATCTGTTTCATGGATTCCATTTGTTTCCTATGTTGGATTTTCATTGTGTTCCTTAGCTCCTCTCTACATTTATTAATCATGTCTTGTACTATGAGCACAATCTCTACTGTTATTTGAGAAATTATTTCCGGTTTCATTTTTTTCAGATCCTCTTTTCTTGCCAATTCTGGGAGTCCAGGTGGTTGAGTATCAGATTATTCCATCTCATTTCCCTTTGTGGTTGCTGTAGGTGATCTGGAAGTCTGGTTCTGAGGCTTGTTTACATGTCTCCTCATTTCAATGGGGTGGAGGGTGGTGTGCTGCTGCACCCCCGTGGCTCACCTCCTCTTCACTGGGAGTGGTGCTTCATTGGCCCAGAAGCCTCTTCCTCTCTGATGGGAGCTGTGGTACGGTGGCCCAGAAGCCTCCTTCTCTGTGCAGGGAGTAATGCTACAGCAGCACAGAAGCCTCTTCCTCTGTGCGAGGAGTGGTGGTACAGCCAATCCATGTTTATTTTTTCTTAGAATTTTCTATATCCTAACTTATATTTGATCACTTGGCTTCAATAGTTGTATCATTTTATTTTATGGAGCTCATATATATTTGTTTTTCCATTTTCTGAAGTTTTTTCTTCATGAAGATTGCTACTCTGTTCCTCAAGGAACTTGTATAAGTGTTCATAACACTTTTTGTTGTTATTGTTGTTGGGGGGTTTTTTGTTATTTTTTGGAAACAAGATCTCACTCTGTAATTCAGGCTGGTCTTGAACTCACTATGTAGGCCATCCTAGCCTCAAACTCATGGCATTCATCCTGCCTCAGCCTCCCAAGTGCTGGAATTACTGGCCTGTGCCACTATGCCTGGGTATTTATAACACTCTGAACTTCAATTTGAAATGTGAGATTTAACATTATCTATGCCTTTTTGCCTTTGTAAAAACTTTTAGAATTTTACCTAAATTCTGTTTTGGCAAATATCAATTTTGAGCAATGCTTTCCTATTAAGTTTTTATTTATCTGTATACCTTTGATCTTTACTTTTGTCTTTTCTGAACCTGGCATTTGACTTATGATTAGGCTTTGTTCTGTGATCTAAGCTGGAAATATGTTTATGTGAAGTGAATCCTACTTAAAAATTTTAAAAATTTTAGAAATAGAGGCTACAGACAGGCAGGTCTGCACACGCCCTACTGAGGTCATGAGTTGTGCAGAACACACCGAACCAGCCTGTGCCCTGGCAACAATCCACTGGACACTCCACCCTGCTCATCTGTACAGCCACCTGGTTCCACATTACAAAGACGCAGAGGACAGGGGACCACCAGACCACAGTACTGAGTCATGCCACTCCCAGCCCAGAGGGCAGAGAAGCTCAGCCCTGTCCCAGAACCCAGAAGGAAGCTCCCCGCCCCCATCCCAGGCTCCTAGGGCAGAGAAGGTGAGCCAGTCCCAGCACCTGGAAGGAAGCTCCTTGCTTCTATCCCAGGCTCCTAGGGCAGAGAAGCTCAGCTGGTCCCAGACCCCAGAAGGAAGCTCCCCTGCTGCCATCTCAGGCTCCTAGGGCAGAGAAGGTGAGCTGGTCCCTGCACCTGGAAGGAAGATTCCCACCTCCATCCCAGGCTCCTAGGGCAGAGAAGCTCAGCTGGTCCCAGAACCTGGAAGGAAGCTCCCCTGCTGCCATCCCAGGCTCCTAGGGCAGAGAAGGTGAGCTGGTCCCAGCACCCAGAAGGAAGCTCCCTAGGGAAGGTGAGCTGCTTGGGCGCCAGAAGCACAGCCCCCCCCCCGCAGTGAAAATGAGAAAACACATAAAAAAGCCTCAAAAACAGACTTCCAGATCACCTAAAGCAGTTCCAAAGGGAAACAAGATGGAACAATCTGATATTCAATGACCTGGACTCTCTGAACTGGCAACAAAAGAGGATCAGGGAAAAATGAAATCAGAAATAATTACTCTGATAACAGCAAAGATTTTGCTCATGGTGCAAGACATGAATAATAAATCTAGAAACAACACACATTAAAAAAATAGAGGATCTGAGGAACATGATGGAATCCCAACGTAGGAAATAAATGGGATCCATAAAACAGATACAAACAGATTTTTAAGAGATTAAAAACTCCATCGAAAGTCTGCACAGCAGAATGAACCAATGTGAGGATAGAATTTCACATATAGAAGATAAGATTGCAATTAATGATGAGGAAAAGAAAAATTGCTTTAAAATTGTAAGGGAACATGAGAAATCAATCCAGCAGCTGCTAGACGATGCAAAGAAGAATAACATAAGACTGATCGGAGTCAATGAAGAAAGAGGAGAGAGTGCACATGACATAAAAAATCTCTTCACAGAAGTGAGGGCAGAAAACTTCCCAAGGAGGGGAAAAGAACTTGACATACAGATAAGTGAGGCATATAGGACTCCAGCTAGTCTTAATCAAAAAAAAATCTACACATAGGGATATAATAGTTAGGATTCCAGAAACTCAACAGAAGAACAAAATTCTACAAGCAGTGAGAGAAAAGAAAGAAATCACATACAAAGGAAAGCCCATCAGAATCACAGCAGACTTCTCAATGCAAACCCTCAAGGCAAGAAGAGCTTGGAGTGATGTATTTCAAGCCCTAAAGGAAAACAGCCTCCAACCCAGATTGATGTACCCTGCAAAAAAAAAACTATCTTTCAAAATTGATGGAGAAATAAGATACTTTCATGATAAAGGAAACCTCAGGAACTTCATGAATACCAAACCAGCACTCTAAAAAATTTTAGACAATACCCTAGGAAAAGACAATGAGGATCACAACCCCAGGAAACCCAGCAGAATCAATTCATTGGGCATGACAAATTAAATGCAAAGGGGGAGAATCCAACAAAAAGAAAAAGTCATGACAAGGCTTTTAAAACTTTTAACTTCATCTCCCTAATGAGTGTATACTTCAATCTTATTATTGTACTGATTAGTATTTTTCTGATTCTAGAGTTGCACACCATTCCTTGTGCTGTACTGGCTATTTATCATCTTCTTATGTCTACTTTTTAATTGAGTTGTCTATTAATGAGCTCTAAGAATTCTTTATATATTCTGCTCATAGGTTATATGCATTGTAAATATGGTCTGTTTAAGGACTACTTTTCATTTTAATGATGTCATTTAAAGTTCTTAATATTGATGGAATCTCATTTATCAATTTTTTTCTTTTATTCATCATGTTTCTTGTATCCTAGGTAGTTCTTGCCTACCCTGAATTCATAAATATTTTCCCTTATAATTTCTTCTTAAAGTTTTATATTTTTAGCCTTTCTTCTTTAGGTTCATAGATCCCTTCAGGTTATTTTCATGTATGAAAAAAAAGGTTTGAGGTTAATTTTTTATATACGGATACCAGGTGTTCTAGTGCCGTTTGCTGAAAACACTATCTCTTCCTCTCCTCTTGAATTGAGTTTACATTCTATAAAATGCTAATGTTAAATAATCTTTCAAAACTCAGTGGACCATATATGTGTGGTTCTATTTCTAGATTTTCTGTTTTATTCAAATGATCTATATGTCTTTCCTTACACCAACACTGCCTTGTTTACTGTAGCTTTAGAAGAAGTCTTAAAATTAGGTACTAAATGTCTTACAACACTGTTTTTGTTTTTTTAAACTTTTCTAGGTCCTTTGTACTCCCACATAACTTTTAAATTTCAATATCCAATTCTTCATTTATAGCAAGTATACACAGACCTGAATTTTTATATATACCTTGTGTTTTCTAATCTTGCTAAATTCAAGTACAAGTTCTAGGGGCTCCTAGAGATTTCTTAGTATTTTCTCTGTAGATAATCATTTCATCTACATATAAAGATTTTGCTTCTGCTGTGTCAATCCTATCCTAGTTGTATCACTTATTGCCAGATTATTTTGGTGGGGACTAGGTTTCAAAGTTTAATGGGCAGATAAAGAGTGAGCATATCTGCCCTTGCTTCCCACCTTAAGGAGAAAGCATTGTATCTTCTCCATTTATGTAAGGCATTCTCACTGATGTATGGAGTACATGTCTTTAATCTATTGAGAAGTTTCTGGTCTACTTCTAGTCTCCTGATAGATTTTACCATGAACAGCTGTAAAATTTAGTCCAATACTTTTTCTCCAACTAGTGGCAGGATCATATGGCTTTTTCCTTTCCTCTGTTAAAATGACGACTTTGGGGGTGGATCCTCCAGTGCTGAACAACACTGCCATCCCTATAACAAAACCACTTTCTACATCCTGCCAGATCTGACTTCTAATAGCTTGTTTTGTTAAACAAATTTCTATCTATGTTCATACGTTTTTCTTCTATTATCTTTATCCAGTTTTAAGATTAGCACAATGTTGAGTTCCTAAAATGAGGGGAGAATTGTTCCTTCTTTTTTCTGCTTTAATTGTTTGATATAATTTATCAGTTAAAATGTTTATGAGCCTGCTGTTGTCATATAGGTAGGTTTTCAAGCTAGGAATATACTTTCTTTAATAGGTGCTATTCAAATTTTATATTTCCTTCAGAGTTAGTTTCATTAATTTGTCTTCCAAGGTACTTCTTAGAAATTGTCCAATTTATTTCAAAACAGATTTTTGTAATATGCTTTCTATATCCTTTTAAATTCTGTAAAATCTGTGATAATGTCTCCTAGATCTTGATATTGTAATTTTAAAAATGTATAACTGATATTGTGTAACAGGAAGAAAAGTTCTAAAAGAGCAGGGGAATTGGGAGGGGTAGGGGAAGGGAAAAAAGAGAAAGGAAAAAATATGAGAAGAGGAAAAAAATGGAAACAAGGTCTTTGCAGATAGAGAAGGGTGGAGGGGATGAAGGGAGGACAAGGGAAGGGGAAAAAATAAGAACAAGTGACTCATGCAATGGTACAAGATCCCAATGATGAGTATACCTGTATTGTATACCAAAAATGTACCAATAAACTTAATGGGGGGGGGAGAATTAGAGTTATAAGAATGTTTAGAGATAAAGGTAGAAAATAAGAAAACTAATGAAGACAATATCCTAGTAATTATAAGAGAATCTGGAAGATATTCTTATCTGGAAAAATTTTACCTAGCAAGTTTAAGAATGATTCTAAACAAACAAACCAGAATTCTAAACTACTGTTTAAGCCAATAATAAAAGTAAGAATCAGAAAATCCAAATTTATCAGTTGCAATAATAAATAGAAATCTGTGAAGCAATACATTAGTCATGTTTGAATAAAAATATTATGTAATTATGTCCTGTTTACCAGATTTCCATGTAAAATAGTGGACAGAAGAACATAAAGATTGCCTAAAAATTATTTAAGAAAAAATTTTAAATATATAAGAAATAATAATCAGGAGTTTCATCAATAAAAGATATCAACAGCCTTCTCATCCATTGGTAGACTGGATATATATGAATATAAAAATAAAAATTGAAATATAAAATTAACAAATAATGATAAAACTTTTCTCTTTACATGTAATGATGTGTTACACTACATTCTTGTACAAAAATCAGACACATACTAAGAGTTAAAAGAAAACCTTCAAGAAATTTTCCAAACCAAAACTTTGAGAAGTACATTTTTGAAAAATGATGTGTTAAATTTTAGTAATGGAAATAAATATGAACCAAAATATCTCAACATTATAACAATCCAGATAAAAATATTCTAGAAATGCTTGTTTATAATAAATTCATTAAAATATTTTCTTTATATAATGCAATTAGAAGGCATTTAGCCAAACCTGCAATATGAAACTAATTCATAATATCTATTAATAAACATGGGATAATCAAAATAAATGAACATATAATTATATTCTAAAACTGAGGAAAAAGGTATCATATACTAAGAAATAACCAAAAAAAAGCTTAAAAAGAAAAAAATCTATATAAACTAAACAAAACATTTAATCATCAAATCTTCAATCTTGAGATAAAAGAAGCAAATTTTAACAAAAAGAAAAAAGAAAAAAAGAAATAGAAGCTGGGCATGTTGGTGCATGCCTGTAATCCCAGCATGTAGGAGGCTGAGACAGAAGGATTGCCATGAGTTCAAGAGCAGCCTGGGATACATAGTAAGTTCAAGCCCAGCCTGAACTACAAAGAAAGATCTTGTCTCAAAAAAATTGATATTAAAATATGATTTTTTTCAGAAGCAATTTAGCCAAAAATAAAAGAATAAATAATAATTTAAAAATGAATTCAAGAGGAAAAATAACTACATATCTGGTAGATTTATAGTTATAATATATTAAATATAATCTTATGCTAGTAAACTCATTTTTTCAAAAAATGGAAAAATATAAATTATCAAACTTGAAACATAATTTTATTACTTATAAAAGTCTCATTACTGATTATTGAACTGTTCAGGTTTTCTGTCCTTCATGATTCAATGCTGCTAAGCTATTTTTGTTCAGGTACTCATGCATTTTTCTATAGGCTTTCAAATTTGTTGATTTGTTGTTTTCTAGTTCCTTGAAGTACAATATTAAGTTATTCATCTAGATAGTTCCACATTTTTACATGTTATTAATTTTTATAAAGTTGCTTCTTAATACTGCTTTTCCTATATCCCATAGATTTCCCTATCCTGTGTTTCTATTATGTTTTGTCTGAAGAAAAATTTTAATTTATTTCTCAATGTCTTCATTGACATATTGGACCCTCAGAAACATATAATTTAATTTCCATGCATTGATATATTTTTAAGTTCTTATTATAAAGTTATGGTTTTACTGTAATTTGTTCAGAAAAGATACTTCAGATGGTTTCAATTTTCCAGTGAATTCTTTCAGAACCAATACATAGTTTAAATAAGGTTGCAGAATACAACATAAATATACAAAAGTTACTAATATTTACATATCGAACCACAAATTACCTAAAAAAGAAATCAGAAGATCCATCCTGCTTATAATATCTATGAAAAATACCTAGAAATAATTTAACCAGAGAGGTGGAAGATCTCTTTAATAAAAACTACAAAAACATTTATAAATGAAATTTAAGATGACATTAAATACAAATATATTCTGTATTCTTGGATTGGAAGAATCAATCCTCTTAAAACACCCATGGTACCAAAAGTAATCATTCATTCAATGGAATCCCTATCAAAACACAAATTACATACTTCACAGAACTACCAAATGTATCCTAAAATTTGTATGAACCTATGCAATACCCCATACAGCCAATTATCTTGAGAAACAAGACCAAAGCTGAATGCCTCATGTACATGAACTCAAAATATATCACAAAGCTGAAATAATTGAAACAGCATAGTAACAGCATAACTTTTACTTTTATTCACAACAGCCAGGATATGGAATCAACATAAGAACCTAAGTACCTATCAGTAAATGAACACATTTTATAAATGTGGTGGATATATATAAACTGAAATAATACTTAGACATAGAAGGTGAAATCCTATCTTTTGTAACATGGATTAGTGAAACATTATGAATGTGAAATAAACCAGACACAGAGAGTCAAATAGCTCCAATCTCATTCTTGTTGAATCTAAAAAAGTTAACCTCATAGTAGTTAGAAGAGTAGTCCCCAGAAATTAGGGATTGGGAGGAGTGATGAACAGGGAGAGTTCTGACAGTGAGAGGAACTATAAATATATGGAAATTTAAAAACCCGTTCCTGAACAACCTTTGAGTAAATGAAAAAATTACAAGTGAAATTTTAAAAATTATTTAGACAAATGACAATGGAAACAACATAGCCATGCTTTTGGGATACAGAAAAAGCAATTTTGATAGAAAAATTTATGCCAATAAATGTTTATACCAACAAAGAATAAAGACCTTAAGCAAACAACTTAATTATGCATTTCAAGGAACTAGATTTAAAAACTGAATGCAAAATTGGTAGAAAGGAAATGAATAATAAAGAAGAGAACAGAATGGTTTGGGGCATAGCTCAGTGATAGAGTGTTTCCCTACCATGTGTAAGGTTTCTGGCTTTGGTACCTAGACCATCAGCAAAAGAGCAAAAATAAGTGAAATCAAGACTTTAAAAATACAAAAGCATAAAAATCACGAGTTTATTGTTAATTTCCATGTGTTTTAGTTTTCAGAGGTTCCCCTACTGCCAATTCTTAGTTTCCATTACTGTCTGAAAAAGGTATTCAATATAATTTTTTATTTATTTCAATTTATTTGTTTTATGGCCTAATAAATAATCTCTCCTGGAGAAAGTTCCATACACACTTGGGGAGACAGTGGATTATGCAGCTGTTGGATAAAATGTTCTGTAAATGTCTCTTAAGTGCAATTGAACATGAGGCCACTTTAAACCACATGTTTCTTTGTTGGACATTTTTGTCTTGATGATCTGCCTGTTATTGAAAATGAGGTACTGAAGCATCTACCATTAGCATATTGGTGTCTGTCTCTCCTTTAGGTCTATTAATATGTGCTTTATATATTTAGATCATCTGACATTAATTGCATATATTATACCTATTGTACCTTTGCTTACTGATGCGTCCATCATTTTGTAGTGACCACACTTGTTCTTTTATAGATTTGACTTGCATTCTACTTTATCTAATATAAATATAGCTATGTCTGCTCTCTCTTTTACTTGCATAAAGTATCTTTTTCTCCCATTCACTTTCAGTCTATAAAGGCCCTTACATCGTTTACGGGCTTTCATCCACATTTTAACTTTTAATTGGATAATTTAATGCATTTAAATTCAAAATAATTCTTGAGTGGTAGACTTAGTCTGGCCATCTCATTTCTTGCCTAGTTGTTTTGTAGCTATTTTGTTCATTTCTCCCTCTCTTGCTGTTTCATTTGTAGCCATGTCATTTTCCCTATCATTACTCGATAACTTTGCTTTTTACTTTTAGCATATCTAATAAAGGGATATTAGTCCACTTACTTTTACCAAGAACATGATACCACAGACTAGATATGTTTTAATGAAAAGAGGTTTGTTTTGGCTTACAATTATGGAGGTCCAGAATTGAAGGGCTACCTATGGTGATGTATGTATTCTTACTTGAGGAACTGCAGGTTATCACATAGCACAATAAAGGTGTGTGTGTGTGTGTGTGTGTGTGTGTGTGTTCCTCTTATTAGGCCACAAGGATTAAATCAAAGGGAATTCACAATTCACCCAAAACACATTATTTTATAGTAATCTTTTGCAAAGACCTTACTTCTAAACACTAGAGTCCAATTTTGCTTTTCCTATTCTTAATATCTCCTTCAGAGTAGGAATAGCATTTCAAGACATAAATACTTGGACCACAGAAATATGATTTTGCTTTGTTGCTGCCATGAGGCTTACAAAAATACTAATAATTATAAAAGATGATTTAAAGTTAATATCTTAATTTTGATTACAGAAAAATACTCAACATTTGCACTCCATTTCCTTTCATGTTTTGAATTTTTATCTTAATTTACATCTTTTTATATTGCCTACCTCTTAACAAGTTATTCTAATTTCTACCAATTTTATTCATTTGTCTTTTAATCTTCCTACTTATAAAACAAGTGATTTGTACCCTGCAGGCATTTCTAGTATTAGTGCTTTTTTTCAGCTTTTATTTTTATGAGTACATGGTTGTTGTACATAATGATTACATTCATTATCAATAGCTAGTAGATACATATCACACATCTTAATTCTTTTTACGTCTCCTTCCCCTTCTCCCTTACCCTCTCCCTCACCTTTTGATCCCTTTCTCATTTGTAAAAGATCTATTATCCTGTTTCCTATTATCTATCTTTGATTTTGTTCTTTAATTTCTTTATACTTTGGGTTTCACATAAAAGAGAAACCATATGATATTTAAGTTTGTGTGTTTGATTTGTTTAACTTAACATTATGGTCTCAAGGTACATCTATTTTCCTACAAATGACTCCAATTTATCACTCCTTACAGCAAAGTAGTAATGTGTATAAATACCCCATTTTCTTTATTCAGTCTTCTGTTGAGGAACATACAGGCCACCTCCAAGATTTAGCTATTATGAATCAAGCTGCTGTAAATAGGGTATGCATATAGCACTGCAATATAATGTCTTTAACTCTTTTAGAAAGGAATAGTTAGATGAAGTGGAATTTTTATTTTTGGTGTTTTGAGGAATCTTCATACTGATTTCCATAGTGGTTATACTACTTTACCTTACTACCAACAATATAGAAGGGTTCCTTTTTACTGGCAGCCTTGACAGAATTTGTTACTGTTTGATTTCTTCATGATGGTAAGAACTCCAATTGCACAAGAAATGTCAAGAATCAACAAATGGAATGATATCAAATTAATAAATGGTCCTGGGAAAATTGGCTAGCCACATGGAGAAGATTTAGTCTAGACCCATAAATACCTCCGTATAACAAACTGAAATCAAAATGGATTAAAGATCTAAATGTTTAAACAGAAACAATTGACTTGCTGAAAGATAAAATAGGTAAAACTCTTGAAGACATAGGCATAAGCAAGGACTTTCTGAATAGATTCCTGTGGGAATCTCCTTGTGGGACAAATAGTACCAAGAATCAAGAAATGAGATCATATCAAATGTAAAATCTTCTGTATAGCAAAAGAAGCAAGCAACAGACTGAAGAGACAACCTAGAGAGTGGGGAAAAATTCCAGCTAAACTTTGAACAGAGGACTAATCCAAAATATATAGAAAACTTAAAAATATTAGACCTCCAAAATAAAAGACCTCCTCAAAAAATGAGCAACTGAAGTGAACAGATACTTCTCGGAATAGGAAGTATTAGAGTGTTTAGAATTTTTCTGCAAAGTTACTAGTACCTGTAAGTTTTATACCTTCAGATATATCTTGCTGCACATTAGCATTCTTTTCTTTGCACTTTAAGGCTCTAGTATTTCTCATAGCACAGATCTGGTGTTAATCTGTGTTCTCAGATTTGGTAATATCTTTATAAACTCTCATTTCTGAAGACAATTTTCTGAAGACAATTTATGGTTGGCAGCTCTTTTTCTTAAGCACTTCCAATATTTCATCCACTCTCTCATGGCCTGCAAAGTATTTGCTGAGAAGTTCAAGGAGGCATATTGAGACTTGTTTGTATGTGATGTGTTTCTTATATCTTGTTACTCATAGAATTTTTCCTTGCCTTTGACTTACTGATAGCTTGAATATTATGTATCACAGTGAACTTCTGGGTTTTATTTGATTGGAGATCTTGGCATTTCCTAGACTTGGATGTTGGCTTCTTTCCTCAGATCAGTGAAGTTATCATCAATATCCCTTTAAATATGCTTTTTTTTCCTCTTTTTCTCCTTATCTTTCTTTTCTTTCTACTATGAATAAGTTTTGACAATGTCTCATAAATCCAATAGCCTTTTTTATTCTTTTTCATTTTTTCCTTTGTTCTTTGATTGGGTAACTT
Organism: Heterocephalus glaber; assembly: GCF_053883595.1. Taxonomy (NCBI): domain Eukaryota; kingdom Metazoa; phylum Chordata; class Mammalia; order Rodentia; family Bathyergidae; genus Heterocephalus; species Heterocephalus glaber. Next base: position 21,824,751 of record NW_028258312.1, read on the forward strand.
TACATGTTCTTCCTTCAAATTCACTGATTTTTTTTTAGTTTGATCAAGCAAAGTGTTTGAAGCTTCCTGTTGCTTTTTGTAGTTCAGTCATTGTGTTCATTGCATTTCTCATCTCTAAGATTTACATTTTTATTGGTATTTCTATTTCTTTGTCTAATTCCTCATTTTTTTCATGCTCTAAATGTATTTTTTTAAATCCATGTGCTCTTGGAGTTCAATGAACATTTTAAAGTGGATTATTTTGAATTCTTTTTCTGTCATTACAGGCTTGCTTGGGATCCAGTGTTGAAGGTCAATTAGCTTCTACTGGGAGTATCAAGATTTGCAGTCTCTGGAATCCATTTGTGTTTATTTTAATATCTATTCAGTTATCTTGTATGGCTTTTGCAGGTGCTTTTTGGCAGTACAAATGTTCCCTGTTTATTCTTTCCTCTGCTTGTGGCAGTCTACCTGGCAATGCTCCTATACAGGCAGTATATGATTTTCAGTTTCTCTAGATGCTGGGATGGTGCCTTTTCTCAATTAAGGTAGAGCAGATGACTGTGTCCTCTGTCTGCAAGACTACTGGTTGAACTAAACTATGAATCTGGGTGTTGGGTGAGATCACGATTGCTTCTGATGCTGCAGTGTGTATTCCCTGGACAAGTTAACATTATCTGAGTTCAGCAGTTAGAGACAGTTGCATGGAGGACGGGTGGCTCTGTGGATCAGGATGGACAAATCAACTGTGACACGAAGTAGAAACATTTAGGGAGATTTGCCTCCTTTCCTCGATGTAGATGGGAAGTGAGCTTTGAGGCTCAGGGGATCACTGATTAAACCAGAATGTGGCAGAATCAGCTCCTGCTTACTGGCTTTCTTCACTGTGGTGACTGTCCCTCCCAGGCAGCTTTGCTTTGAGAGCAGACTTTCAGGCTGTAGGGAGCACCATCCAACCTCCCAGGGATGCCTGTTTGATGGCATAATTCAGCATGGTGGCTATGCCTCTCCTCATATGGGGTCTGGCAGTGGGCTTTGAGGCTGAGGGAGCAGGGTTGCACTTTCAGGAGTGGAAGCTTTGGAGCATGCTTGCTATCTACTCTACATTACAGCATGGCTCATGTCTCTCTCTGAGGGTGTTCTCTGAGGCACTAGGGAGTGCTTTTAACACTCTTAGACATGGGGCAATTAGCAGCTGTTTGTTGGCAGAATTCATGGTGAGGGTCTTCTCCCTCCCAGGGAGGGCAGAAGTTGCTACTCATCTTTGCATAGGGAAGAGTAAAGCCTGGGATACCCCAGCCCTCCCCCGGAGGGTTATGGCTGACACTGGACTCTGTGCTGCCTGTATGGGGAGTCAAGCCAAGGAACTCTGCCTTACCCCAGGCTTTAGGATAAACTCTAACCCTTGCTGACAGCTTGACTGAGAACTGGAGAGACTCTTTGAGCCAGAAGAACCCAGTTAAATTGTACCCACATTCCTCACCCACAGAATCCATGCGATAATACATATTTGCTACTTCAAGCTGCTAAAACCTGGAATAAATATTTATACATCAATCGATAGCTAATACATGTATCAGTAGTCTTAAATTTACAAAATATAACTAACTTGACTTTGAATCATATACACCAGTCATGAATAAAATTCTCAAAATGTGTCTTTGGTAAGTGAATTAATATTGCTCTCTGAAACTTTTACTTCTAATCCTTAACAAAACATATGAAACATTCAAACCAACTTTAAGCATTCTGAAAAACAAAACTTTGTTCATTAGAGGAGAGAAAAAGTTCTTTTTCAAACAAAACAAATAAAAAAACCCAACTTCTTCAATCATGCAAATGTATTATAAACCAATATTTGAATATTTATATCCATAGGCATATTTGCCTCCTCACAAAGATAAAATTAGGGCAAATGTTTGGAATGCTTTTCTCTAGGGTCACACTTTGAATTCAACCATATAGAGGCATAATATAAGGCATAAATTTTATTTTAGGTTTTAAAAATCAAATGACTCTCACGTAGGTAGCACCATGTCTACATATAATAAGGGTGCCCTATTTCCCTAGGCATTAATTTGACTTCTTAAGCTGAGTAAACCCATCTTTTTCCTAGAAAGAGAACCCTGCCAATTATCCTTTTATTATATTTTCATAATAACAAATATTGCCTCGTGCAAGATTCCCCATTAGTGTTTTGTATTTAAGTGCACACAGTCTGTTTAATCCTTCAACTTTACCATACTTCACTGATTAATCTAGTTTAAATACCATAAAAGTCTATATCCATTGCTATAAAAACTTAAGCTTGCTTATTAAACTAGCTACTCTGCCACTGTCAAATACAAGCAATAAAACCTGCATAAATATCATGGAAGCAAATATTTTTTGCAGTTTGCAAAACAGACTGTATCTTGTGCATACAAATGCCTTCAATTTAATTCATGTTTATGTAATGAAACACCTAAAATATATTTTGTATAAATATAATTTGATTTTTATATGTTCCTCTATAATCTGGTATAGATGTCTCTTCACTGAGTAGTACTTGAGAGGATATATATTTTTAGACACAAAAAAACCCATTCTTAAAATGTTCTTCAGAACTGTCATGGCAAGGAAGTCACTTCAAATTCAGAGACATTTAGACAGATAAAATGTTCCAGGTGTTTATTGCATATAATTTAAATATCTACTTTTTAGTTGACCCATAAAGTATCATGGTTGATACTGTAAAAAGATTTTTTATAAGAAGCCAGAAATGAAGCGGGGAAAGAAGTAGAATACAAAGCTGGGGCTGAAAACACCAAGTTGGTCTTAATTGATTTGCAAACCTTTCCTAGAATTGTTACTAAATCATTATTGATAACAAAAAGTGATTTGACAACTTTTCCAAAAAACTTTATTTATGCCATGTTGTCAATAAAATTTAAACACAGAGCACTTCTGGGGGAAAAAAATCACATAACTAAAAGGTTGAGTGAGGCCTCCTCTAAGTCCACTCAAGGACAGTTTCATGTAAGTGACAGCAATGGGTTGTATCATTAGCTTAGATTGGGCTTTGCTTGTCATCCTAATGACAGATGGCTTTTAAATTTGCTCAGTGCTGGATTGAGATAAATGGGCTGTTTGCCTTCTTACTCAGCAGATATATATATTTATATATACATATAAATCTATATGTATAATTACACATATTCCTTTCTTGCTTTATCACTGCATTCTTTTTATATCTATAAAGGAGATCAGCATTCTTAGGAAACAGAAATTGTTAATATACATCCATCAAGAGAAGGAGGAACAAGCAGTGACAAACACAAAGAACACATTTCATTTTTCATCAAATTCAGAGAGAAAGTGATCTATTTTTCATTCAATCAATGGATGGCTAAAAATACCCTGGACTTACTATTCCTACTTGTGTCTAAACACAATTCATAAGTCCTAATTCATTAGACTAATGTGTTTATAAGGCAGTTGAAATGTCAAAGCTCTGCTGGATTTAGTATAAACTTAAATTCCATTACCTGGCAGGCATTAATTGCTTATGGAGCATAGGGATTCTTCCCAAGGGTCTTATATGTTTCCTTTTGTCATTTTGCTAACTATTCTGTCTAGACGAACTTAAAGCCCTTAATCCACCATAGGGATCAATAAACTGCACAATAATTCAGTCCTAATAATTAGCTTTCACTTAAACACAAATGGTCATTTCATTGTGAACTGCAGTACAAAATGATAATGAAATAATTAAAAAGACAGATGAAAGAGTGACTTAATAGGAAAGAGGCCTTACTGTTCAATTAGAGGCATTACCATTCAACCTTTTTATTACTGCCACAACCTTTCAATTTAAAAAAAAAAAAATAATGCTTCAAGCTCTGCTCATTTAACCCATAGCAGTATCACTATTATATCCACGGTCTTATAATGTGACCCTTCTGCTACAGACAACTGTGAAGCAGTTGTCTTCCTGAAATTATTTAAATGGTGAATGCCTGATTCAAAGGTCTACAAATTGTGTATAGATCATAGTACTATACTGTCCTGATTTTTCATGGAAGGGATTTTCTTGAGGTTTTTGAATTTCTTTTTAGACAGGATTAGCTCTACATGGTTCCTTTGAAATTGCCTCAAAATTGTGTGGAACAGTTTTAAGATACTGGATGTTCTGAAATGAATTGTAAAAGCATCTCATTTGTTTTTCCTTACTTCCAGAGAATTTCCCAGGATAGTCTACGGTACAAAAATTTTTCATGTTTGCTGACCTGACAAATTAGTTATAAGTCCAAAAAGGTATGAAACTTTATTAACCTTTTAATATACTCTCACAGATAGAGGGTAATAGATATCTTCGAATATTTATGATCAAAGCACTAGCCTAATAGCAAAATCTTTCACATTACCTTTGCTATGTCTTGCTTTCCTTTTAACACTCGCTGTATCATCATGCAGATGTGGACAGGCTATATTTCAGCTTTGCCAGCAACTGGAGATGTTCATGACCAAGTTCAGCAAAACCAACTACTTCCTGCTGTCACAAGATAGAACCTTTTGGCTATCCAGTCTCTTTGACCCTATGGTGTAAGTCTCGATAGAAAATCTCAGACCATTAATCCTGATCAAACTTGAAAAGATACATCAGGGGAAAAATGGAGATACTGGTGTGGTTTATCTATGTTTTTCAAGTTATAATGGAATTTCTCTTCAAGTTAAAAAGTAATTCAAACCATGTCATTATTTTAAAACAACAGTACTTTTCCAAGTAGAGATAAGGACTCAATGAATATTCTGCAAATGCATATGTGAAATAAATTTTTTAAAATTTGAAGACATGCATTTTATACATCTTCCCTTATTCATTGCTCTTATATATCAATAATCTCTTAGCTGGTATTTCTCCAGCTCATAAAATGATCATGAGATTCTTCTCCGTCACCCTCAGTTTGACACAGAGTCACCTGGTTTAAAAAAATGGTCCAAAGGATGCACACACACACACACACACACACACACATCCCTACATTTGTTATAAAGCATGGCTCCAATCTTGCTAGAAGTATTACATAATATATAGCATATATTCCACATTTCTTTTAAAAAATCAAAATTATGAATTTTATAACACAATGACATGGGCTCAGGATAGTATTGTCAATACAGGGCTAATTGTATACCATAGTGAAATGGAGTCTTACTTAGACACAAGTCCTACAAAATTTACCTCTGAGTTTAAAATGATTATTATACACCCATAAGAGCTGAGATCAATCATCTGCAAAATAATCCCTCAGTAGATGATGTGTAAATATGGTATTACTGAGATCATGGTACTCCCTAATTTTCTTATCTAAAGTTATATTCATTTCTCTGATAAATCATAAATAGTAAACAAAAAGAACTATAATTAAAATAATTCTCAAGTTTATTACCTGGTCATGCAAGTCAGAAATCTGATGGGTCATATTTGGTAAAGAGAAATAATTCATCGTGGAGTATTTCTAAACTTTACCTCATGGTATGAATCATCTGAGACATTGGTCCTACATCTGGAAATCCTGATACTTTCTCTCTAGTGGGACCTAGGAATTTGACCACTATCAGCTATGTACATAGAATTACCTTTAAATAGGAGAATAATATCTTGTCCAGCTCACCTACTCTTATTGCAATTCAAAATCTCCTTTTCTTTATTTTAATAGGATGCTCATTATGCATATTGTCTCACAGTGTCTCTCTTGTGTATCTTGAGCATGAAAGAAAAGCATCATATATAAATGAGGGGTATTTTGTGAATGCATAAATGGATATCATGGATTATAATTTAGAGTTTTATGAGTTTAACTGCTCACAACTAAATTTGAGCCAGACTTTGAGAAGTTAACAATAATTGGAGAGGTTTTCAAATTGAATTTAGGGAAATGTTCAATTGTGAATGTGACTCTAACCTGTAGTAAGCCCATTAGGACCTCAATGACCAGATCATTAGGTCCAAAGAAACCAGCTGGCCTTCTCATCTCAAGATCTATTATAACAATATTTTCCTTTATAAAATTTTAGTCTGTGATTTATGTTAGCAGGAGATGAGAATAGCATGTGATATTTACAGTATTAATATTGACTCTGGTTACATCAACTAAATCAAACATGAAATGACCCACATAATCACGAAAGCTAATTTAATACAGAGACCCTGCAGTAATTATCCGTAATAACACACGTGTGTGACAACATCTACACTCTGATAGTAAATACAATGAGCATTTTAAAAAGTAAAACCAAACTAAGGTCAATATCAAAAGATTTATATTTTTCAAAAATTAGAAATTTTATTTCCTTATGATCATTATCCCATTTTAAGAACTCATTACATGAATTTAAGCTGATTTTACTTGGTTTTTTCATCTTATTCAGATCAACCAATTAGTAAAGACTTCTTATACCTCATTCTTTTTATTATGTATGTTATTCATGACCTAGAAGGGAAAATTGAGAGAAAATGGTTAAGAATTCTAAGACTCACACGTACTTGAATTATTATTTTCTTCTTTGTGTATGATTTATCAATTTCAACAACTATCTTAAAATTCTCAAACATGTCCCCCCTGCCCCCAGTACTAGGGATTGAACGCAGGGAAACCCTACTGCTTAGGTGGATTTTCTGGTTCCGGGGATCAAACTCGGGACCTTGTGCTTGCGAGGCAGGCAGCAGCACCACAGAGCTAAATCCTCGACCGTGCCCCCACCCCTTTCAGTGTTTCATTTTGAGACCGGGTCTTGCCAGTCTCAGGCTGGACTTCCAGTTGTGACCCTCCTGCACGGCATGGCCTTTCATGTCATCATGCATGGCATGCAGCGTCTCCTATGCCAACAATATCCGTCAGTATACAGTCACTCATTTTAGGAAATCAGCTCAGAAGTTCCCTTCTCCGAAGCTTCTCTCAATCTCTCCATTCTGTTGACTTAACAAAATAACCCCATTTCTCCTTTCATTGCTCTATTTCTCAACTCACTCAATCAAAACCTTGTAACCTCACTTGTCTTTCTTAACCTTACTCTTCACATTTAACAACTGGCTTCATTCTGTAAATTCTACCTTCTTCTCCAGGCATCTTGAATTTATTTTGTAAACTATTTCCAACTACCATTCTCTCAGAACTTAATTAACCTCTATCTCTTTGTTTTCTCCATACCCTAGTTTTTCTGTACTTCCTGTATTTCTTTTTATTTCTAAAAATGCATCTGGTCATGGGTAAAGTCAAAAGGCTTGAGCAAGACACACAAGGTATTTCACAACTCTTCTTTTATCTCTTCCTATTTTCTAGACAGTTTCTACCCCCTAAACACTCTAAGCACACCAAGATTTTCCCTAAGTGCCTGTGATAGTTTCTATCATTGTTCACAGTTATTCACTTTCTTTCCATAAGGGTGTATAATTGTCTATTGTCTATTGTCACGTGGCTTAAGAGAGGATTCATACTGTGCAGAAACGCTCTTTATTTTGAGCTCTGCTGTGTGACTTCTTTTGGTTAAAAGAATGCAGATGATTGATTCCTGACAAATATCAACAGAAGCTATGAACACAAGCACATTCTAGCTCAGACTTGTGCTCTTCCCTTTGACCTCAGGGTGGGAATGCCCCGCAGTGGGCTGCTCCTCTGTCTTGGTCTCTGAATGAGAAAGCATAATGTCAGTAGCAGCCTCACCCACAACGTCTATACACTAATGAAGACACAATTTTCTCTTTTAATCAGAAATACTCCTACTAATACTTGAAGTACTACTGAAACCACCTTTATTCAACCTTCCTTCAAGTCTAAATTTGTTCCTTCTCCAACATTACTTCAGATTTCCAATCAGATCGTATATGAACTATTTATTTACTTATATGTATGTTATATTTCTGTATTTTAAACCAGAGATGATTCTCTAAAGGCAGAGACTGTATCATTTATGAATAATTTCTACACCTACCATTTATCAGGACAAGTTCTAAATCTTCCACAGTTTGTGAAATTAATAATATATGATCTACTACTCACTGAATGAATAGATGTTTTCTCTAGTAACCCCAACAGGTGGCAGTGTTTCAAAAGAAGGGTTTAGAGGTTGTAAGTGCATTGCCCAGATTAAACATTTTATTTTCCAAACACTTGTTTAGTACTTACTATGGCACTAGGAAGCTGTGGATTTAAAAACAAAATTCAACCTGTCTCCATCAAAACAACAACCCCTCAAAGTATGCACAATTAATATCTGTTTTCAGCTTAATTAGGAAAATGTAAAGAAGTTCATCAAAATATTCAGCAGCTCCACCTAGGATCTGAAAAAAAAAAAAACAAAAGTAAAGTAAACTAAATAATCAATAGGACAGCTGGAGTTTAGACTTCAAAACTCTGAGGTCAGAGCCCACTGGTTTAGTCATAAGTCTAACAATATTATCACATCAATTAGGTCCTCAATTTCCTCACCTTTCAAGGGAAGATGTAAAATCAAATACAGCCTATATAAAAGTCCATAATAACTAAACTCAGAAATTTTTAATATTACAAAGCCAAAAATTAGGATTGCCTGTTTTAACTTTGAATACAGTGACAATAACTGTGAAGCACTTTGTCACATTTCATGGATCACGAATTTCTGAATGGGGTCAGATGGTAAATCTCATCATCCCACAGGCCACGCTGGTTTCTCCCCTCAGCTTCACATCACTTTCCAATATTAAGAAATGCCTTCGCCCCAAACTGGTCCTTTTTGGTTAATTAAAATGTTGCACTAGTTAGTGAATGTGAAGAATGATATTTAATTCCTTAATGGGATAGCAAAGGTTAAATGGAAGATGATAAATCTAAAAACACTTGTTCTAAAATTTTACGTATTCACAGATGAGTTCTTCCTTTGTGTGTATGAACATCTCTAGATTTCTAAAATGAATATGAGGCTGGGCATGGTGGTACACACCTTGAATCCCAGGGCGAGGAAGGCTGAGGCAGGAGAATCACTGTGAGTTTGAGGCCAGCCTGGGCTACATAGCGAATTCAAGGCCAATCTGAACTACAAAGCAAGACCCTATCTCAAAAAAGAAAAAAAAAAGAAAGAAAAGAAAAAGAACCCCCAAAAAGCTATCAAAAATGAATATGAGATATATTCTCTACTTTTCATCATAGTTTGAAAGAAAGCATAGCTATATTTTATATGTACCTAGCAGCCAGAAGCTGTGAAAAATCTTGTGCTTTAAAAGAAATGTAAGGTCATGGATCTGAGACTATTACTGATGCCTCCTAGGAAATTAAAAATGTACTACAGGAAAAAGAGGAAATATCTTAATATTAACAGAGTGCTAAAAAGGAAATCATAATCTGATTTACTTAAATGAATGTAGACACCCCTTTTGCTCACTGTACAAATCCAGTTTTTAAGCACACAGTTGTGTGTCTTCCAAAGGAAATTTTCCCAAGACACAAAAGGGGGGAAATCAACTTATTTCATAGCCTAAAAATAGTCTAAAATTGCTCAAAGAGCTATTTCTTTGTCTGAATTCAGTGTATTTCCCTCTTACCAATATGTGAGCTCTCTCTTCATTTCACTACCCAGAAAATTTGCAGGTAATTGAAAAAATGTGTTTTCTATGAAAGGTAAGTAGTTGAATAATTTAAATCAACAATCTTTTACCCCTAGGACTCTAACTCCTTTTCATAGGGAGGTATTAGGTACAATTTTTCAATAGAAGTGTCATACATTATATTTCATACCATTAATTTACTTAATATGAAACCTTGTTATACTTATCAATACCAGAAATATTTTTAGACTGTATCCAAAAGGGAGACAGTTTAGCAGACAGACTGATATTCCTGACAATTACAGACAATGTGTATAATCTTATAACAAAAAATGCATATGAAATTCTTACAAAAGCAATGAATCTAGTGGAAAACTTTTGATTTTTATTTTTCATTTCTTAAAAGAAAGGCATATTAATAGAAATTAACAGTTTTAAACTGACTTTACTGAATTTGTTTCTATACAAATCTTTTTTGCTTTCCTCCCATAAATGACTCATAATTACATATGATAAAGAGAGAATAACACAAATACAATTAACAGTGAAAAGAAGGGTTTGTTCTGAAAACCTTTCTATGATGGTTAATTGCTATCTTCAGAATTTTCTGCTTTCTTTAGCAAAAACCATTAGAAGACAGATTTTGTATTTCCCTGTCAGTTCATGTTTGACTTTTGCCATTTATATAAATGTAATATAAAAGTCATGGAAGAGGTAATGGGTGCTTCCAGCTTTTCTACTAACATAAGAAAGATGCAAGGGCTCTAATATTCTTAGTCATTGACATTTACAACTATGGGTTTGTTTTTAATACAGGGTAGTGAGCAATGTACTTAAGGTCTCAGAAAATGCTTTATGGCATATACTAAAGGTGAATCACTTTTTTACTAGATTTATTAGCTAGAGGAATTGCAATCTCAAGAGGAAATTTAGGCAGCTTTAACCCAAGGAGTGCTCCTTATAGTTATTTCCTCTCAAATTCTCAGCAGGACCCAAGCATTCTAAATGTCCTATTCGGGGACCCTGATTTCCTGCCCCAGCTGGTTTCTGCCACCTTGGGTACTGATGGAGTACTCATTAACAAACTAATTGATTTTTATTAATTATCTGTGGCATAATCGTGACACTGTTTTCCCCCCTAGTATCTAAGCTTATTAACTCCTAACACTGCACACACACACACACAAAACATAATTAGTCCTAAAGAAACTTTGGAATGAAAATGAACTTAAATGTACAGATTGACTGCACAAATCAAAATATAGTTTCAAAAGAACTAGATTTATAAAATTATAAATATTGAGATAAATACAAACAATAAAAGAGCAAGTCCATTAATGTGGCTTTAAAAAGCTGTTCAAATATTGGTTAAGATGGCCTACATGATTCTGTATTTAAAGTGCAATTATAAAACTATTCAAATGAAAACAACTTAGTGGAGAACAAACCCTTACAATGTAAGATATAGACAACTTAGTGTCTTTCAGAAAAGCTGAACACAGTCTTTAATAAAATACAGACTGTAAGTCAATATAAAATGAAATGTGTCATTAAGTGTAATTAATCAATGAAAACAAACTAAACATAGAAATATCCTAATAGCCTAAGAGGGAATCAATAGTGATATTAACTGAAAGTATGGAGGTAGGGGTAAAAGTTCCCATATTCAAATTCCTGCTATGCTTCTACCTCGCTGTGTGATTTGGGGCAGGTTCCTTGATTCCCCTAAGCCTCAGACTGCATACTTGTAATGCTGAGGTAATAAAACTACCTACCTCATCGGGTTGTCATGGAATTAAACAGATAACGCTCAGTAACATTGCTAGAACACAAATGAATAGCCAATAAGTGACATATGCATGGTGATTATCACACTTTTTTATTAATTGCTCTTGCAATTATTGATGTGAATGTATCTTAATTTTTTGGGGGGGGGGTACCGGGGATTGAACTCTGGACCTTGCACTTGCGAAGCAGGCGCTGGAAGCACTGAGCTAAATCCCCAGCCCGAATGTATCTTAATTTTATAGCTTATTTTAGATTGGTTTTAAAACAAACTCCTCTAAATTAATTCATTATGTTTTATATTTTACTCATTATATTTTATATTGGATATTTCCAAGGCCTAGGACAGCAAAGACATCATTATTTTGGTTGTTACCTTTGTCCCCATGCAAACACTTTCTCCATCATTTTAAATACCACAGGCAGCATAGCTGATTTCCATTTTCATATTATCTTGGGGATATAGCTCAGTGGTACAGCGCCTGCTTGGTATTATCTTTAGTTTTCCTTTTTATCACTTCTTACATCTAGCCATTACTGAATTCAAATGAATTTCCTGCTAATAGTCTAGACAAAGTGTTGGTCTTATTAGTTCCTTGGCAGTCTACTGACTGATGTATTGAAAAATTATTTTCTTTAGCACTTAGTAAGTATCACCTTTACTAAAGTGTAATTTTTGGAATGATAGATGATAAAAACAAATGGCACAGAGTCCAAATCATGATAGTTGTCTTCCTCCAACAGTTTAGTGATGGTTGTCATGCTTTCTCTGAGAAAATCCTAATACACTCCCAAGTCAAGCTCTGCCTCATATTTATAACCTTAAAATTTTACTTTTTTATTTAAACAATATCTTTTCCTAACTGGAGTTCCCTATACCTTTCCCTCCTCTCACAAAAATTAATATCACACATGTAGTGGTGGCTAAGAGCAAATTTCAATTTCCTTTTACCTTCATTACTTCATCTAAGCAATATTTATGTAACAAGCAATATACTAAATCCTAAGGATGTTTTTAAAAGCAAGTATGATATACTATTCCTGCTATTCTCTCATCAGATTAACAGTATGAAGGGAAACTATTTTAGAGTTGTGGAGGATTAAACTACATGATATACGGACCAAGCAAGATACAATTTTTCAAAACTGGACACAAAAGGACTCTAGTGAAAAACTCCCCTCCAGCTTCATACCATAATGGTCTGATTCATCAAATCAATTAATAGAAACATGGGATGGGGATGGGGATTGCTGCCAGTTACATACCGGCATCCCCAAGAAATGCATTTGAAAAGTGCAGAGTGGGAAATGGTAAAAAGTTGGGATTATATGGAAAGAAGATTTGTTTAACGGGGAGGAAGAGGAGACAGGGAAGTAAAACATGGAAAGGTTACAATTGCATGTGTCGGCCATGAGGAGCTTGTTTGTATATGTGCTAATTCATGAAAGCATCTACAGAACAGTGCTAACTTCACGGTCTATTCCAAGAACCCTAACAGAATGCTGATTGGCATTTGGTGATGGGAAATGACAGAGAACACCTACATGTTTCCATTTAATTTTAACTCACGATAATTGGCAACTTTGAACACTGGTGATTTGATAGGATAACAAGCCCAAGAAAATGTACTTTGTATGTTTCTTTCCATTTTCTTTTGCTAAGGAACTGCTGAAGACTAAGATGAAGGAGGACAAGAAAGCCTGAAAATATGGTGAGATTAAATGAATAAAGCAATTCTGGAGGTAGCAGAATGTGAAGAATCTACCTTCTTAAAGAATGAGGAAAGAAAGATAAATATATAAGCAAATGTCTGTCATTACACTAGCCACTAAGTAAGGAGACTAAACATGCATATATGTCTATATTCATGTGTAGGTACCTGCAATTTCATAATACTTACTTTTATTTTCTTTGCTCCATATTAGATAATAATTACCATGAAAGATCTTTCCACATCTTTAAATCTATGTCTCAGGCCAATAGGAGCAAATCTCAGCTAGATATAAACTGATGAGTTTTTCTGTTCTTGTCACAGTTGTTTCTTGATTGCCTTTTTATTTGATATATCATGTGATAGCTCACTTCCAGGCTCCTCTCTTTTTCAGGATGTTCTCTTCTAACTAGGAATGTTTTCCCATTTCCAACCAAATCTCCACATATTCCAGAGACCTTAATATCCAAATGGAGAAACTAAAGTTTTCTCTTTCTGCACTTTGATCACAACCTTATTTCCTCTGTGCTCTGGTTTCTAATTCTCAAAGAAAAAAAAAACTGAATAAATTAACTTTCACTAACAACACTGATTGATAATAATTTAATGAGACACCTGCAGGGAGCAGTGTTTTCACTTAGAAAGTGATTATTTAATGATGGAATTGCCAGCAGTATGGGATAATGAAAATACCACATACGCTGTCTCTGTATTTCACAAACACACAGAAAATTTCTAGTTCCCTAAACAGAAGACTAGACCTGAAAATATTTAAACTGAAATGTCTAAAATACGGTACTACGATATTTTGTTTTGTGGTATAAATATTTATAAATTTTTATGTAAAAATTAGACAAAATATAACAACAAATTGGGAATACATGTGCAATAACGCAAAGTGAGCAATACATATATATTAATAGAAATCTAGAGACAAATGTCTGACTACACAGTCATACTTTTTCTCCAACTAGTGACAGGATCATATGGCTTTTTCCTTTCCTCTGTTAAAATGATGACTTTGGGGGTGGATCTTCCAGTGCTGAACAACACTGCCATCCCTACAATAAAACCACTTTCTACATCCTGCCAGATCTAACTTCTAATAGTTTGTTTTGTTAAACAAATTTCTATCTATGTTCATACTTTTTCTTCTATTATCTTTATCCAGTTTTAGGATTAGCATAATGTTGATTTCCTAAAATGAGGAGAGAAGTGTTCCTTCTTTTTTCTGCTTTTAATGTTTGATATAATTTATCAGTTAAAATGTATATGAGCCTGTTTTTGTCATATAGGTAGATTTTCAAGCTAGGAATATACTTTCTTTAATAGGTGCTATTCAAATTTTATATTTCCTCCAGAGTGAGTTTCATTAATTTGTCTTCCAAGGTACTTCTGAGAAGTTGTCAAATTTATTTCAAAAAAGATTTTTGTAATATGCTTTCTATATTCTTTTAAATTCTGTAAAATCTGTGGTAATGTCTCCTAGATCTTAATATGGTAATTTAAAAAATGCATAATTGATATTGCATAATAGGAAGAAAAGGTCTAAAGGAGCAGGGGAAGCAGGAGGGGTAGGAGAAAGGAAAGAAGGGAAAAGAAAAAATATGAGAAAAGGAAAAAAATGGAAACAAAGTCTTTGCAAATAGGGAAGGGTGGAGGTAGTGAAGGGAGGACAGGGGAAGGGGAAAAACATAAGAACCAAGATACTCATGCAATGGTACAAGATCCCAATGATGAATGTAACTGTACTATATACCTAAAATGTACCAATAAACTTAATGGGGGAAAAAAGAACAGTCATGCAGTATTTGTCTTTTTGTGACTGACGTATTTTACTTGGCATAATCTCTTCAAGATTTATTCATATTGTCTCATATGGGAGGATTTCATTCTTTGGAAAGACTGAATAATATTTCATTGTAAGTATACACTACATTTTCTTTCTCTGTCAATAGACTCTTGCCTGTTTCCATAGCTTGTCTCTTGCGATTAATGTCACAATGAACATGGGAGTGAAAATAGCAATTAGGCATCCTAACTTCAATTCTTTCAGATAAACTAAAAGAAGCAGGATTACTAGATTATATGATAGTTGTACTTTTTATTTTTTTAGGACCCTGCCACTTTTGTCACATAACAGCTGCATCTTTTTATATGTCTACCAATAATGCTGGACCGTTCCAGTTTCTTCACATCCTTGTCAATAATTGCTATTCTGTGTTTTCTTTGATAGTGGCTATCTTCACAGGTATGAGATGATGCTTCTCAGTGGTTTTGATTTGCATTTCCAGGGGATTAGTAACTCTGAACATCTTTTCCAATCTCTAATGGCCATTGTATATCCTCTTCAGAGAAATGTGTGCTTGAGTTTTTACATATTTTAATGACCAATTTGCAGTTTTGCTATTGCATTGAAGGAGTTCCTTCTGTAGTTCTGAAGCTAACTGCTCGTCAGATGTGGGGGTTACAAATATAGCATTGTCTTCCATTCTGTACCTTGCCCTTCCAGCTGCTCATAATTTCCTTCGCTGGGTTTGGTGGTTAAGCTTACTTGAATCAATGTGATTAACTTGGGTGCTGCAAGGGCATTAGTAAAGCTCACTTCTAGGTGCATTGGGGTGGGTTGTGAACATTCTTAGTGCAGTGTATGTTCAATTTCTTTCTTTTTCTTGTGAATATACAGTTTCTCATCTCCATTTATTGAAGATTATCCTTTCCCATTATGTATTTTTGGTACCTGTTGAAGATAAGAGTATATGTGCAAGTACTGTTATATATGCTTGGGTTATTTCTAGAACCTTTACCTGATCCATTGGTCTATGGGCATTTTATGTGACAGTACACATAAGAAAATATCATATCCTATTTAGCAGCCTTCCTCAAAGAAATCAAAAATTGCTGTCTATCGGCCAAAGGAAAAGAATAATTTTGATAAAAGAATGACATAAAACACACAAGCTTAAATATCACATGGCTTCTCTTATATGAAAAACCCAAAATATAAATAAAAAGTAGATAAAAGAAATAGGGAGACAGATCTTTTGCAAAAGGGGAGGAGACCAAGGGAGGGAGGAAGAGGGGAGAGAAGGGATGAAAAAAGAACTAAGACATGTTATGGTATGTGTATGTACCGACGCCCCAGGAGGAATGTAATCATTATGTATCACAAACATACACCAATAAAAAATGAAAATTGGAAAAATAAAAACCAGAATGGACTGAATTAAATGTCTGTAATATCTCTAAATTTTATCTGTTGTTTTATAAACCTTTAACTATCCCTCTCATCTGTGCAACATACTAGAGAATCTTAGGAGAAACCGTGTATGTTTCTCAGAAACTTTCCACTGATGTCAGTCACACCACACACTCTTAAAATCTTTTAGTTGAAACTTTGTTTCTTTCTTTTCCTAGGTGATCATGGACATGTGCTTTCTGTGGAAATCTCTGCTTTCTCTGGTTAAGCTCACAATTCCACCTAATACACATAGTACCGTGTCAAATCTGTAAACTCTCACTTGAAACAGTTCAACTCATGACAAAATTCAAACTTTGTCCCACCCAGCGACCAATTTACATATTACCTATTGATGATTTTTTTCACTTGATTTAAAGAACAACTTTTGAAGATAAATCCTCAAGATAATAAGCATTGACAAATTTTCAAACTACCTATGGCTTCCTTCCTGTCCAATAATCAAATATTTCTATTCTAAACAAAATAAAAACTTTTGGTTGTCCCATTTTAAACTCTCTTCCATTTCAATACCTGTCCATTTTGATATTTCTAGAAGAATAAGTAAAAGCAAGTAAACCAAAACAACAAATTAACAAATTATTAAAAACAATCACTGCATTACATAATTTTTCAATCAAAAAAGTGATAGGAATTTTAAACCCTGCAACCAGGAAGAAAATATAAATAAGATTTCTTCCCAGGATTAGGATGAGCTGCAGTGGAGTTTTTCTTTTGTTTTTAATTTAAGATTAACAAATACAAACTCCAAAGCAATGATTGTAGGAACAAACAAAACACACAGACAAACAAACACACACATACAACTCTTCAATCAGGTTTTATAAAGTTCTCAGTGATAGAAAAAGGAAAGAAAACTCTTCAGTGGTAGATACAGCAACAAAACAGGATGAGGAAAATGTTCTGACCCTAACATCAAAGTTCTATGACAATTTTGTCAGTCATGACAAATGAGGTAACTATAGAAATGCCAAACTGTGATGTGTGGCTTTCTTAAAGTACCATTTGTTTCTATACTGGGTGTGTTACCTCTGTGATAAATTGTGAGATTTAATGGAGTCATCTGAGTAGGAACTAGCTTATATCTGGATGAGAAGAATAGAAAAGCAAAGAGGAAAATCAATGATTCCAACTAGTTGATTCTTTAAAAATGTTCACATGGGCAAAGAGCAAGGGAATTAGATATTACTTTTGTGTTTCTATCCACATAGGTCAGTTAATGGTCCTGTCATACGCCCAGTAGGATCTCCTGATTCTATTTTATACATCACAGCCAGCCAGGTGATACAGTGTTACTTAAATTCTACCACTACAAGGTTTTTTCTCTTCCTTTTTGTATTTAATTTGAAAGCAAATTTGCTACTCATAAAAATAAGCCGTTGAAAATGATTGCACCGTACAGATAGTTGTTTACCTCCATTGTTGTTTTTCTCCATGTTTTCCCAGTTTCGGGAACAAACTTTCAAGGGAAAATGGCTCCAGTGTTGTTTGTGTGTGTGTGTGTGTGTGTGTGTGTGTGTGTGTGTGTGTGTTTGAATATGAAATGAAATGATCATTTATAACCTACCTCATTAACAAACACTTTCAGTGACATTTTACTATTTCTTAAGTACTTTTTATCCTTTTCACTTTGTTTTATCAATAGCCAACAAAATAATTCTAAACTATACAGAGGAAGGGCCGGGGAGCTAGCTCAGTGGTTCTGGCACCTGCCGCACAAGCGCATGATCCCTACTTCCATCCCCGGTACCAAAAAAGCAAAACAAAACTATACAGAGAAAATTTTGGAAGGACTTAAGAGCAGTTACTCAACTATTTTTATAAAGGATTTGTCATGAGCTACAAACACTCTGAACACAATACCAAAAAATCCCTTCAGAAAGCCAAAAGAAGTCTTAGACAGATCGGCCTCTGCTTCACAACTGTCCAGGAGTTTGGTGTCTGAAATCAAAACAGTGAGATGACTAGCCAGGTGTTGTTCATCCTCAGAGCAAAGATTCCTACTATCGAACTTCACCCAAGATATTGGCACCAATCCTAGCTGTCAGACACCACACAATCTCATCACAATTTTAGGAACACTGCTTGTTTCTGGTTTTATTTTTCATCTTTTCAAGAAAAAACAAATACTTGCTCAGGAAGTAAAAATTCCAGTTAAGAGGCTTTTTTAAACAATACCTATACAAATGTACACACAAACACATATATACATGTGGATTAAATATATAACTATATAACATAATTGTCTATGTATATAAACAATTTATAGGAAAGACCATTTTACTTTAAAAAAAAGTATTAAATATCAGCTTTATCTTTTCTTCTTTTCTTCAAAATACCAAGGATATCCTAGAGGCCATGTCCTAGACAATATACTTATGGTAATATATATAAAAATGAGAAACAAAATTAAATGTTATAAAAAGAAAGCAGCCAGGAAAATCTGTGTCTATATTAAAGCATGATTGTTTGTGTGTGGGATTATGTTTAATTAATTCAACAAACGTGTTCAATACTTATTTATTGATCTTCTTTTAAAATAAAAAAGAGACAAATCTTTTAGGCCCATATTGTAAGATGTGAAATAGAAGAAAATAAATTTATGTAACTTGTGGAAAATCTATTCTTACTGGTTTTATGGAACAACTGGAATCAATAAATACCAAAATGCTCTGGAAGTGAGAACTCCATATATAAAAATGTTTATGCATTTTCTAGAATTATTTCATAAATGTCAAGAGAACAATAGTTTGAGTGGAATATATGTTTATTGAGAACTTATTGGGTGAGAGTGAATTCCACCTGATGCTTCATGGAAAGTTGACTGGGTGTTAGAGGACATATTTCCTACTTTTGTTCTAACTATAGCATCTTAACTTCCTTGAAAAGGGTGTATTATTTTAGCTTGGTTTTAATAATACTTTTCTACATGTATAATTGCATATATGCTAAAATAATATTTTGAAAAAAAAGAAGTATACTACTTAAATTGTCAACTTTAGGACTTAATTTATAAATCTGTATCTTATTAACAAAAAATGTTTTTTTCTTGATAATGTCAAACTTACTTACGTCATTTATGGAAAATCTCCAAAAACAATTTGCCAAGAAGGAATTTTCAAAGACAAACTATTACAGAAATGTCAATTTTTGCATATGACTCCTATAAATGTGAAAAGTGATTATTTTTGCAGGCTCTAATTCTAACGCTTGGTTTTTATGACTTACTACAGATAAGATGCATTTCTAAGTATATGATAAGATACATTTCTGCAATTCTGTATTTATGATAAGATAATTTCTGGAAGTGGGTTAGTGCAGGGTAACTTCATTGACAAGCTGAAATAAAAGCTGACTTAATTTTTCTTTGTACTAATCTTTACAATACTTAAGTGTTTAGTGTCTAATGGAAGAGAAAGAATATTAAGTCGGATGCACTAAATCTTAAGCATGTGGATATAATCTGTGCTATATATACAGGCTGTATAGAAATGTGGGATAGGATATGGGAGACATTTGCGAATGTATTTGGGGGGAGTGTATAAGAGGAGAAACCTCTTTAGTGTGGTACTTATATGAAATAACACCTTGCTACATTAAGTAGAAATGTCCTTCTATTTACCAAATATTATAGTTATAAAATTAAGTTAATTTTAAGAGTTCCTATTCACCGACAAATGTTAAGTACTGCTTCCTAAGTATTTGTGCCACGGTTGATCTTAATTTAAGAATACTAAATTGATTGTGCACACACACATATTGCAAATTAATTTGCTCTTATCAGACCTTGGGAAATATATTGATCCAAAAGTGAAATAAGACCTCTGGAACACTATCAGTATCTTCTCTCAAGAATCATGTAGCTAAACTTCACCATTAGAAGATGTGGCCAGAAATAGAAGGATCCCTTGCACATAAGTCAAATAGTCAAGTAGACAATTTTATTCATGTGATTCTATGACACTATGACTTCTGCTTATAGTAAAAATTTATTTCCACTTGCTTATGTTTTGTACAATTTGTAAAATGATATACTACAATGATTCTCTCTTAATTGGCATATTTTCTTCCAAACACCACAGCTCCAAGTACAAAAATGTATC
Source organism: Heterocephalus glaber (assembly GCF_053883595.1). Lineage (NCBI taxonomy): Eukaryota > Metazoa > Chordata > Mammalia > Rodentia > Bathyergidae > Heterocephalus > Heterocephalus glaber. The sequence continues at coordinate 21,845,151 of NW_028258312.1, forward strand.
TCTTAGGATCATTTAGGTTTTTAAACTGTTTAAAATTAAATATGTTGGAGATCTAATACCAAATACTTTTATTAAAAACTCACATTCAGGTTTTCAGGGTAAGTTCTTTTTTGTGTCATAGATTGCTTTATTAGCTTTAATTGATAATGAATATATTAAGTTATAACCATTTATATACATTTTAATTTTTAGCCAATCACAAAAATAGAATAAAACATTCTTTGTAAAATTTTCTTTCGCTAGAGAAAATTTTGTTACCTAAGAAGAGAGAAAAAAATATCCTGATTTCAAAACACTTTCTAGAAATTTTAAAATGACATTATAAATATTTTAAAGGTTTTCTGGTAATTTCTAACTATCATTTTGCCAAGCAGTTTAACTATGTGAAAAATAGGACAATTAATATTTGTTAAAATAAAATTAAAAATAGATGGCCAAGGGAAGTTGAATAATTCTTATTTAATGAAAATAATGGGTAAGAATAATAAAAATCTAGCAAATGACAGGGAAGGGAAGGAAATTAAAAGTCTCTTAGGAAATATTCTGGTCAAGTAGACCATACCTCTATCTTGTTTTACAGCGTAAATCAGGCTGAAGTTTTATAATGAAATGACCCTGACCTGAAGCCTCCTTTGTAAATGACTAGTGCCTTAATTATTTGCATCTGTGAACTCAAATGAACATACTTAAGGATATATCAATATGCTCATAAATCATCTGCAGGCGATAAGTAGTCCAACATAGATAATTAGAGAATTTACGGAAGGCTTCCTCCCTCTGTTTATCTGCTTATGACATTTGCGGTACAGCCCTAACAGCAGGATAATTACTAGATTTATTCATCAAACAAAATCACGCCTTCTGGGAATGCACAGTGACTCTGGTTTTAGGACTAATAAAGACATTTTTCACCAAAACTCGAGTACTAATTTGCTCAGTAACTAGCTGCAATAAGCTTTTATGGAGGCACTGAAAGGAAAGCTTTGGCACCAGAGGGCAGATAATTAAAGGTGCAGTGCCCTTATACAAAAAGATCGGAACAATTCCCTGACCATATTAAAATTTAATTGTTGAATGTTAATTGAAAAAATATAAGTTGCTTCTGTTCTCTGAGTTACAGTAATTATTCTCCTCATATCAAAAACACATCTGTATGTCTAAGTTGGCAACAAAAGAAGGCAGCCTGAAATAAAGTGCTGCAGATGCTTATCATACAATTAATACCACAGTGAAAATAACTTTAAAATCTTTCCACAACGGTTGTCTAAATCTAGGATGAATTTGATTTGAGTTCCCATTTTCTCCTTTTCTCTCTTTACCTCCATCCCTCCCCTCTAAGCAGAAGAATTTGATCGGTCAGCTTGTTATTCTTTAAAAGTTTCAAGATCTTTGTAAATGATAATGGCCCAAACTAGTATGCAAATTTGAACATATAAGTACTCTTCAACTATTCTCCTTCCTAACTTGGGGGGAGTTTGATTTTGTTTCTCCATTAAGATTTCTCTTCTGTTTTCACAAAAGGCATCGTTCCAAAGAAAAACACATTCTTGACCAAACCCAATGATCATTAGATAAAGTTATTACACCCTACTTTGCTTTTCCACACATAGTAATATACCTCAAAAAATTATGAGGTGATCTCAGTTAGTTTCTGAATGTTTCCACCACCATTCTGCTAAAAAAGAAATACAATTGTGAAATGTTATGGGAAAAATATTTCCATGTAGGACAGTTAGTATCCCCTCAGAAGCCAAGCTTTTACCACCTCAGATTCAGAAATCCTCAGGCCCTTGGGCTCACTTTCTGCTGTATAGGAATGATGAACTACACAAAATGCAGACTTTTAAACTCATATTTAATTGTTTAATGTCATGCCTCTTGGTAGAGCATTGTTGCTTGAAAAATAAATTGGGTAATTCAATTAAATGGCTACAGAAGATACATCATATCAGATGTAGAAAGGCACTAACCCCAGCTTGAACTTGACGTCCCACATCGCTTCACTTATTTGACAAATGGATTCTTGAAAATAATTGAAACACATGGCTGCCAGCATAGGTCAATAATACTTTTTTGCCATTCAGCCTCTTAACAGCTTCCATTTTTCCTTGCACTGTGCCATTCAGGGCAAAGATTGCATTTGCCTGGTAAATCATGCAAGCATTATTACTAAAATGGGACTAAATGCAATGAAAATGGACTACATAAAAGTAATGGCACTTAAGTAAAAGGAAGACCATCTACCAGGGCAAACACTAAATGTCAGAGTTAAATACTATATGACATTACTTCCATTATAAGCTCATATTATGCACATAAGAAAGCAAACTCTCTAACTACAGCTGCATACTACATTTTCATATTGTTAACTTAACCAATGTTTGCTAGACACTACTCTTAATCCAGATTTAAGCAGAGCTACATGTCTGCTATTTGAAGAGTTTTCTCCCTTATATAATACTAGACTTAGGCAAAAACTGAGTCTGCACCTAAATCTTCAACTGAACAGCACAAACAGATTTTAAAACTGGCAGCATAATTGAAAACAATGAAAAATAAACTGAATTACCAACAGCAAAGAAATGTAAGTGTGTTGTCTAACTAAAAAGGTTTTAAAGGGGGAAAAAAAGAAAAGGGGAAGAACATTTTAGCCCATACTATACATATTTGAATGTATATTGAAAAAAGTCACTAGTTCTTAAATCTCAATTTTATTGTATTAATAATTCTGAATGGTTAAGAAGGAAGTAGTCAACAAAGTAGAGTATGAAGGTCCAGGTAGAAACGATTCTTCATGTTTCGCTTTGTTTTCGGAAACAGAGACTGCCAACTTCTGAGTATATTTGATACGGTAAGCTTTATGATTAAATTAAAAAATGCCCCAATTTCATAATATTCTAACTTTCAACAGTCATTCCACAAATAGACAACACTGCTTAGAGATAAGAACGCAGGCAAAATGACTGGGACTGGCTTCTCCTGCCTCTGCTATCAGCAAGTGAGGCAACCTTGCTATTCCTCAGTCTTCACATCTGTAAAATGAAGATAAAGATAGCTCCTACCCTCCTGAGTTTCTTAAGAGGATTAATTAAGAACGTGCTTAATGTAGTGCCTTTCAATAAAGGCTCAAAATATCTGCAGGCATTGCAAATAAAAAAGCATGAGTCAATCAGAAAGCAGTTTTATAAGAGGATGTTCTTGAATGAATTTGGATTTTGATGTTGGCCTTCTCACTTAAACATTCACAGGTCATGTTGGATTTGGGGCCACTTCTGAAATACAAATCTTTTTTAACTCTCATTGGACTCCAGTTTCCTTTTGAAACGATAACTCCTTAAACTTAGCTGGCACCCATTAAAATTCATTGATCTTAAACCCATTTGCTTTCCTTACAGGAGTTAATTGAGCCACTTCAGGTTTGTTAGACAATGCTTTTCTCCAATCAAGGTTAGTGAAGTAGTGGGAAAGCAAGCTACTTATGGCTTAAAGATTGTGATAATTGTTTGCAAGGCTCATTTTTTTAACAGGCCACTCATTTCCTACTCTTTTCAGTGCAAGCGTGCGCGCGCACACACACACACACACACACACACTTTATTCAGCTCCAATACAACCAACCCTCAGGTCTCCTTGCTGCCCCTAAACATATTCATTTGGGGTGGAGGGAAGTTGGTGAGAGAGATTGCAATTGACTCTACTGTTTTACTGTTATATGTTCCACACAATTTTATCAAATAAATGGATTCAGTGAAAGAAAATTTAAAAGATCTCTGGATGTGGGTTTCAAAACTTTTGATTTGTCCTGGGCTTTCAGTGAGCTGAAGCTTTGTTTAAAAATGTTTAAAAATGACATTCAAAATCCCAAAACACTGGAGTGGATGGAAAACAGAGTGATCTTATTTGTCAGAAATATTCTTCAAGCAATGCAAGGGGGAAAAGTGGTAAAATAAATAAATGTGCAGAAAGAATAAATCACACATCATAGACACAACTGCATGGTTCAAGTATCAAGAAAATACTCCTAATTTATTATGAAGACCCATTAAAAGGTTGAGACTCCAGAGTTTCATATCTACTATTTGGGTGTTAGATGAAATTATTCAAAGTTATAAAATTAAGAATTCTGCTTGTCTTCATACATAAAATGTGATAATTTAAGGAGTATTAGTAGCCTTGCATTGATGTACTGCTATCACTCTGCTATTCACTACTTACTGTGACATAATTTATTTTACATATTCTTTTTGCAGAATATTCATTTCTCAAATTTGAAAATTAAGGACCATCAAGCAAGGATATTTGTATGCACACTCACAGAAATAAATGTATTTCATTTAATTAAAAAGTAATACTCATACAAAAACAGATTTTATGCATTTTTAAAAAGAGATTCTTTAAAAAAATTCTAATAGGAAAATGTGCTGGCCCAGGAGGTTGATTTAGCAGAGTATTTCAAAATTCTCAAGGCTTACTTTTCTCAATTAAGGATTATGGAAACAATCCTAGTAAGCCTAAAGGGTTTTGAATTGTGCTTGTAGAACATTAAGCAAACATGGGTATCTCCAGATTCACAAAGCTCCAATAAAACCATGTGTACATAATTAGACCAATCAACAGGAAGTGTTATGAGATACATGTCAGAAGAAATCTCACGACAAACAGCCATATAGGAAGAATCAGCAGTATCCACCCAAGGTCTAATTGTTTAATACATAGACATCACTTAAATCTATGATGGTATTAAACATACTAATGAAGCTTGAGATAATTGTTTAGAATCAGGTAAAAATAGTCAAACATATTATTAATGTTTCTATTCTAATGTACTTTGTACGAATAATCCTCAAAAGCAATGGATTATTTACAAAATAAATTATATGTTTTCCAATAAAATCTTCCTGGTCTGAACACAAAACCTAATGTAATCTTTGCTACATAGAGAAACAAAAACCTAAAACCAAGAGAATAAAGTCTTACAATAAACTTTAATTTAGACAAAAGAAAAGAAAGCCAAGAGCTACTGATCTTGCTGTAAACATTTTTAGACACTTGTAGATCCGGGTATAATTAAATAATTGAAATGATGATTTGTATATTTTTTTCAAAACGTTACAACATTTGTGAGCTTTAATACAAAAAAAGTTTCAAAGTAAAATAATATTTTATAGAAGGAAAGGCACCTCCCAAATACATTTGGTTCTACATCTGAGAACTCAAGGATTCATATCCACACGTGTAATAGTATAGGAGGGCTGATGTAACAAACACTACAGGCTGGGTGGCTTAAAACTAAATTTATTTCAGAACAGTTCTATATCCTAAAAGCCCAAAGTCAATGTCTGGAAGCTTGATTTCTTCTGGAACTTCTCTCATTAGTTAACAGATGACCACTTTCTCGTTATGTTTTCATGTGGGCTTTCCTCTCTTTGTGCACAATATATCCTAAGCTCCTCTTCTAAAACAAATCCATTCAGCAGTTGAGTAAATATCATATGCATGCCATTTTCATTAAAATATTCTCACCAGTAAAAAAGCCACCATTTTATGCTCTATTTTTTTCTATACAGATAAATACTCTTTTTCTTTTTTGGTACCGGGGATCGAACTCAGGACCTTGCACTTGCGAGACAGGCACCGGAACCACTGAGCTAAATCCCCGGCCCAATACTCTTTATTCTCAAATTCTGAAGTAAACATTAAAAGAGAAAGGGCTAGAACTAATTTTGGGGGGTGACAATTATTGTTTAGAACATTTCAGTTATTTGGCATGTTTTGGGTCAGTTGGTACTGTCATTGGTCCTGAATATGAGAACTGACATTGTATTATAGGGGAAAGAATTAAAGTTCTTAAATGCTACTTGGCTGCAATATGATAAAGAGGTAGTAAAGATACTGACTTGGACTTCCATGCATTTGAAGTCTGTAAGTCAAGAATTGGAACAATAACATTACGTGAAAAAACTTCTATACAAGGCTCAAATCCACAAGGTAGAGAAAGTAAGGGAAAAGCAACAGAGAAGAGAGAATGAATCCCATTCTTAAAGGTCAAGAAAGCCATGAAGAGGCTAAAGGGATGCTGAGATTAGTGGCTGACAGTCACTTTCATGGGTTCAAGTCTGTACTCCATCGTTATCTATCTGTATTGACTTAGCCATGTTACTTAAAATCTCTGAGCATGATTTATTATCTTCATCAATTAAATGTGGATTAAGCTGTTTGCACACTCTAAAGCAGTTGTGAAGATGAAGTGAGCTAATATAGAGAACCTGACTCATATTGATTGCCAAATAAGCAATTTATTATTGTATATTATCAGTGATATGAATCAAAATGAAAAATATGACAGTATTATTTTATACTTCTTGTATAAAACTCATACTTTTGGAGTAAATCAAATTAATTTTGATAATATTAATAATTCTCCTCATATAAGAAAACACAATAAATGTAAGCTCATAAATGGAAATGGTGAGTCATGAAAATAAATTGTTGCATTCAGTAGCATAGCTGAGTATTTTTGAGTAAAACCAATTAGCTAGGATTTTAAATTTGTTTTCTTGTAGAGGTTTAGATGTTTCTCCAGCTGATTTTTACTGATAATAAACTGAAAAAGGCTAAAGACCATTACTAAACAGCAGAAACGTCCACAAGAATAACTACTTCAGGATAGTTAACAATCTATATTTTTAAATACAGCAATCTAGTAGAGAAGAACAGGAAAGCCTAATTCTTCACTTAGTTTCTGATTTTCCTCTGTGTTTGAAGCCCAGACGCGGCCCCTGTTGATGTAGCCAATCCTTAGAGCAAAGAGGTGACCTCCCCATCTCACACTTCCACACTGTGACAGAAAAGACAGCTCGTAAAGAGCTATTACACCAGATCCTAAAGGAAGTGGAGGTGAGTATTTGTCCTTAAAAATCAAACAGAAGTTCAGAAAAACAAGTCATTGAATTAGAATTGGGCTGTAAGATCGCTGAAGTGTGGGGAGAGAGGAAGGAATCCTACAGGCAGATGGTAAAGGAAAAAACAAAAATGAGAGGAAAACATTGGACAGAAGTCAGTGTTGCTTGAGGAGGAAAAACTCCTGTTTAACTGGAAAATAAAATTAAACAGGAGTGTTATAAGAATTTGCTCTGAGTATACTTCAAGCCATTCTGGGAAACTCCAAACCCATTGACTACATGAAAAAGTTAAAGAAAAAACTGTTTAGCCTTATCTCTCAATCCATTTTAATCTTAAGTAAGTTTGAAATGCATTTATGAAAATGCAGTGGCTGCATCATTTACTCATTTTGACCCTAAATTGCTGAGATAGAACATATATACTAGGTGAGCCAAGTATACAGTACAACTTTCACCAACAAATATTATTTCACTTGGTCTAAAATATTTATGATTTGTAATTGTGGTTAGTAATCCATAATGAGAAAAGTCTGAATTAATGAGTGGACAGGAGAATAATGAGAATTTTCTCTCATTATTAATATATAATCACTTTTATATCCCTTACTTTGACTACAAACACTTGAACTTTTCTCTAAACTACATGAATTCTCCTCAGGTCTTATGTCATTCTGAAAAACACTGAGAAGTTTTGCATGGTGTCACTTTAATCTTTTTGCTGGGGATTAGCCAAGGACGATCATGAAGACCAAGAGCTACTCTAAGTAAAATGATTTTCATTTCATTCTTGAAAGCTGGAATAGTGTCATGGGTCCTCATTATATTTCAGGAATTTACTATCAGAAAAAAAATGCAGAGCTGTCTCTTCTTAAGGCTCTGAAGATACACACTCTTGCCTTTTTGTGCATCCTGGGAGTTTCTGGACTCTTTCTTTGGTTCACGGTCCCTTTCCTTCTTCAGAGACAGCAGTTGTATGCCTCTGACTTCGCCTCTCACTATGACTTTTCTCAGAGCCTCCTGTCCTTCCGCCTCTTCTCCTGAAGACCTGTGATCAGAGCCCCATCACAGCCGAGAAGGGAAAACAGCACTTCCAGCCCACTTGGAGACATTCACACAGGCAAGTGCACAACATGGGTGCTGGGGAAACCAACCACCCAAATACAGCTTGAAGGAGAGTGTGCAGGTGAAGACCAGAGGAGATGTGGCTGGAGTAAGCAGCACCACTGCACCCCAGCACTCCTCGTAGGGCTGATGTGGATTGTGCACCTTGTGAGAAAATGCAAAATCTGCAGGGGAAGAATCCCAGCATAGGCACCACTGGCCTCAGTCCTTGCTGGCCCAAGTGGTTCTCCTGCCAGGGTGTGGAGACTGGAGTGTGAAATTACCTCCCTGGAAAGCCCCCAGGATCTGGTCCCTACAGAGACAGAGGGACAGACAGACCCAGAGGGCAGCAGTAGGGAGGCCAAGCGTGGGAGTGGAGAGAGACAGGAGGGATCAGGTGCATAAGGACAACCAGCACAGGGACTGGCTTGGGGGCTCCCATGGACAATAGTGTGGCAAGCACTGAGGTAAGCGTGACAGGACCATGGATGCAGAGAGACCAGGGGCCTTGTGTAGGCCCCAGGGCAGACTGAAGCCATTGGCCACTGGCACCTCAGGCTGGAAAGGGTGTGGAATAGCAGCAGCCCCCCTGGAGAGAGCACAGTAGAGCTAGCTGTGGAGATCATAGCCAGGCCCAGCATGGGGGTCAGTGTTGAGACCTGATGTGTTGAGCCAGGAGACAGCGTGCAGGGCACGTTGCCCAGCAGACTCCTGAACATGATGATGCCAGACCACTCCAGATGTTCATCCAGCACTCACAGCAGAACAACTGTCCTCCCCTCACCACCACCTTTTCTTCTTTTTGCTTATTTGTCAGTATTTCACTTCATCATATTAGGATTGATTTTCTTATATGAGCATGTGTGCAGATAATGGTGTGAATTAGTTTTGTTCTATTGTCACATATTTCTGAATCAATTGTCATTCCATAGATACAACTTTCTTTTGATTCTTAGCTCAGTAATGAGATACAGTCTCCTTATCTCTTCTCTCACTCCCCATTCATATTCTTTTCCTTTCTCTTCAATTTTTTAATGTTTGAGGGTTTTGGTTTTGTTTTGTTTTTCTTGTTTTCCCCCTTTTTGTTAGGCTATGTCTGTGATACATAATAAGTGCATTAACTGCGGGTAATATATATCTTAAACCTTTCCCACCTCCCCACCCAAGTCTATGACTTCTTTACTTCCTCCCACATACATTTCTGGACTTTCCCCCTTTCTATCTTTTATTTCCTTTTCCTGTTTCCTTACAATCTTCTCCTACCTTTTAAATATAAGTGAAGGATTAATCTCAGTATGCCTAAGGTTTAACTTTTTCAGCCTGTTATCCTTTCTTGGGATAGCAAAAATGATAGAAATCCCTTAGAAAATGTGTTTGAGTGCCTGAAATTATATATGGTCAGCTTCTCAATTGTTGATGGTACTGGTAATTACTCTCTCCTCTCAAAACAGTGTGAGGTGCTGAACACAGCACTTAAAATAAACTGGAAGAAAACTCTTAGACATGGAGTCATACAATGTTCCTCACCAAAAAGGTCACCCTGTCAGTGGAAGAGACAGCCATTCCATTGGATCTGCAAACCTCAACACAAAATCTAAGCTATGAAGAAATAAGGCAACAAGATACTGCCAATAACTCTTAGCTCCCAAAAAACTGATCCCACAGATACTGAAGTGAATGACATTCCATACAAGGAATTCCAAAAAATACTAATAGTTAAAATGTTTCAGGAGATCAAAAAGACAAATAAGCAACTGAAGGGAACAATTACTAAAATGATCAATGAGCTTAAAGAAGATGAAAATAAAGAAATTAATGAATTAAGAAAAAGAATGCAGGATATGAAAGACCTCTTCAATAATAAGGTAAAGGTGATAAAAAAGAATCAAGTAGAAATCTTAGAAATGAAAACATCAATAAGTCAAATAAAAAATTCAGTTGAAAGTCAGCATTGAGCAAGATGAATCAGAAGAAAGGTTATAAAGATTTGAAGATAAAATAGACATGGATGTACTAAAACAGTCAATAATATTAAAGAAAACATAAAACAGTGAAAAGAATAGCCAAGAGCTCTTAGAAAACTCTAAAAGTACAACTTTAAAAATCACTGGACCTCAACAAGAACATCAAAGGAAACATAAAGACTTTCTGTGAAAGCAATAAACTAAAGAAATTCATGAACACTGATCCAGTATTGCAGAAAATATTTAAAGGAATCTTAAAATGAGATGAGGATAACAACCAACATGAGGCCAAGGGAAAGAATAAACCTCATTGTGAGAGAAGTTAAATAGCAAACAGAAGCAATTCAAGCACTAGAAAAACTCAAAAAAAAAAAAAATCAACAAAGAAATACCAGAGCTAAACCATATCACAGAACAAATGAATTTAACAGGTATCCACAGACTGTTTCATCTAGTAACACCAGAATATATTCTTTTTAGCAGACCACAGAAATTTCTCTAAAATAGACAATATTTTATTCCATAAAGCATGTCTTAATAAATTCAAAAACAGAGAATATATCTTGTATCCTATCAGATCACAATGGCAGCAAACTAGAAAACTACAGAAGAAAACCACAGAAACTATGCAAACACATGGAGAATGAATAATACACTTCCCAGTGATTGATGTTACAGAAAAAATCAAGGGAAAAATTTAAAACTTCCTCGAATCAAATAATAATAGAAAAACAATATATATGAGGATTTGTGGGGATCAATGAAAACAGTTCTGAGAAAAGTTTTTAGCTAGGAATGCCTGCATTTAAAAAACACAGTGGTCACAAATAAGTAAGCTAATGGTGTATCTCAAGTACCAAGAAAAGGAAAAAAAACTAAACTCAAAACCAGTAGAAAGAAAGAAATCAAGATCAGAAAAAGGAAATTAATGAAATTTAGACACAAATATAAAGACACAGTAAAACAAAAAGTTGGTTCTCTGCAAAGATAAGAGATTGATAAATCTTTAGCCAAACTTACCAAAAGAAAGAGGCCCCACATTAATAGAATTAGACGTGAAAAGGACAAAATTGCAAAGATACCCCTGAAATGCAGTGGGTTATCAGAAATTATTTTGAAAATTTATGTTCCAATAAATCAGAGAATCTACAAGAAATGGATAAATTCTCAGATGCATGTGACCTACCAAAATAAAACCAAGAAAATGTAAAAAATCTTAACAGACTAATACAAAGCAATGAATTTGATGTAGAAATAAAACTATATTAAGAAGAAAAACTATATTAACTGGACAGATTCGCTGCTAATTTCACCAGACCTTCAGGAAAGAACTAACACTGATATATCTCATACTTTTCCATCTAATAGAAGTGGAAGGAATGGATTGGAAGCCAGCATTCCAGGAAAACCAGATAAGGACAAAATGAAAAAGAAAATTAAAGATCAATATCCTTGATGAATGTAGTCACAAAAATCCTTTATAAAATCCTTACAAATAGAATCCAACAACACATTAAAAAGATCATTGCTTATAAGTAAGTTTCATCTCAGAGATACAAGCATGGTTCAACATACAAAAATCAAAAAACTGTGTTCCAACACATAAGTAGAGTGAAGGATAAAAACCACACGATCATCTCAATAGATGCCAAAAAAGCCTTCAACAAAAATTCTACCATCCCTTCATGACAAAAACTCTGATGAAAATAGATATAGAGGATCTTACTTCAAACAGATTAAGAATATATATGACAAAACCATAGACATCGTGATTCTGAATGGGGGAAATTGAAAGTATTTCCTCTAAAATCAGGAATGAAACAAGGGGGTCCATTGTTACCACTCCTCATCAACATAATACTTGAAACTTGAGCCAGGGCAATTGGACATGAGAAAAAAATTAAAAAGAGAGATGAAAAGGAAAGAAAAAAGTTAAATTATCCCTACTTGCAGATAATATGATTTCGCAGGATAGAAAATTACAGGATAGAAAATCAACCATGTTCCTGTACATCAATAATGAGCCCACTGAGATAGGTCAGGAAAGCTATTATCTTAACAATAGCTTCAAAATCTTAAATATCTAACAACCAACCTAACCAGAAGGAACAGTCGTCCACAATGGGAATTGCAATATACTAAAGAAAGAAGTCAAAGAACACATTACAAAATGGAAAGATCTCCCTTGTTCATGCATATGTTATCTGAAGAAATTTACAGATACAATTCCTGTCACAATAGCAACAACATTTTCACAGGAAAAAAACCTGAAATTCACATGGAGTCAGAAAAGACTCAGAATAGCCAAAGCAATCCTGAGTAAAAGTGCAATGATGGAGACATCACAATACTGGGTTTCAAGTTATACAAAAAAGCCGTAGTAGCAAGCACAGGATGATACTGGTACAAAACATATGTAAACCAATGGAATAGAATAGAGGAAAAATAAACAAACCCATGAACACACAACTTTCTGAGTTTTGACAAAAGGACCAAAAACAAGCTGGAGGAAAAACTATTTCTTTAACAAATGGCTCTGAAGAAAAAAACCTGGATACCCACTTGCCAAAGATTGAAATTAGATATCTATCTCTCACCCTCTATTAATATCAAATCAAAATGGATCAAAGACCATATAAAACCAGAAAGTTAGGGACTGGGGATTTAGCTCAGTGGCACCACGCCTGCCTGGCAAGCACAAGATCCCAAGTTCGATGCCTGGTACCACAAAAAAACCCACAAAAATACGAAAAAAACCCAGAAAGTTAGGAACTGCTGGAAAATAACATAGGTGAAATACACAGACATATAGGCAAGGATTTCCTGGATTAAAAGCCAGAAATAATATCAAAAATCAACAAACAGATTATACCAAATTAAAAATCTTCTGCACAGCAAAAGAAAGAAAAAAATGAAGAGTTTATCTAAAGAATTGGGGAAAAAATAAATCTTTGCTAGCTACTCTTCCAACAGAAGAATAATATCTAGAATAAACAACTCAGAAAATTAACTCACAAAAAATAAATACTCCAATTAAAAACGGGCAAATGAATTGAATACACACTTCTCAAAGGACAGAGAACAAATGGCCAATACATATATGAGAAATCTTCAACAACTTTAGCCATTAGGAAAAGTGCAAATCTAAATGACACTAAGATTCTATCTAACACCGGCCAGAATGGCTACCATCAAGAATACAGAAAGACAATGAATGCTAGAAAAGAAAACCTTCCTATGTCATCAGAAGGATGTAAACTAGTCCAATCAGTAGAAAGATTCCTCAACAAATGAAAAATCCAAATACCACTGGATTCTGCTACACTAGTCCTGGTGTTCTATTCCCAAAGGAATTAATGACAGCTATTGTAGTGAAACATATGTACCCATGTTTATAGCCATGCAATTCACAATACCTAAACTGCAGAAACAGCCTATGTGCCCACAGCAGTATTAGTGAGCACCTCAAAACATACCTGTTATATAATAGGTGCTTTGTAAATATTTGGGGAATACATTGATTTCTGTGAGATATATTTTTATCTTGCTATCAAGTTTTTCAATTTATTTTGGCTATTGTGAACATCATGGGTGGTTTTTGTAGGATAGCACAAAAAAATGGTAACAGGAAATAAAGACTTCCGATCTATACATAGAGCTCTTCTTAAAGGACATTGGAACTAAAATTGTAATATGGAGAATGAGTACTAGAATTTAAAAATGAAGTTAAAATGTATCAGACCAGTTTCAAAAGTACATTAACATTTACAGGAGAAAGCCCACAAACAGGAATGGTATTTCATGTTCCTTGTTCAAAAGAAGGTGAACATGAATTTTTCAGAAATCTTGGTAATACATAAGTTACTGTATTCTGAGCCAATGTGGCAGTAAAATCTTGCTACAGGGATTTCCTATAAAGAAAGGTAATCATGTTGCAGGTTTTAAGACTTAGATATTAAGCTTTTCTGCATATCTTTGTAACGCTACATATTAAAGTGACTTTGCATGCAGTCTTCTAAATTTTGATTTTAGGTATAAGATTCTGTGCATGCACTATGTTAAATATTTTCATCTTGTAAGTAAAAGCCAACTTCTATATAATTTTCCCTACAGTATACTTTCTATATATTTTTGAAAGTCTCTTTCAAATATATTATGTTAGTGCTCATGTTAACTATATTAAAAGTTGGTAAATCATTCTTATTCTTGTGTGCCTTTCCTTCTAGATTTCATGACATATTTTTCCTTCATAAAACCAAACCATTCTGATGAGAAATGGAAAAAATGGAAATAAAGTCTTTGTAAATAGGGAAGGGTGGAGGGCATGAAGGGAGGGCTAGGAATGGGAAAAAAATAAGTAACAAGATGCATTATGTAAAGGTACAATTCCCAATGAGAAATGTAATTGTGTTGTATACCTACAATGTACCAATAAAAGAATTTAATACAAAAAAAAAAAAGAGAGAGAGAGGCCGGGGATTTAGCTCAGTGGTTTCACTCCATACCAAAAAAAAAAAAAAAAAAAAGAGAGAGAGAAAATAAGCAAACAAACAGACAAAAAAAACCAAACCATTCCAAGTAAACTGACATCTGACCAAAATTATATTTCTATTCTTGAAAGCATTGTTAATTGGAAAGATGCAACTCAGCAGTTAATACGTAAGTTTTCCTAGTTAGTGAAGAATCAGCATCAAATTAATTTAAGTTCCCTTTCCCAAAACAAACATAATAATGATTTAAGTGGCGATAGTAGGTCACTTAACAAGATATAAGGAGTTTTCAGTCTTTTTCTTGCCTTTTAAGGAAAATGAAACTAATTAAATCTTTCTGTTAGAAATCCATACACTTTTCCAAGCACAGTAGATAATACAATTCATATTCGCCAGCCCTCATTTTGCCTTAGAGAATTATTTTTTCTAAAGCTGTAACCTAATCACTTGTCTTGCTTGTGTAAAAATGGTGGTAAACTAAGATTTCTTTTGGGAGCAGACTAACCTAAGTGCTTAACTCTAATCAGATATTTGCAGAGGATTCCTATATCACATTAACCTTTTACATAATTATCCAAATATTGCCTAAAAGGATTATTGAATTCAAACTCCAGTTTCTAGAAAAATCTAAGGTTAAGTATCTTTATAGATAGATTGAGGCAAAGTAAATATTGTCTTACCCATATTTCCTTGACTTCCAAAATATATTTAAAAGCAACAAATAGACCAAGTTCAGTCAACTTTAATAATATTAGATGAAACAATACTATAGATGCATTCAAAATCTCATCTTGAACTTTTTTTCACAAGTGTACTTTTAAGAATTATATTAGTCAGTTTTCATTGCCATAATGAAATACCTAAGACAAGCTAACTTTATAAGAAGAAGTTTATTGATGCCCTAGCGAGGTCCCAAGTCATGCAGAACATGCAGAATCAGACCACGCTGAGGCAACAATCCACTGGACCCCCACCCCCGCTCCTCTATACACCCACCTGATTCCACACTACAAAGACACAGCAGACACCGGACCACCAGACCACGTTACTGAGTCCCAGTGCTCCTGGCCCAGAGGTAGGGGCTTCTGAACTGCCATCCCACTGCTCCTGGTCCAGAGGAAGGGGCTTCTGGGCCACCATCCCTCCCACCACTCCCAGCCCAGAGGTAGGGGCTTCTGAGCCACCATCTCACTGCTCCTGGTCCAGAGGAAGGGGCTTCCCTGCCACCATCCCTCCTGCTGCTCCCAGCCCACAGGAAAGGGCTTTTGGGCCACCATCCCTACCAATGCTCCTGGCCCCTATCCGAGCTCTCCCAGCTCAGAGGAAGTAATAAGGGCAGGCGCCAACAGCCTCCACCAAACTTGAAATGAGAAAACACATAAAGAAGTCTCAAAACC
This sequence comes from Heterocephalus glaber, assembly GCF_053883595.1. Lineage (NCBI taxonomy): Eukaryota > Metazoa > Chordata > Mammalia > Rodentia > Bathyergidae > Heterocephalus > Heterocephalus glaber. Next base: position 21,861,005 of record NW_028258312.1, read on the forward strand.
AGACTTCCAGATCACCTACAGCAACCCCAAAGGGAAATGAGATGGAACATTCTGATACTCAACCACCTGGACCCACTGAACTGGCAACAAAAGGGGATCTGGAAAAAATGAAATCAGAAATAAGTTCTCAGATAATAGGAGAAATTGTGCCCCTAGTGCAAGACATGATTAATAAATCTAGAGAGGAGCTCAGGAACATGATGGAATCCCAACATAAGAAACAAATGGAATCCATAAAACAGATGCAAATAGATTTCCAGGACATGAAAAAGTCCATTGAAAGTCTACACAGCAGAATGAGCCAATGTGAGGACAGAATTTCGGATATAGAAGATAAGATTGCAATTAATGACCAGGAAAAGAAAAATTGCTCCAAAATTATAAGGGAACATGAGAAATCAATCCAACAGCTGCTAGATGATGCAAAGAAGAATAACATAAGACTGATTGGACTCCATGAAGAAAGAGGAGAGAGTGCAGATGGCATAAAAAATCTGTTCACAGAAGTGAGGGCAGAAAACTTCCCAAGGAGGGAAAATGAACTTGACATACAGATAAGTGAGGCATATAGGACTCCAAATAGCCTTAATCAAAAATATCTACAAATAGGCATATAATTGTTAAGATTCCAGAAACACAACAGAAGAACAAAGTTCTACAAGCAGTTAGAGAAAAGAAACAAATCACATACAAAGGAAAGCCCATCAGAATCACAGGAGACTTCTCAACACAAACTGTCAAGGCAAGAAGAGCTTGGAGTGACATATTCCAAGACCTAAAAGAAAACAACCTCCAACCCAGATTGATGTACCTTGCAAAATTATCTTTCAAAATTGAAGGAGAAATAAGATACTTTCATGACAAAGAGCACCTTAGGAACTTCGTAAATACCAAACCAACACTCCAAAGAATTTTACACAATATCCTAGGAACAGACATTGAGGATCACAACCCCAGAAAGCAAAGCAGAATGAACCCATCTGGCATGACAAGAAATTAAATGTAAAGGGGGAGAACCCAACAAAAAGAAAAAAAGTCATGGCAATGACAAGTCAATAAGTTTCAGTTATAACCATCAATGTTAACAGTCTCAATTCACCAATCAAAAGGAATAGACTGGCAGAATGGGTCAAGAAGCAAAATCCAACAATATGCTGTATACAAGAAACACACTTAATTCAAAAGGAAACTCATAGACTGAAAGTTAAAGGGTGGAAAACAATACTCCATGAGACAGGAACCAGAAAAAAAGCAGGAGTAGCTATCCTCTTTGCAGATCAAGTAGATTTCAAACCAAAACTGATTAAGAGAGACGAAGAAGGACACTACATCCTTGTAAAGGGAGGAATCCAAGAGGAAGAGATGACAATCATAAATATCTATGCACCAAACACTAGTGCGCCCAAATATATAAAACAAATACTAATGGACATGAAAAGTCATATATGCACTAATACAATTGTAGTGGGGGACCTCAACATGCCACTGTCACAAATAGATAGATCAACTAGACAAAAAATAAGTAATGAAATACTAGAACCCAACTGAACTCATGAACAAGTGAACTTAACAGATGTTTACAGAGTCTTCCAACCCACAAAATCAGAATACACATTCTTCCCAGCTGCACATGGGTCATTCCTCAAAATAGACCACATACTCACACATAGAACATATTTAAGTAAGTGCAAAGGAATTGAAGTTATCCCCTGTATATTATCAGACCATAGAGCAATGAAATTGGAGATCCATAGCAAAATAAACTCAAAAAATTTTATAAACATGTGGAAAATGAGCACACTTCTGAATAACCAATGGGTCACAGAGGAAATTAAAGAAGAAATCAGACAGTTCCTGCAATTAAATGACAATGACAATACAACATATTGGAATCTATGGGACACGTTAAAAGCAGTCATACGAGGGAAATTCATAGCAGTGAATAGGCACATTAGGAAAACAGAATGAGCCCAATTAAACAACCTGATGCTGAACCTCAAGCTTCTAGAAAAAGGAGAACAGGACAACCCAAGAGCTCATACAAGGGAGGAAATTATAAAGATCAGAGGAGAAATCAATGCAATGGAGACTAAGAGAACAATACAAAAAATCAATGAAGCCAAGAGTTGGTTCTTCGAAAGAATCAACAAAATTGATAAACCCTTAGCCAAGCTTGTCAGAAAAAGGAAAGAAAAGGCCCAAATCCATGCAATTAGGAATGAAAAGGGTGAAATGACAACAGGACCAGCAGAAATCCAGAGGATCATCAATACCTATTTCCAGAACCTATACTCCAATAAGATGGACAACAAAGAAGAAATAGACAAACTCCTAGATACATATGAATTACCAAAGTCGAACGAAGAAGACCTAAAAATTCTGAACAACCCAATATCAACCAATGAAATTGAAAATGTAATTAAAAACTTATCAACTAAGAAAAGCCTGGGCCCTGATGGCTTCACTGCTGAATTCTACAAGACATTTAGAGAGGAACTGCTGCCACTACTGTTTAAACTTGTCAATGAAATTGAAAGGGAAGCAATACTCCCAAATTCATTCCTGGGAGCAAGCATCACCTTGATCCCCAAAGCAGAGAAAGACCCAACCAAAAAGGAGAACTATAGGCCAATCTCACTAATGAACATAGATGCAAAAATCCTTAATAAGATAATGGCAAATAGAATGCAGAAGATCATCAAGAAGATCATACACCCCGATCAAGTGGGATTCATCCCAGGGATGCAGGGATGGTTCAATATACGAAAATCAATCAATGTAATACACTATTTCAATAGAGCCAAGGACAGAAAACATATAATCATCTCAATAGATGCAGAAAAAGCATTTGACAAAATCCAACATGCATTTATGATAAAAACCCTACAAAAAATTGGAATAGATGGTCTCTACCTCAAACTGATAGAAGCCATCTATGAAAAACCAACAGCCAATATCATACTAAATGGTCAAAAACTGAAATCCTTCACACTAAAATCAGGAACAAGACAAGGATGTCCACTATCACCACTCTTGTTCAATATAGTTCTGGAAACATTAGCCATGGCAATTAGACAAGAGAAAGAAATAAAAGGAATAATGATAGGAAATGAAGAAGTCAAATTGTTATTATTTGCAAATGACATGATACTCTATACAGAAGACCCCAAGAACTCCACCAAAAGTCTTCTAGACTTAATAATCAAATTCAGTAAGTAGCTGGTTACAAGGTCAACAAACAAAAATCAATAGCTTTCCTCTACACAAATGACAGACTCACTGAGAGAGAAATAGGGCAAATAATTCCTTTCACAATACTATCCAAAAAACTGAAACACCTAGGAATCAACCTAAAAAATAAATCAAAGACCTCTTCTCTGAAAACTATGGCACTCTGAAAAGAGATATTGAAGATGATATCAGAAAATGGATAGACATCCCCTGCTCCTGGGTAGGAAGGATTAATATAGTGAAAATGGCCATACTTCCAAAACTGCTATATAGATTTAATGCAATTCCAATTGAGAGCCCAGCAGCATACTTCATGGACCTTGAGAAAACAATCCAAAAATTCATTTGGAAGAAGAAAAAACCCAGAATAGCAAAAGCAATTCTAGGTAACAGAGACATGGCAGGGGGTATCACAATCCCCAACCAGCAACTCTATTACAAAACTACTGTGATAAAAACAGCATAGTACTGGCAAAGAAACAGACCTGAGGACCAGTGGAACAGATTAGAACATGCAGAAACAACACCAGACACACTAAGCCATCTCATCTTCGATAAAGAAGCCAAACACTCTCACTGGAAGAAAGCCTCTTTAATAAATGGTGCTGGAAAAATTGGGCTTCAAGTTGCCAAAGATTAAAACTAGACCTATATCTCTCACCATGCACTAAACTAAAATGCAAATGGATTAAAGATCTAAATATTAAAAGAGAAACCCTGAACCAGTTGGAACACAGGTTAGGTAGAACCCTTGAAGACATCAGTGTAGGAAAAGATTTTATGAACAAAACGTCAATTGCCCATGAACTAGCACAAACAATCAACAAGTGGGATCTCTTCTTATTAAAAGGCTTCTGCACAGCAAGAGAAACCACCAGCAATGTGAAGAGACAACACACAATGTGGGAAAAAATCTTCACCTGCTCTTCCTCAGACAAAGATCTACTATCTCGAATCTATAAAGAACTTTAAAAGATCAGACCTCCCAAATTTAAAGACCCAATCCAAAAATGGGCATCTGAAATGAACAGACATTTATCAGACAAAGAAGTAAAAATAGCAAATAAATACATTAAAAAGTGTTCAACATCACTGGTCATTTGAGAGATGCAAATGAAAACAACGCTGAGATTCCACTTCACTCCCGAAAGAATGGCTGCTATCATGAAATCAACCAATAATAAATGCTGGCTGGGCTGTGGGGAAAGAGGAACCCTGCTCCACTGCTGGTGGGAGTGTAGACTGGTGCAACCACTGTGGAAATCAGTATGGAGACACCTCAAAGAACTAGGACTTGAAGTCCCATTTGACCCCACTATTCCCCTGCTGGGTATCTTCCCCAAAGAATTCAAAGAATCATACCACAGTGATATATGTGCACCCATGTTTATAGCAGCACAGTTTGTAATAGCTAAAACTTGGAAACAGCCCAAATGCCCATCAACTGGAGACTGGATCAAGAAAATGTGGGTTTTTTATAAAATGGATTACTACTTAGCCATAAAAAATGAGAAATTAGATACATTTATAGCTAAGTGGATGCACATTGAGGCGATACTCTTGAGTGAAATAAATAGGACACACATGTATAAATACCAAATAGTTTCTCTCATGTGAGAAACTGAAAGTGTAAATAAGGACTAAATGTATAATAGGTAACGTGAAATAGGAAGAAAAGGGGCAAAAGGGAAGGAATTGGGAGGCCTAGGGGAAAGGATAGAAGGGAATGGGATTAATATGAGAAAATGGAAAAATAGGAACAAAATGTTTGTAAATAGGGAGGAATGGAGAGGTTGAGGGGAGGGCTGGGCAAGGGTGAAAAATAAGAACCAAGAGAGACTATGTAAAGGTGCAAATTTCCAATGATGAATGTCATTATATTGTATACCTAAAATGTACCAATGATGAGAATGAATAATTGATAATGCAAAATAGAAAGAAAAGGTCCAAAAGGGTAGGAGTAGTGGGGGAGGGGGGGGCAGAGGAAAGGAAAGAAGGAAAAGGAAAAAAATGATGAGAAATGGAAATAAGGTCTTTGTAAATAGGGAAGGGTGGAGGGGTGAAGGGAGGGCTAGGAATGGGGAAAAAATAAGAACCAAGATGCATCATGTAAAGGTACAAGTTCCCAATGAGAAATGTAATTGTGTTGTATACCTACAGTGTACCAAATATATGAAGCCATTTGCCTGAGGTTACAGAAAAAAAAAAAAGAAAGATAGGATTCTAGTTTTAATCTTCGGCAGGTTGAAATAAAATTTTTCAACCCCAAAAATGTGACGGACCAGCCGTCACCAGTCAAACAGTTCCTGAATGGGGGAAAGGAGGACTGAGAAAAATCAAGAGAAGAGACAGAGTCGGGAGGGCTCCCAAGACCGAGCAAGCAAGTTTATTTACACCTCTCTTTTATACCCTCAGTGAGTTAGGTCATTAATCATGACCTTTATACAAAAAAAACCTGCTTCCTTGTTTGCTAGTTTTCTAGACACTCCTCGCCCTCATGGGCTACTTTGTTTCCTGGGGTTACAGAAGGTTCATCTTGTTGCTAGGGCAATCTCTAAAGGGAAACATCGGAGTTAGCGGAGACATGGTTCCCCATTACATAGTCTCCTGGCTATTTATAACAGTGGGTAAAATTAAAATGAAGCTTTTTGGCTGACACCGCTCCCCACACACAAAAAAAAAAAAGGAGAAGAAGAAGTTTATTATGCTCACAGCTTTGGTGGTTCAAAGGTCAAGATGGGGCAGCTCCATTTATTTACCCTTGATGAGACCTGCAGGCGGCATTATATCATGATATCATGTGTGCATTCCCAAAGAACAAGGTACTGACATCGCAAACAAGGAAACAGAGCAGGGAAGGACCTGGATTGCTCCTTTCCTAACAGTCCTGTTTTGTGACCATTTTCAGAGTCCCACGAGAAATGTTTAAAGAGCATGCCCTGCAATGACATTTCACTAGGAATCACCTCTTTAAGCTTCCACAGCACTTGCTAACACTGCCACAATGGAGACAGAGTCCAATCTCATGGAACCTTGGAGGACACCCCAACAATATCCAAACCATAACAAAGGTTGAACAGATTTCAGAAATGTAGGACATATACTTTATATTCAAGTCTTCCCTGATCCATATTTGCCGCAGTTTGAATTGTAGATAAGTGAGATATATAGACTTCCTAGAGAATGTATGAATGTATTACCTTGAAATAGATAACCATTTCTAAACATTCACCTACTTGGGAAAATATACACTTTGTGAAACTCTAGGTCAAAACAAACCACCTAATTATTAATGTTGTGTATATTTGAAAGTTTTAAAAAACAATTTATACTGATTCCTCAGACTTTAAGACTTACTTTTAAAAGATTTTAAGTTTACAGCAATTTTTTTAAAAGGTAAAGAAATCTCCCATTATACCTTTCAATTTCACACATTCATAATTCCCCATTAATTATGTCCACCACTAGAGTGGTACGTATGTGATACCTGATTTAATAAAAAACAAAACTCCACTGTCTTTTCGCTTGACACCCACACTTAAAGCTGACAGGTTTATTGTGCCTCAAGGGGGGTTGGCAGCAAGAAAGAAGAGTGAGGTAAAGGCTGGGACAAGAATATAACCATCCAGCCCACACCCCAGTGACCCACCTTCAGTCAAGCCCCACCTCCTAATGGAAAATCAGTATAGCACCCACATGATCCAAGCACCTTCCACATACATGAAGATTTGGGGGTCAGTTTAGATATAAATCATAACATTCCAATTCTGGCCCCCAAATGTCTCATGTCTATCTCTTTATGCAAAATTCCTTTAGTTTATCTCCAAGAGTCACAAAAATTTCAATAGTAGTAGCATTGCTGAAAACTCCAAGCCCCAAGTCTCCTCACAGACTATAGCAAGACTTACAGCTATGAGCTCTTACAAAAATCAAAAAGAAATACTCCCAACATGCAGTAGGACAAGATAAACACTTGCATTCCAAAAAGGAGAAATAAGGGGATAGAAAAGAATGGAACCAAAGCAAGATCAAAACCCATCAAGGCAAACATTAAATCTTATAGCTCTGTTTCCACCACCTAGAGCAAATTGTCACCAAATGTGAACTCCAAATAGCCTTGAGTGGCTCTGCACATACAGAATTGCCAATTGAAGCCCTCATGGCCTCTTGAGGTGGGACTACATGTCTGGTCTCAGCTCAAACAGTAACCAGGACCTCTTGGATCATAGTTCTAGAGGCCTCAGAGTGTCTGGATGTCTGGGTACTATGAATCAAACCCCAGGAAAACAATTCTGTGGCAGGGGTTCAGGGACTTTCTTTGAAAATGAAAACTTTAAAATTATGAACCCTTGGGCCTGGGAAAAGTAGTTTTGCTGACTTCTTAGATGCCCTCAGCCCATCTTTCTTATTTTCCTGATGTGAAGTACTTGCCTTTCTTTTAATGATAATCTTTTCAGGAATTATGCTCTCCTTTGGCCAACATTGCAAGCACTTCCTTTCTGGCAAAAGCTTTTTGCTTCTGATTCTCTTCATAAATCTAGCTAAAAACAGCAAGCAGAACTCATGTCACAGCCTAAACACTGGGCTGCCTTGAAACTTCCTCATCCAGATTAATTAAACCACTTCCCTTAATTTTAGTCTTCTGAAAAGACATAGGACCCAGGCAAAACATACACAAATTTTCTGTCAGAGTATAACAAATGACCTTTAGCCCAACTGCCCAAAAGTTCATTATTGCCACCTGGAATATGTCAAGCCTGGTCTTTACTATGTGCATTTTTATCAATGTTTAGCTTTTTTAAACTCTGGTCAGAATCTCACATCCAGCTTGGTATACAGCATTCTAGGACTTCTCTAGCTATCATCTCCAAACCTTTCTAAAATTGTCCCATGAGCCAATTCTGAACCACATGATCAGGTATAGTCTCAACAATGACCCCCACTACCAATTCCAAAATCTGTTATGATCCCTTTTCTTCTCCCTGGGACAAAATATGCGACATCCAGGCTTAAAATAGGAGAGGCTTATTTTGGCTCCCAGTCAGCTGGATCCAAGCATAAATCTACTCAAGTGGAATGGCCTGGATAGAGGAAAGCAGCTCACATCATAGCAGCAAGGATGCAGAGGGTAGGGAGGAGCCCAGACAAAAATTTACTTTGCCAAGTCACAATGCCAGTGACTCACCTCTAAGCAGGCCACACCTCCTTAACAACAAGTAAGCTGTAGTATCCCCATGACCCAATCACCTTCATACACTTGAGAATTTGAGGTGGGAGTGTTTAGATATAAAGCCTGACACACACACAGACAAATCATTAGCCATAATCCATATCCAATATCCATATTTTACATAGGGGCACTCTCTTGGTGTACATTCTATGGTTTTTGACAAAAATATTTACCGTTATAGTACCAAATAGAACAGTTTCATTCCTCTAAAAATCCTCTATGTTCCACCTATTCATTCTTTATTCCCTCCTTCCCCACCTTTGACTCTCACCAACCACTGATCTTTTTAATGCCTTCATACTCTGGGTTTTTCTAGAAACTTATGCAGTTGGAATCATACAGTAAATAGCCTTTTCAAATTGACTTCTTTCACCTAACATAATGTGCTTACTTTTCATTCATGTGTTTTTATGAATTGATAGTTTATTGTTCATTGTTCCTGAATACAGTACTATTTTTCTACTCACTTAATGACAGGTATACTGGTTCCTTCTAAGTTTCTCCAGTTATAAATAAAGCTGTTATAACAATCATTGGGCAGAATTAGATGTGGAGATAAATTTTCTACTCTTGGTAAATAACAAGTAATGCCATTGCTACTCCCTATGGTAACAGTATGTTTAACTTTGTAAAAAAAACTGACAAGATGTCTTCCAAGGCACCTATACCATTTTGCATTCTTACTGAATTAACAAGAGTTCCTGTAGTTTAATATCTTCTCCAAACCTGGTTTTATCAGTCTTGTGGACATCAGGCATTCTAATAGGTGTGTAACAGTACCGCACTATCATTTTAGTTTATATTTCCCTGGTGGCTTAGGTTGTAAACCATCTTTTTATATGTTTCTTTGCATCTTTAGTGTGTATCTTTCTTGGTGAATTGTTTTGAAGGTCTTTGATCTGTTTTTTTAGTCTGGCTGATTTCTTAATGCATTTTAAGAGTTTTTTAATATTTTAGATAACAGTCCTTCATTACACATAACTTTTAAAATGCTTTCTTGCAGTTTTTGGCTTGTATTTTCATTTTCTTTACAGTGTCTGTAACAGAGCAGAATTTTTTTAATTTTAAAGAAGTCTAGTTTGTCAATTACTTTTTTCATAGATTGTCTCTTTGATGCTGTATCTAAAACAATAATTTCCAATCTCAAGAAAATATCTGGATTTTCTCTATGTTATCTTCTAGTGCTTTTATATTTTTCCATGGTTCATTAGGTCTCATTCATTTAGACTTAATTTTAAGGCCAGTGTCTACATTCATTTGCAATTACAGACATTTTTAGAGACTATTTCCTCTATGAAATTGACCATAGTAGATATACACATATGTATGTAATTAAAGATTATGCTTTCTGATTGTTGACAGTTTAATTTCTTTTCATCTCAAAAAAGCAAATAGTGTTGACATAGCTGAGTAAAATACCAAAGTTCATCTTTAAACCAGACTTTGGTACCACTGTATACAAGGGGACTCAGAGGAAAACTCTAAGCTCAATACCATAGCTAAGTCATTAGCTCTCATACAATGAAAAAAATTTGTTAAACTCTACAATCTTTCCCTACCCATATTCCCTCTCAGGATGCCTCAGTACACTGGTGAGAAAACAAAAGCATATCAAGTCCTGGACTTTCATCAGTCAGACACTGGAAACTTCTGATTTCTCTCCATACCCTGCTCTCTTAACCAACAGCATGGTTTGAGTGAAAGATGCAGAAATCTTCATCCCTGCCAGACCTCAGCACATATTTTTACCCCTTACCCAGTTTAAAACTTCAATTCCAACACAGTTATTTAACCTATATATTATTTCTACCCTATACATTCACAACATTATGTTTACAAAAGAAGTGAATTAAAATGTAATATTTTCGCTTTTAAGGAAATCATAATTCAAACAGTAATAAGATAATATATTTAAAACGAAAGTGAGTGTTCTTAGAGTATGGGAAAGATGTAGGTAAAACCAAGGTTAGTGCATAACCAGGGGCTGGAAAAATATTAAAACATCATTACCACTCCTGCTCCTAGGACTGAAAGGGCCAGGAAAAAGGCAGTTATCAGAACCAGAGGAAACAGAGGAGGGCCTGTGCAGCAGGCTCTGATGGAGGAATACAGGAACTTAGGGGAGTAAGCAATCAATCTCAGTTTCTCCCTTTCTTCCCATCCCTAATGAACCCCCACATGCCATTTCCAACAGGAAGACAGGAGGCAAAAATAAAAAATGTCGATGTATCCATCCAGAATCACTTCCAAGGGCATGAGCAAAGTAGAGAGGGAGGACAGAGGATTTGAAGAAGCAGTAGGAAGATACTTAGAACACACTTAAAAGGTACTTATTACTACCTCTCATTTTAAATATATACAGATCCAGGAGAGAAATACATGTACAAAATGGGTTCTTCTTTATTCCCAATTTCTAAAAATTGAACCAAGTACTTCAAATAAACTATTAGTCATAGTGATCTGTCCTATGGTGATTATTAGTGGTATTTCATTCATAAGTTTTCTATAGTTCTGAGCTCTATTACAAGGTATCAAAGTTCCTGAAAATGTAAGCATATGAGAAAACTTCTGTAGAGAAAAGACAGTCTCAGATGCTCCAAGCCAAGTGCAATCAGGAAGACACTGTTTGAGAAAATATAAAATCTTTAAATCAATAAATGATTTGATCAAATGAACATCGATTAAAAAGGACTTGTGAATAAATTAAAGGTCTCAGAATCTAGATCTTAAAAACTAGAGAAGAAAATAGAAATAAATTATTTGCAAAATGGATAGTAAATACAAAGCACTGCAGAGGCCTAAAATAACAATAGCTAGTAGTTATTAAGGACTTATTAGAAGTCCAGTATCATTAGACATATTTAATGTGTGATCTCATATAATGCAAATTACCTAAGAGGCAGAGGATTCTGAACACCATTTTTCAAGATAAAGATCCATGTTTAGATACCACAAGTCCTTGCCTGAAACCAAGTAACTAGCAAATTAAGGAGGCAGGAAATGAACTTAACTGTCCAATACCCAGATCCTGCTCAATGACAATGTTATTTCATTTTGATCCTTTAGTTAAGAAAATTTAGATCTATCAGACACATTAAAAACAATTCTTCTACTGTTATTTAAAATATATCTAAACTACATACATTTGCAATTTTAGAACTCAGAGGGTTTAAGATTACATTTTAACTCTGACAACTTATTTTTCCGTTTATTTCTATTTTGTAGTCAATATCATATTGTCATTGTTCAGATTAAAAATGCAAATTATCTGTAAAAGGTTCTTTTTCCAGTCTTCAACTAGAAATACTTTTGTTGATTCATCTGTAACAACTTTACACTTCAATAATAGTTGAATGGCAGGCAAAATATATTGCTTCTTTTCAAAAATAGGTCATTTTTAAGGTGATTAACACAGTACTAAAAAATAAAAGTAGAAACACTGGCATAACATAAAGAATTTATTAAATATTTAATTTAATTGTGTGATTTCATATGGAGTCATCAACTATTTAAGAATTCCTATCTTAATAACTTTCCTGTGAATTGAGCTACTGTGCATAGTATATATTCATAGGCCTAATACATTCAGACATTGATGGCTATACCAAACTACAGAACACCACTAATATTAATTTGGGGACTAGGAAAAATAGGTTTTGCTTAAAACAATACATAACTATTTTTGAGCTTTTCATCTCTAATTATATAAAAAAATATTATGTATCAAAATATGTTTCAATAATCCATCAAGTGATCTAATACAGCACAGTAAATCATGATGTAACAGATCATTTTCAAAGGCTTGGTACTTTTAATAATGATTAGTATAAATTTGCAAGGAAGAATGTTAAATACATATGCATATACATTTTACATTCAGCTCTCCTCTTCAAAAATGAAAAATGTGGTAAATATTAAGTATTGATCTTTTTTTGTAAAAGGCTAGCATAATGTTGTAAAGAAGAAAATTCATAAGATAAAATGGTATTTTCACCATTAGACTTTGTAGAGATTTCAATTTTATTCCATATCCCACTCATATATCTTACTCTTCCATGTATAATAATAAAAATCTTGGGGGCCGGGGATTTAGCTCAGTGGTTCCGGTGCCTGCCTTGCAAGCACAAGGTCCCGAGTTCAATCCCCGGTACCAAAAAAACAACAAAAAAACAATAAAAATCTTTATGATCTAAAGATAATTGAACTGGATATGTATAATCGACCCTCAATTATAATTTCAGAGACAAGAATGAAATCGGATCAGCAAATAAAATTCTCCAATAAAAAAAGAATTGAGGAATCATAGAATTCAGAGCTATAGAGACCTTAGAGATGAGCCATCCCAGCCCCCTCATTTTAAAGATGAATAAATTGAGCCTAGTGAAATGAAGAGACATTCAAAAAGCCATTTGTAGAGCAGTGACACTAATCATGTGTCTCAGAGTGTCCACAGCTCCCTACTTCTATGTGAAAACATCCTTCTTGTGAAAGCAAACCAGTGAGTGAAGATGTGTCAGAACACCCTACTACACTTCCCTAAACCACAACACTTTAAACTCCTTCCCAACACCTGAAAATGTTATGCAAAGTTTCTGTTTGCAAGATTTACAATGATACTCAGACTGTCATTTGTCAACTGACTAACAAGTGCAATCAGTTTTGGTAGATTTTAACCTCTTTCTGATCAATGTATTCTGGTAGAGATGTACATTAGGGAAAGGCAAAAATCTAAAGAATATACTTGAGTAAATGTGTCTGCATCAGAATCTGAAAATAAAGAAACTTCTTTCACATTCTTTCACAGTGTGGAATGTAGGTGATTCACCAACAATCTCTGACAAGATTCAGGCCACCACTCCTGAGGGTCATGATACATAATAAAGCTGAACTCAGAATCTACAGCCTTATTTTACAATTCTTATAAACAGACAAGTACACAGAAAATTTGTGAAACTACATGAAAGCAATGATTGCCTGTTAGAGAACAGAACAATTGTAAGAAAGAGCCATTGCCACCCCAGAATTTACAGTCTAGAAGTAAAAATACAGATACAAATGATAGCTCCATAGTGAGTTGTCGTATGACTAGGAGGAATCACTTTCTGAAACATAAGATATGAACAGTGGACCCGCAAGGAAGATCCCCTGCCTCCATCCCAGTCTCCTAGGGCAGAGAAGCTCAGCTGGTCCCAGCACCTGGAAGGAAGCTCCCTGCCTCCATCCCAGGCTCCTAGGGCAGAGAAGCTCAGCTGGTCCCAGACCCCAGAAGGAAGCTCCCCTGCTGCCATCCCAGGCTCCTAGGGCAGAGAAGGTGAGCCACGTGGGCTCGAGGAGCAACCCCCCACACCCTGTGAAAATGAGAAGACACATAAACAAGCCTCAAAATCAGAGTTCTAGATCACCTATAGCAACCCCAAAGGGAAACAAGATGGAATGATATGATACTCAACCACCTGGACTCTCTGAACTGGCTGAACTGGCAACAAAAGAGGATCTGGGAAAAATGAAATCAGAAATAATTACTCAGATAACAGCAAAGATTGTGCTCATGGTGCAAAACATGATTAATAAATCTAGAGAGGACACAGATAAAAAAATAGAGGATCTGAGAACATGCTGGAATACCAACATAGGAACCAAATGGAAACCATAAAACAGATACAAACAGATTTCCAAGAGATTAAAAACTCCATCAAAAGTCTGCACAGCAGAATGAACCAAATGTGAGGATAGAATTTCACATATAGAAGATAAGATTGCAATTAGCGACCAGGAAAAGAAAAATTGCTTTAAAATTGTAAGGGAACATGAGAAATCAATCCAGCAGCTGCTAGACGATGCAAACAAGAATAACATAAGGCTGATTGGAGTCAATGAAGAAGGAGGAGAGAATGCAGATGACATTAAAAAACTATTCACAGAAGTGAGGGCAGAAAACTTCCCAAGGAGGGGAAAAGAACTTGACATACAGATAAGTGAGGCATATTGGACTCCAGCTAGCCTTAATCAAAAAAAATCTACACATAGGCATATAATAGTTAGGATTCCAAAAATCCAACAGAAGAATAAAATTCTACAAGCAGTGAGAGAAAAGAAACAAATCACATACAAAGGAAAGCCCATCAGAATCACAGCAGACTTCTCAATGCAAACCCTCAAGGCAAGAAGAGCTTGGAAAGTTGTATTTCAAGCCCTAAAGGAAAACAGCCTCCAACCCAGATTGATGTACCCTGAAAAACTATCTTTCAAAATTGATGGATAAATAAGATACTTTCATGATAAAGAGCACCTCAGGAACTTCATGAATACCAAACCAGCACTCTAAAACGTTTTAGACAATACCCTAGGAAAAGACAATGAGGATCACAACCCCAGGAAACTCAGCAGAATGAATCCATTGGGCGTGACAAATTAAATGCAAAGGGGGAGAACCCAACAAAAAGAAAAAGTCATGACAAGGCTTTTAAAACTTTTGACTTCATCTCCCTAAATGTATAATTCAATATTATTGTACTGATTAGTATTTTTCTGATTCTAGAGTTGCACACCATTCCTTGTGCTATACTGGCTATTTATCATCTTATGTCTACATTTTAATTGGGTTGTCTATTAATGAGCTTTAAGAATTCTTTATATATTCTGCTCATAGGTTATATGCATTGTAAATATGGTCTGTTTAAGGACTACTTTTCATTTTAATGATGTCATTTAAAGTTCTAAATTTTGATGGAATCTCATTTATCAATTTTTTTCTTTTATACATCATGTTTTTTGTATTCTAGATAGATCTTGCCTACCCTGAATTCATAAATATTTTCCCTTATAATTTCTTTTTAAAGTTTTATACTTTTAGGCTTTCTTATTTAGGTTCATAGATCCCTTCAAGTTATTTTCATGTATGGTAAAAAAGGGCTGAGGTTAATTTTTTATATATGGGTACCAGGTGTTCTAGTGCCATTTGCTGAAAACACTATCTGTTCCTTGGCTCTTGAATTGAGTTTACATTCTATAAAATGCTAATGTTAAATAATCTTTCAAAACTCAGTGGACCATATATGTGTGGTTCTATTTCTAGATTCTCTGTTTTATTCAAATGACCTGTATGTCTTTCCTTACACCAACACTGCCTTGATTACTGTAGCTTTAGAAGAAGTCTTAAAATTAGGTACTAAACGTCTTCCAACACTGGGTTTTTTTGTTTTTGTTTTAACTTTTCTAGGTCTTTTGTACTCCTACATAACTTTTAAATTTCAATATCCAATTCTTCATTTATAGCAAGTATACACAGACCTGAATTTTTATATATACCTTGTGTTTTCTAATCCTGCTAAATTCAAGTACAAGTTCTAGGGGCTCCTAGAGATTCCTTAGTATTTTCTCTGTAGATGATCATTTCACCTACATATAAAGATTTTGCTTCTGCCAGCCAATCCTGTCCTAGTTGTGTCCTTTTATTGCCAGACTATTTTGGTGGGGACTAGGTTTCAAAGTTTATTGGACAGATAAAGAGTAAGCATATCTGCCCTTGTTCCCCACCTTAAGGAGAAAGCATTGTATCTTCTCCATTTATATAAGGCATTCTCACTGGATGTATGGAGTACATGTCTTTAATCTGTTGAGAAGTTTCTGTTCTACTTCTAGGCTCCTGATAGCTTTTACCATGAACAGCTGTAGAATTTAGTCCAATATTTTTTCTCCAACTAGTGACAGGATCATATGGCTTTTTCCTTTCCTCTGTTAAAATGATGACTTTTGAGGGTAGATCTTCCAATGCTGAAGCAACACTGCCATCCCTATAACAAAACCACTTTCTACATCCTAACAGATCTGACTTCCAATAGTTTGTTTTGTTAAACAAATTTCTATCTATGTTCATACTTTTTTCTATTATCTTTATCCAGTTTTAGGATTAGCATAATGCTAAGTTCCTAAAATGAGGGGAGAGGTGTTCCTTCTTTTTTCTGCTTTAATTATTTGATATAATTTATCAGTTAAAATGTTTATGAGCCTGCTGTTGTCATATAGGTAGGTTTTCAAGCTAGGAATATACTTTCTTTAATAGGTGCTATTCAAATTTTATATTTCCTCCAGAGTGAGTTTCATTAATTTGTCTTCCAAGGTACTTCTTAGAAGTTGTCAAATTTATTTCAAAAAAGATTTTTGTAATATGCTTTCTATATCCTTTTAAATTCTGTAAAATCTGTGGTAATGTCTCCTAGATCTTGATATTGTAATTTAAAAAATGTATAACTGATATTGTGTAACAGGAAGAAAAGGTCTAAAAGAGCAGGGGAATTGGGAGAGGCAGGGAAAGGGAAAAAAGAGAAAGGAAAAAATATGAGAAGAGGATAAAAAATGGAAACAAAGTCTTTGCAAATAGGGAAGGGTGGAGGGGGTGAAGGGAGGGCAAGGAAAAGGGAAAAAAATAAGAACCAAGAGACTCATGTAATGGTACAAGATCCCAATGATGAATGTAACTGTATTTTATACCGAAAATGTACCTATAAACTTAATGGGGAGAAAAAAATATATGAACAGTGAGTGAAATTTTGATGAAACAAAGAGAACATTACAAGTGGTGTGAACCTCACTTGCACTGGTAGAGAATCAACATCGCAGAGAAAGGAAGTTTGGTCTCACCTATGATTCATGATAAACAGAGGTGGAAATTGAGTTGGGATGTATTTGGGACTCAGGTAAAGGATGGAAGGTTCTGCAGTAAGCAATCTGAATGTCCTTGAGCATGAGAAAGATTGAACAGTATTAAGCATTGGAATCTTTCATTTAAAAAGCAGAATTTACCAAAAAAGTATAAATAAAAATTTAAAAAGCAGAATTTTTTGGAATATTTTTAATTAATTACAAACTAAATCACAAATAATGTTCAAAGAAAGAGCACTCAAAGACAAGAGGTAGGGAAGAGAGACAAAATCATAAAAAGAAAAGATACTTTAAAAAATATTTGACTACCAAAATCCCAAGATGTGTATAACAACCAAATCCAGCTACTAAAGTACTATAAACTGATATATACATATAATTGTTCATCCCTTAAAAATGTTTTCTCAGTGCTTCCATTCAGTGACAGCCTTGAAAAAGTGTCAGCATTCTCTAAATCATATATAAACCTTCACTTCTATTCCCATTGTTTGAGGGGTGGCTTTCAGAGAAAGATGGGAGGGAGCAGGGATGACTGGAAGCAAGATAAATATCCTGACAACTCTCAGCTGCCTCCCGAGGCCTTGGTGAAGCACAGTCCTTCTCTGGCCCTCCCAGAAGCCTCTTCACCAGTATCAGGGACAGACCAGAGGACTTTGGGAAACCATTTCCTCCAGTAGCCATGGGGGCTGTATCTTGAGTCTCACTCCTATTAGATGTGGTGAAATACTTAAACCTAAAACTAGGGTATAAACCACTGGATCTATTTTTCAACTTCTTTTTTCTTTTCTTGTAGTATGGCAGATTGAACCCAGGGCCTCATCACTAAGCTTCATCCCCAGAAATTTTTACTTTGTATTTTGAGACAGGGTCTCACTAATTCATTACAGTGCCCAATTTCAGCTCAGAGTTTTGCTCCTCCTTCATTAGCCTGCCAGAGAGTTGGAATTAAAGGTGTGCACAGGCTATAATACATCCCTGCCCATGGTTTGTTTTACTTGGTACTCAAAAGTTTAACATAGTCTCCTGCTATCAGTTGACCTTTACAGAACCAGTGGCATTTGAGACTCCTATCTTCCTAGACATAGGCCATAATAATTAAGAGGCATTTAGAGATTTGGATGGCAAATTTGATGGCTGGGGAGAATAGCTGGTTCTGTCTTCTGTTGAATATCACCCTTCCTTAGCAGTAACCTAGAAAAGAGGGAGATTTGAGTCAGTAAATGGATCTTGGAAAGGCAAAAGTGGGTGGTCTCTAGAGGGAAACAGTTCTGGCATGGATTTAATGCTGACATGAAGAACAAAGTGGAGAGGAAATGATAAATATGAAGTACGATCAAAAATATAGAGAATGTTTAAATTTTAAAAATTATTGCAATAAAGTTGTGCTGCAATGCTCCTCAAAACACTCCCATCACTTTAACACACTTATCCTATCATTCTTGCCACCTTCTGAAACATTTCTGGAAGTCCTCCTTCCTGAGTGTCTGTAGTTGTGCTGTCATGGTTGCCCCAATGTCCCAGATAGATGCAAAACATTTGCCTTTCATGGTCATTTTGACTTTGGGGAAGAGGAAGAAGTCATGTGGTACTGATCTACTGAATGAGAGGGATGAGGACACAGCATCATGTTTGTGAGCCTGCCTTTCCCTAACATGGCACTCACACCAGAATTCATCATATTTTTTTATTACACTTTGTAAAGATACTCATAAAAGCACTTCCAGAACTGCTTCAAATAGTAGCAAGAATACCATGATATGTATGCTTGAACCAAAGGGGAGTATTTTGAGCATTAATGGCAATGTGACTTTTACTATAATTTTTTTTTATTTAAGCACACACTTTAGGCAGCCATTATATACAGGTGTTATGGAGAACAATGAAAGAATTACATCCTCAGAAGAAAATGAAGGACATTGAAATTGAAGTTCACTTTAAATGTGAAGATCTTGCTTTTGATCCTTTTTGAGGGTAACAGTTTTTAGAGGTAGAAGATATTTCTATGTAGCATTTTCTCTGTAAAGCAGAATTAGAACTATTTGTAAAAAGATAAATCATGTGGTTGCTTTAACAAGTTTGAAAGATAAGTTCCAAACAGGTATATTTGATGGAAAAAAAAAACCAACTAAAGAAAGGCAGACTACCAGGCTCATCCATGTGGATGTGGGAGAGGGTACAGGTCATGGATTTGGGCTGGTAATAAGGTGTGATTTGTCTTCCCACCAGCCATCAGCAGCAATCCCATGTATAGTCTAGGGAAAATGGATAGCTGGGTTGATTCAGAGTTATCAGACTGAAAAGCAACAGAATCAAACAGGAGGTAACTACCAAGAGATACTGCAACACAAATGAGGGAAAGAAGATTTAATTGTAAGGAAGAAAACTAGATGGAGCAACATATCAGAAATCTGGGCTTTTGTCTTCAATTAGAAAAATTTCAGGCAAACTGAAAAATCACACAAATTGACAACTATCTTTTATAAATAATTTTAATCTACATTGGCAACATTTACTAAAAATAATACCCAGCTTTGCAGAATAGCTTTAAGATTTAGTGAAATCAGCCTGAAGATACCAACTAACATCAGTCAAAAACAAAATTCAGCATGCAGCCCATACAGTGGAAAATAATGTATTCTCTGACAAATTACTAAATTACATTTTAAAGCCCAAAGTGATATGATATATCTATTAGATTATAGAGTTCACCACTGTAAAGTTTTAAATATCCTTTAGGCTGGGGTGTTGCTCACTAGTACAGTGTTTGCCTCATACGTGTGAGCCCGGGGTTCTATCCCCAGTACCTCAATCAACCAATCAGTCAGTGGATCAGTAATATGAATTTTGACTCATTCAGTTCTGCACTGGTTTAAAGGTGCTGCCTCAGACCAGCAGAATCAGCATACCTCAGGAACACGTATCAAGGCAAAGACCTCCGCCACTTCCTCTCCTATTAAATCAGAAAGTCTGGAAGTGGGACCCCAGTTAACAAGCCTGCCTGGTGAACAAGCTATACCCCAAAGTGTGAGATCCAAGACAATACTGTAGTCTTAAGGTATAAAATGACTTATCAAGAGTCAACCCAAATTTCTATCTAATAATTCTAATTTCAGTTTATATTGTCTGCCAAAGTTCTTCCACAAATCAGACAGAATCCAAGATCAGTTTCTTACTTCCAAGGACAGACTGACTTGGTAGGATAAAGAATCAGTGACTGCACAGCCAGAGATAAAAGAGAGCAGCCTACTGCTCTGAGTCAGGTTGTTAAAAATGTTATTTTTTAAATTCAAATTTGGATAAAATAGTCTTAGACTATAAGAGCCTCCTATAGTAAGGCTCTAGTTACTTCATAAATGGCTGTCAAGGGGTGTGTTAAAAGTCAATATCGTTCCTCCTAAGAGAAAGAAACTAAAGGCTCTCACAGACCATAGTCATGGCCATATCACAATACAAACAAGTCCAGGGTAAAAGAAATGGAGCTTGATGGGAATCTTTGGCCTCTACATTCTCCTTAAAAAGTGAAGCATGTGATGAAATTCGAAGATATTATTCCTTACCCTTAATTGATCTGGCAGCATTAGGGAGAGAGGAGAGGAAAGGAAAGAACGCAGCAGAACCAGAAATGGGGAGAGAGGTGTGAGCAAGAGAGGATGAAACCCAAACGGATCCAACCTTGACCTCCATGATAGATTCTCTATGAAGCTAAGTTACACTTCGAAAAAGTTTGGCAATCTTGTTATCATGGTCCAAAAACTTCTCTTTTCTTGTTCAGTTAAAATCTGTTTTTGTTTCTTCAGCAAGCATGACTGGAGATGGCAACAAAGAAAAGAAGCACCCAACATAACACAACATTCCAGTTTCCTGAAGGAAGTTCCCTTTGAACAAAGTGGAGTGAAAGGAAAGTAAGTAGAC
Source organism: Heterocephalus glaber (assembly GCF_053883595.1). Taxonomy (NCBI): domain Eukaryota; kingdom Metazoa; phylum Chordata; class Mammalia; order Rodentia; family Bathyergidae; genus Heterocephalus; species Heterocephalus glaber. The sequence continues at coordinate 21,882,039 of NW_028258312.1, forward strand.
AAGACTCCTTTCTAAGAGTTGCTTGTCCACAGTCTCTCAGTTGATACCTCATTAAATCACGCTGGGAATTAATCAAAGGCAATTAATAAATCCATGGGGAAAGAAAAGAGAAACAAGACATTAAAGTTCACTATGACTTAATGCTACTCCCATTCAAATATTTACAATAGAATATAGTAAAATTTTCCTTAATGCTTACTTTAAACTTTCAATTGTAGGAGTACATTTTATAGCAATTTTTCAAATGAATTAGTAGAAGTTAAAAATAATGTCCAATAAAATATAGTAACTTATTTCTTTTACTATCAAATTTAGAATGCCATTCTTATGACATGGTGGATTAATTCATGAACTTACTGTAAATTTAGAAGCAACTAGTATTATAGGTAGATAATATTTAAAATTTAGTTACATAATTGATGTATAAATTATTGTGAATTTTGAGATATTGTGATATCCTATATACTGCAATGAAATTATTCTCAGTCATCCACACTGAGCAGTATCTTAGATGCTAAGCCACTGCATTTGCATTTCTGTAACAAAGGATTTCATTTTCTTGAAACATGTTATGGCCTGGCCTCATTAATTCAGAAAAAAGAAGATACAATTAAAGAAAGTCTTCAGAGGTTCTAAAGTCATTTGAATTTTGAAGTAGTTAATGACATGAGTGCCATTAGCTTAAATTAATCCTGTTACTCTTGTAGGTTATATAGAAACAATTCATATTTTAATCTAAGATTTTTACTGTAATTTCATTGGATCTCTGTGAGAGAAATTTGGGACTAAAACTAATAATATATACATAAGTCATATGTAAATGAGGAACATATCTCATTATTGTACATAATGTAAAAATAACATAATGTAGAAAACTTCTAGAAAATTTTACTATTTTCATGGTAAATTGCTGTTGTTGTTGAAAATAAAACAACTAGTTTTTCAGAATAACTTGTAGCTATATTTTTGTCTGCAATATCCCTCCTTGTTTTCCTACTATAGAAATTTGCACTTTACTGCCATATTTACAAATGTCACTCTATGAAGTATATACATACGTTTTTATGTTTAAACTATTTATTCCACAATATAAAATATTACTTAGGAAAAGGATCATGCAGTATAGGTTTACCTTAAATCTACATTTTGTGTTTTTGCAAGACCTACGGTGACATTGCATAGACGCCATATGATTTTAGGGCTTACACATAGAGTTCATGTGCAAAAGGTGATGCTTTTAACTTACAATTATAAGAGGAAAGCATATCCACACCCAGGTCACTGAGTTTTGTCTCTCAAGCACTGGAAGGCATTCCTTTAAAATGCTTTCTTATATCTTATTGTGTTCTTGAGTGAAAAAGAACAATGCTACTTAACAATACTTTAATATTAATATGGACCAGTTAAACATAAAATTGCATTGTCATATTAATGGGTAAAGGTTTCTTGAAGTATGGTCAATGTATTGATTCCAGCATGTAAAACGGTGCCTGTAACTTCAGCAGCTTTCTTTTGTTCCATCAAGAATGGTAATTTTATTGAGAAAGACACAATAGAAGATGATTGATTGTCTGCTTTTGTCATGGAGATGAATTATTCCAGAATGCACACATGAAAAAATAAAAGTATTGTTCTATAAATTGGCCTTTAATGCTTTGTTCATTTGAGTTCATTGTTCGTAGATTCTAGCACAAGCTAACACTAAATAGTATAGTAAATAAAAGCATTTTTTTGCCAAAGCAAAATTACTTTCTTCACTAATGAAACTCAGCTTTATGAAATAACAGTGTCTGCCAGTGTGCTACATTTAAAATGTATAATTTAATCTATGCCAAAAGCTGAGTAGTAACAGAAAGTTTGCATAGCTATTATCATTTCATTAAATTAGTAATAAGAGTGCATAATGAAAAATGAAAAACTTTTATTTAAAACTTAATGGGAAAGCAGCTCACAAGCAATGCAAATTAAAAAGTGGTACGTTTAATTCTAGACAGTTGAATAAAATCTATTAAGAAAAAATATAATTGTCAGTAACTGTTGAATGACTTCAATAATTTTTAATCAAAAAATTAATATCATGACTATCAAATTTTCCAAGATTTTAGAAAGATAAAATATTAAAACAAAAAAATTCACCTATTATGTCCCTAAACCAAGACATTAAATACTACTTTGGATTAATGTAGTGCCAACTTAATATTTGCTTCTTGGGGAAGATCTTTCTTTATATTTGAGGAATGGATTCCATCTAATGTAATTAATCTCTTCTCTTATTAAATTAGGTTCTTGGATAGATTTTAATGTCAGTGACAATCAGATCTCTCCATCTATACTACTTTTAACACAGTTCCTTTTTGTTCCAAGGCATTTCAATTTGCAGAGAGACAGAGCACTTTATTCTAGATACAGCTATCACCTGGTGTTTGCTAAATCACTGTAAAATTCTTGCAACAGCTGTTTGTTCCTGGGGAAACATTCACTTCATATTGCAGCAATAAACTGATCATTGCCAATTAAATGCCCATTAATTGTGTAAGCAAGGATTACTGCCAGATGTTTACATTAGAAAGAAAAATATCCTTTGCTATTTATTTTCCACTTATAACCATCCCTTTTCATGTAGACAATTATGTGTATGACTTTTTTGTAATATGCAACAAATTTCAGTTCAAAATTAGTAAGTTAGTCTTTCCATAGGTCTGATATAACAGAAGATTGGCTAGGTTAAATCATGCATACATATATTAAAAAAGTAAACTTGAACAGAAGCACTTTTTCCAGTACTAAACAATGGTTCAAACATTACACCGTAATTCAAAGTTTCTATTTTCTAATTTGTTTAATTTGCTGTATCACATGTTTCCTAGGAATTGTCTTTATTGTTTATTTTTAAGGAGCAAGCCTATGAAATTTTATTCTTAAAAGTTGAGATGGAACACACTCTTGCACAACCTATTACGGGGAAGAAAACTGTAAAAACAAAGAATCCATATAAAATAAAAGCAGGGGTTGTTTTAAGATTTTAGCTAAATCTCACCACCTTTGCATTCACCTGGGGCATCATTCTCAAAGTATTATTTAAGTTCTTCTCTAGAATGCAATAGTGATGAAAGTGAAACATGCACTTCATAATGTATTGTCCCATGTAATTTATTTTTCACCACCAAAGCAAAATGGGAAATAAACGCTATCTATAATGAATATATTTATTACCTCTTTTAGTGTCTAAATAAATGGCAAAAGTTATAGAAAAAAGTGTTTCTATGTCAAAGCATGCCTATAAATTATGCTCTTTAGACAGGAGAGCTCTCAGAGAATACATCATATACATATTTCTTTGCTGTTGCGCCTTGGTGTTTCTATAAGGAATGGCAAATTCATATACATATCCTTCCTCTTGGAATAACGGATGTCAGCCCCTCACACTCCAGCCATTCAATGTATGCAAACAACAACAAAAAGATTAGGGGGCTGTCTGTCCCTCACCATACTGATCCACACCTCCTCTTTGGAAGGTGATCACAGGACACATTCAGACCCCGGAAGACATGAAACAGTAGCATCTGGCTCCTTAAATATCTCCACAGGCATTTGTAATGGCATCTTTGAAGTTTTCCCCGCATCTGTCACATGTTTAGACTGCACATTGACTGCCCCAGCTGAGCACGATTTTGATTCTTTGAGACTCTGAATAGTGTAATCTGTTTAAGAATAAGGCTCGGGAAAATCCCTCGTAATATCCATACACAAGCTCTTTCATGATTCAAAAAGGGGGTCCTCATTCCCATAACTGTTATTTTTTATGCTGAAATGATGCCAGGCTTTGAGTTAATAATACAGCCTACAATTACATTCCAGCTTTACACATTTTTTTTGAGAACCTGTAGTCAAAAATCACATCTTGTCTACTTTTTTTAAAAACCGTCTATAGAAATTGCTACTTGAGAAGGGCTCTGTAAATGTGATGTGTGCATAATTGCCCTGGCACCCGATTATAAAAGAAATCTGACCACTGTCAACTCACTTTGAAAATCATTTTTGATTCAACCTTTTGAGCATAAATGCAGAATACAAGAATAAAGGGTGATTTGACTGCAATGATAGTTTTAGTGCTATTGACTTTGCATCTATTAAATTAATATACTTCTTACAATTAAGTCATAAGGACTCCACTTAATGCACCACAATACATGTACAGACTATTTCTTACTACCAAGGGGATCTGCAAGCTGTATTAAACAGCCCCATTAGTACAGATCTGTTAAGCAGAAGTTCATTCTCTCCAATTCTATGCTCATCCTATTTTATATTTTTGAAAATATAACTCTTTCTTTTGCGTTTCTTTTGCGTTTCTTTTTCAGTTTACTCAATTGAGGGAAGTGCCTAAAAATTCCATTGACACTAGAATATCACAGGCTTAATATTTTACTCTCGTAAGGGTTTTAGAAGTTCTCCATGTTGAGAAGATCAATTGATGGAAAAACATGCTTCACACTAAATCATGACTAATTTCAATACATACATACATACACACACACACACACACACACACATATATATACACACAGCCCAGAACAAACAGAATACCACAAAACCACAGCTATTTTAAGGCAGAAGATTTTGGGGACCCATATTAAATATATATCATTTTGGCCATGATTCTCTTTATTTGTTTAAAAGGTAACTGACAGAATAGGCTATGTCATATCATTCAAAAAGAGGTTTCCTTTTCCTTGGTTAACAAAATAATATCACTATTCAAGTTAGAGGTTATAAAAATTAGCATGGGAAAAAATGTTGCCACTTCTGTCCACTGTGAAAGTCATCATGTACTTATGTGGCTTTGCTTATGTTCATGACTTTCACTTTGTTTCATATCAAATGTAAAATTTGTTCATCTAATAGTATTCGTATGTGTCTTTCCATTCACAAATACAGATTTTCCCAATTCAGATTTGAGGGAATAGTTAGTCTAAAATATTGGGCTTGCAAATCCTGATAAGATAGATATTATGGTTACCAGTGGAATACAAATGTCAGAGTGTGCTACTTGTTTCCATAAAACAGAATTGTGAAAGACCATAATGGGGAAGCCCCATGATTCAGGCAACCTTGTTATTCTCCAAATTAATAACACAGAGTATCTACCATGAATATATGTGGCTATGGTACATCTAGAAATACCAAAAACCAATTTAACCATTGGTTGCCAGGAAGTGGTGTGAAGAATGAATGGGAAATCTTTTCTTAACGAATACTAAATCAATCTCACTTCCATCTTTATGGTCAATCATCTATGCCTTAGAGGGGTTTTTTTTCATTTTTCTTATAGATAACTGACAAAGAATTCTGGAATGAAGTACAGGATTTTATGATTCTTAAGAAGAAACTTGGGTGACAAATTTACTTGATATCAGATATGAGATAGGAGATTTTAAAAGGCTATAAAAGGCTCTAGGAGAAAGATTCTAAAGATACTGAAGGAAAATATAAAGGGCCACCTTCAAAGAAAATATTTAGCTATTGATATTAATTGAATCATTTATTTATTCAATAAGTAAATACTAATTTACTACTATATACCAAAAACTGTGAAAAAGCCTAGTATAGTGGGAAAAAATACTAAACTGTTAGCAGTTTTAATTCTTGTTCCTCTAAGTGGCTGTTAACCAAGAGACCACCCTGCTACTTTTGTGAGCATTGATCTCATTTATAAAATAAGAAGAGCAAAACAGATAACTGTCTTCCAGCTCTAACGCTCATTATTGCATTTTTCATTTTTCAGTCAGACAGTGCACCATCTTGTACACTTAGCCCATGGGTTTGCAGATTGCCGCTCCAAACTCCTCAAACTGACTGGGTATTTCCCAACCTGACAACTGAATGCATATCTTGATATTACTATGATATTAGCCCACAAATACAAAAATGTTGGAAATGCAAAATTTCTAGCACTTAAAATGTAGCATCAACAATGAAGAATACAAGTTGTAGCTCATATACATAATGGAAATGCACCTCTAAGTTTATTACCTGAATATGCCAAAATCTCATTTGTGTTTCATGAGATGTTAGTCCCACAATATCCTCCAGAACAAAGAATGTGGTAATTCAATGACTACACTACCAAAAATAAAGGTTCAGAAATGACAACTGTGAAAAGCTTAGAGCAAAGAATTACTCCCTGTCATTTCCAAATTTACCTAAACATTTTCCTGTAGATCAAATTCAGAAAATTTTTTAGCAGGAAATGAAACTAAGACTTAGCTCAAAGGTCTTCTTAGAAAAAGACCTGAGGCAATCAGGGCTAAGACATCAACAATATTCCATAACGTAGTATGCAAAGAAAGGCATGAGTCCAAGAAGTTGCTTTTTGTTGTTAAACTGACCAGCCAGCCATCCCAATGGCCTCAGTACACGTAATACAAGTCAGATGACAGTCAGGTGAGCATCCTAGGCCCCTCATCTTTAAGAAGGTCAGACTGTTATCATGAGTACATATTATTACTGAGGAGAACATATGTTTTTGAGATATGAATGTGGAGTTCAGTGAGTTCCATGGAAATATGACTTTGGATACACAAGCATGTGTTGCTTAACAACAGGGGTATATTCTGAGTGTATTGTTAGCAATTTTGCCACAGTGCAACTTCTTAAAGTACACTTACACTAGGACACCTAAATCAGTAGATGATATGTGGGATCTACTCATATATGTGGTACACTGCTGACCAAACTGTCATTGTGTGACATATGAATGTAATTGGGTTTTCTTCCACCCAGGAAGTTTGAACACAACAAGAATGTCATCTGCAGGAAAATAGATGGATCTTAGCCGTAATGCTAAGTGAAATAAGTCAGACACAGAAGGATAAGTATTCCATAGTTTCTGTTATATGAGACATCCAAAATACAAGTAATTTAAAGGGAAAAGAGAGATGGTAGGAAACATAGAAGTAGACTTTGTGAAGAAAGGAAAGGGAGGTAGGAGAGAAGCAGGAAGGGGTGGAGAGTAGGGAGAATTAAAAGTGATCAGGATGCAACATGTGTACTTACCGATTCCCCAAGGAGAATGTGATTATTAGGTACTGAAAATATATACCAATAATTTAAGAAAGGAAGAATTTTTTTAAAAGTAAAGGCTAGAAAACAATGAAGTGAGAAGTTAATTTTTATGCACAGTATGCTCTCTAGCTAATATAGATTAGGACAACAAAAAAGCCATTCCATGCACCATTCCCATAGAACCATTAACAGCGAGCCTTAATATATAAATGAGAGGTGATGTGGATATAGCTTGGGGAAGAGCTCTTGCACCAGCCCTGGGTAAGATTGCCAGCAGCACACGGAGCAGGCAGGTACAGCTACAATGGGCAAGGAAGACCCGGAGCACTCCAAAGCACCTAGGGAACTCATGCATAAGAAGTATGTAGATTTGTTCCAGTCAGGTCCCTACTCTTGCAAAGCACAGTTCCAAACCCACTTTACATGATTAAATGTTTTGCGGCTAAGTTATCACTTAATAGTGAGGTTTCACTGCGTATGAATTTAAAATTTGTCATAATGAAAAACAATGGCCAAGACCATGCTGAACAAGTTTTATTCAAAGGTTTCTTTTCTTTTCCTTCCTCCTATTCTTTCTCTTCCTTCTTTCCTTCCTTCCTTTCTTCCTTCCTGCCTTCTTTTCTTCTTTTCTTCTTTCATTTCTTCCCTCTTTTCTCTTTCTCTCTCTCTTTCACTTTCAGCTTTTTGCATCACTTTGAAATCCTTTTGCTGCAAATAAAATACCTGATGAACCCTGTCTAGAATAAAGAGGAGTCCACTTTTCTCATGTAAACAACAGCTGACACTGACACTGAATGATGTGTAGCTAGTTTAAGTGTATCTGGTTTGGGGCCTCTGCCCTCGTGGACGTAAGACTCCCCTTACAGCTCAGGCCCCCTTTCCCCACCAGCCTCAGTTTTTCCCGTTATTACTGACAGCAGCCAGCTTCTGAGAAGACTATCACAGACTTCTCCTCGCCACATCGAGGCCAGGCCACCTGGGAATGTGTATGTCCGATCAAGGAAGGCAAGAATAGTCAGAGGGTACTGAGCAGCTATGAAGAGTGGCATATCTTCCCTGACACCAGTTCATTTCCTGTGGTGCTTATTTCAAACAGCCTTTCAAAAAAAGTTACTGCAATATTTTTTCTTCCTAAAATAAAGAGGAAGCCTACAGATTTCAGTTTACAGCAACATTGTTATTTTTCCTCTACTTGAATGAGTTATGAATGACAATCATTTATATATATAGTAACATATAGTAATGTTAACCCAAATTATGACTATTTCCACTGACAAAATCTCTGAAATAAAATAGTGACACTATTATTCAAATTCCAGGTTTCTTCTTTGCTGAAGCAGCTATACTTCTTCATGTTCCCAGGACCTTCTCAACTGCGCATTTTCTCACTATGATTCCTAATAACATTCCTTCCACTTTGAAAAATGTCCTGGCTTGGGTAATAAATTATACAGCTGCCAGATTTGCCATTCCCCATATGCTAATTGTTCCCAATTTTGCAATATTAGCCTAAACAATATACCTGATTCAGAGACCTATACTGAGGGTACTCTACTTGATCTCTCCCCTTGAGTTCTCCATGAGAAACTCCATGATCCAAAAATTAACCTGCCCCGTCCACTCGACCATTCTTGCCATCCCGTCTTTCTTTCAGTGAGTATCAGTGAGGGCCTGAGAGAGCACACAAAGGTCACTGCACTTTTGCCTAAGCATATGCTTAATCCACATGTTTAGCTCTGCATAGCATAGCTCCAGAGAGTCCCTTTCTATAAGAGAGCAAGAACAGATACATTTATGGGTGGAAATACCAGGTACAGGAAAAAGAAGCTGTCCCCTTCTCCAGAGGACTGACTGTGGCTCTCAGGAACCTTCTCTCTTCCAAAAAGAGATGTTGAATTTTATAATAACAAGGTCACCAAATAACTAGCACGTTTTGAAACATGCAAAAGTAATGATATTTTTAAAACTTCAAAAATGCACATTTTTGGCAAATAAAATGCTTGCCATTGCCATTACAAAACTACAAGACTTTCCAGGTATTGTTTATAAAGGTAACTTTGATTCAGTAGCTGGAACTTTCCCTCTCAGTTACCCCAGCCCCATGTGGATTCAGCAATTAAATCATTTTCATTTTACAATGAGTTTAACAAATAAATGTGGGCAATGAGTAGGTTAACAGTTCATATAAAAATAGAATCAAAGTATTAAAATATGGTATTAAATATAAAAACTACATGTTGAAAAAAAGGAGAGAACCAGGGAGTTTTTGCTTTTGTTTGTGTTTTTTGGTACCGGGGATTGAACTCCAGACTTGTGCTTGCAGGCAGGCGGTAGAACCACTGAGCTAAATCCCTGGCCCAGAACTGGGGAGTTTTAACTGTTTGACTCTTTAAGAGCCAAGGAGGGAAAGAAAAAATAAATAAATAAAGGGCTAATATTTAGTAGCTTCATCTACAATTCTGGAGCATCCAGTCTCAGTCACTTGTACTTCTGTACTTCTCCAGAGATCCAATTAGCATTTGTCTATTAAAATAACACAAAAAGAAGTATAACTCTTGGCTATTAATTTCAGAAGTCTAGCATGCTACTCAGCCTTGGTCCCCAAGAAATAAAGCTTGTTGGTCTATAGCTGACCATAGTTCACATCATGTGGCTTTGAGGAAATGATACCTGGAAGCCAAGAAGCCAAGAACTCCCTAGCAATTTGAATATTCAGAAGGACCGGTGTCCACAGACATCCAAGAAAATTGAAGAAAGAGCAAGGAAAGTGTGGATGGGTAACAGCGGTGGTAGAAAACACGAGGCAAAGACAAGATTAGATCTCAATAATGGAAGCATTTTACTCTAAATAAAATATTTTTAGAATTATCTCCAGACCAAAGAAAGTGTCAGGTATATAAAGAAAGGGTTTGCGTTTAATAAATCAAGTGATTCTAATATCCTCACCACTGTAACCCATCTTACAGGAAGGATTTCCCAGTAATCGTGTAAATGAGACTTTTTCCCAACAGTTGATAGAACAATAATTATCTAACAGGAATTTTCACTGTTATAAAAGCACATTATATTTTAGAGTAATCTTATTAAAAATCAAATTCACAACATCAACAGATTCTTCCTGTGCCACGTAATTACATTATAGATGCTTAATTGAAATAAACTGGAAATGAAACCTGGCCTAGCACAGACATGTACTGATGGGGAAGACTCAGCAGGGTGGGACTAGTGCATTAAACGCAGTCATCACATACATCTGCCCATTACAGTTTAAGAAAATATTAAAATAAGAACACTAAACCAATTAAATACATTAATATATAAAAACTCAACTACATTTCTCTCGTGTATGCAAAACACACTTGAAAACAGTGGTAATGAAAAGACTTTATGAGAAGTCTTTTTTTTCTCCTGATTAAAGACAAAAGATTCAGGGGAAAGGAAAAATTATGGAAATGGAAAAAATGGAAACAAAGTCTTTGTAAATAGTGAAGGGTGGAGGGGGTGAAGGGAGGGCTAGGAATAGGGAAAAAATCAGAACCAAGGTGCATTATGTAAAGGTACAATTCCCAATGAGAAATGTAAATGTGTTGTACACCTAAAATGTACCAATAAAAGAATTTAAAAAAATAAAGACAAAAGATTATAAATGTGAACTTATATAAAAATGTAAAATAAAAATCTATATTAATTAAAATACTTTGAATTATATCTTCAAGATTTTAAAAGTCAAGATTAAAGCACAGTAATATCAGAGTACACACAATGGTGAAAGCCAAGGAACTCCTATCTTTGATAACATAAATCTGCCTTCTTAAATCTATATATCCAATAATATTCCGTGATATTCTGAAATTTATGAGTACCCTCAACTCTTAGAAACACGTTTATTATTGATATTTTAATCACATTTCTGAAAATACTTAAAGAGTATTACAATATAACACCTTGAAAAAATGAAATCTCTATCTTTTTAAACATTTTTATTATGAAAAATGTTAGACATAATATATATGTAGAGAAATAAGTTATTGAACAACCATGTACTCATTCAGCTTTCAGAATTATCAACATTTCAACTAGCAATTTTGTATATACCTTGAGGAATTAGGTTAGTTTAAATAATTCTGAAGTAGTGATTCTTTACCAATTTGATATGTTTGGGAAATTAATTTATTATCATTCAGCCAATTATCTTTAAAAATCTGACTTTTTTATGAATTTCTGAATTTTGCACTGATTATATCCCAGTATTACATTCACACACTTTTTCCTAAAAAAAAAAAAAACACACAAACAAACAGAATTCAACCTTTTCAAGTGAGTTACTATTTTTAGGTAAAATGTACTGTATGTCAGAGCCTGATTTTCACTTTGGCATCATTTCTTATTAACTAATTGTTAGAACAAGCTACTCTGTACTCACATGGTGTTCACATCCTATTAAATAACTGAGTTTCATTGTCTACTTTCTAAATAGGACTTTATTTACAATACTTGCTCTGGTTTTAAAACACCTTATCAGTTTTATAAAGTTTTATTTTGCGTTACTTACATTTGTATGATCTCCTAAACCCTTAAAAAGGGATACAAAGCTAATATGAACAACATTGTAATTGTTGCTTTTCAGTTTGCAGAAGTCCAAAGTGAATCTTTGTATTGCTGAATATATTTGCCTTGCAGACTTGGAATTAAGAATATCAGAATTTTGCAATCTTATGATTATCAAGCATGCATTAAGGTATGCATGATGTTTGGGGGAAGGCACTAAGTAGAGAATGAGACAACCAGGTTCTAGCACAGGATCTACTCTAAAATACTGAGCTGATAAAATTGGACAAGTAATTTCACTTCTCTCAGGTTCAATTTTCTTAACTTGTGAAATGTGTACTTTAGAACTTATGACCTTTAATTTTCTTTAAATTCTAAAATTTGATGTGTGGTTATCCTCATCACAATGAACAAACATTTTTTTCTTTGTAAATAACACATTCAACGTTAAGAAAAACATCATTACAGCTTAAAAACTTGAGCTTCAAAAAGATTATGAGTTGGTTATATATGAATTTAGGAAATTAATTTTCAAGCATATTTAAATATTTAGATTTGAGCTAGAATTTTCCTGCATTCTTAAGATAGCTTATCCTATGAGATTGTATAAGCAAAAAGAAAAATGATAGGCAAGAATTTCCTCTTATTTTTAATTACTTAAAAGAAAAGCCAGGTTCAGATTCCCTAAAAACAACACGATGAGAATCCTCACAGTTATTTTCCACATCAGCAGTGAATATTTGTGGATAAGATCTGGAATAAAAAAGTTAAGCAAAACTAATTCATTCTCCTTGCCATTTCATTAAACATCATGTAGTTGACAGAAAAGTCTCTTTTACTCACTGTAGAATTTTTGCTGTTAAATTAGAAGTCCAAACAGTTTCAAGTTGGAACTTCATTAAGAATTGGGTCCATGTCTAGAAACACACACGGTCATGTGGTTAGTGCCACTGAGAACTCAATTTTTAAATTTAATATAAATCCAAATTAAATTTTGACATAAAATTAAAAACTTTTTACATATTTGTGGAATAACTTAAGATATGAATTTATACTTTTGGTTATACATTTTATGAAATGAAAATACAAATAAAGCATTTCTGATTAAAAATTCAATGCCTGAATAAATATATACTGAAAGTATGAAGTACATGAGCAAAACTAATGTAAAATATGTCATTAATTAATTGTAAAATAATGACTATATGTAATCAATATTTTCAATATATTAGCTTTAAATATATTACTGTAAATAATTTCATCCATTCCCTTTTAGTTTTTAAGCATGACTTCTAGAATATTTAAAATTATTTAAGTGACCCAAACTGCTTTTATAGTGGACCTTGTTTTTCTAGAACATTGGGTCATTTGAAGAAAATGTGATTTTGAAGCAAAATATGTTCTTGCTAAAATTCTTCGTGAAATATTCAATTTAGGTAATGATGAAATAAAACATAAAACAGATTACCTTAACTGAGGTCCAATTAATTCCATGAAGCACATAAACAAACTAAAGGTCCTAAACTTGAGGCCCTGTCTTTTTCTCTACAGAATAAATTTAGATTTATTGGCTAAATTTTTAAAATATAACCAGAATTTTAGATTGGAAAAGCACCACAATTCAAGTATTTAATTCTGCAGAAGGAAACTTATTTCATGTTATATTTTCAAGTCTTTTTAGAAAGAAAGTGGTCAAATCAGAACTGAAACTTCCAATTTTCAATCTATTTTGCCTAAATGTATGTAAAGGAAAATTAAGAATTCAACCAATAATTTCAAGAGAGAATATCTAGCAAAGAATATTAAAAATGGATTGAGTCTCTGTACAAAAAGGATTGAAATAAAAGTTGATTTTAAAAAGAAATATCTGTCAAAGAATGTTTTACTTGTAATCAATCTGTTACCCTTTGCCTATACCACATGAGCACAATATTAATATGGCCACCCATTTGGTCCTTTTGAATACAAGAGGCCCAGAAAGAATTAAGATGGGGAGCAAACTTAGGGCCAAACGGAATCCAGAAGTTGTCGATGTGAAGCAGGAGGTCTCCTGGGGAAACAGCACAGACGCTGCACCATTGACTCGCCAATTAATCCAAAGAGCTACATGCCCATTAGTTCAGGAAAGGGACGCTTGCTTGCCTGCTTGCCTAAAGGTAAGAGCTAGGTTTGCAGCTGCCAAACAGCAGGATGGCAGAAATAAATGGGAGGAGAAATTGGGACTGAGAACCTAAGGATTTCATTTTCTTGCTTTGGCTTCATAGAAAGACCCAGATGTCAAGCAAACTCGGGTATCTTGTGTAATATACAGAAGACTCATCATCAAAGAGATCAAAATGTGAATAATTCTTAAGACTCTTTTAAAAAAAATCACAATAGGTATACTCTACTGATTCCTATAAAATTCTAAAACAAATTTTCAGGGTTAATAATTAAAAGCCTGAATGTTAGGTTTATATAACTTCATGGAGCTATAAATAAATTTTATATAGATTATACTATCTGAATCAAAGATACTAAATTCAGTGACATTATTCAAACTGCACATTTATTATTATTTACATCTCCTCCATTTTTGTCATATGTGCCTTTTTATTATACACCTTGAATGTCAGAGTTTAAGATTCTTTTGATTGCTGCTTGGTTAACTTTTCAATGGGAATTCCCAAATATGAGACAGAATGATGAGCATCATTGCAGTTGATCCTGACACCGAGAAATTTTTCATTCTTACCTGCTCTGAAGTTAATTAAGACCATCCTGGATATATTCTTTAGGGAGGAATTGAAGTATTTGTTAATAATCCATGGGGCGCAAAAGACAACATAGTCGATTAAAAGCATCAAGCTAAATCATTGAAATTCCAATTCTGCTCCTCCTTTAAAAGAACTTGCACAAAATCACAAGAATCTTCATCTATGAAATGTAGCTAAGTGAAGCATTGGAATTATGCCTAGGAAAGTGTGCATAGCTTCCTTACCTAGAGTTGCAGAAAATCATTGCACGACTTACTTGCTATTTTAATACCCCACATTTTCTGCTGGAGATGTGCTGCCCTACTGTACATTATCTCCTGCTGTAATTGTGGTCTATTTATAGCACAATGCAGTAGATGAAGTCTCAACTGCAGAGAGAGAGAACTTGTCCTGTGCCACCCTTTGCACTTCTCCAGTCAGAGAGCACTTGTCCTGTGCCACCCTCTGCACAGTAACAGAGCAATGGGAGTTTCAGGCGGTCGACAGCTTCATCATTGCTCCCAAGTTCAGGTTGGCTGGGCTCCCAAACCTCTTGGGGCATACTGGCTGCCAAAGCACATTAGTCTCACTCTATCTTTAGGGTAGTGACTTTGCTAACTTTATTGGCTGTGTGGGGTCCAGGCCTACTGATATCAGAAGGTGACACATTTAAAAATGTGCAGCTAGAATACTGATCCTCTTCCCAGCCCCAAATGGCACTAATGAAAGAATAATGTTAAAAACCAGGAGGGAAGGTGAATCTAGTAAAAACACATGGAGAGAAGTCAGAGTATAAATTATAGTTAATTGTCAGAGGGATCAATATCAGATCACTTCAAGGAAACAGCAGCATGAGACCTAAATGTATAATATGAAAAATATTAATGGCATTGGTGAAGTAAATGAAACAACAGATCATATTCAAAGGCCGCATTATTAAATATATATTTTGGAAAGATGATAAGGAGAAGAGAATAGAGTGGGAAAAGCAATTAATTGTGAAAAGCACAGAAAAATTGGGCTTGGGTAAACCATTTGAGGACTTCATGGAACACTTAACAGAAACCTCCTGCCAAAATAGAAACGGATTAGGTAAACCTCTAGATCACGTCTTCAGTCTCCCAAGGCAAGAGAAAATTACAGGGCCAAAGTGTGCACAGGTGTGTGTGTGTGTGTGTGTGTGCACACCCACACCTGTGCACAAACAAGTATACATATTTTAAATAACAAAAGGAGAAGCTTTCATTTACCTCAGATACAGTTTCTGGGAAACAGATGGTGAAAAATGCATATATTTTAAAGTTTTTTCTAACAGACATGATTAACTCTGAAGTTTCCCTCCCTGTTCACCATGTTCCATTTATTTCTGGACAGAGCTCAGGTGCTGGCTCACCATCCATTCTGGTTTGGAAGGTCAAGGTTAGAGCCCAAGAAAATTCCTTTTTCAATATTTCTATCTCTCCTGACAAGGAAAGAGATTTTCTTAGCTTCAACACTTCAGATGTAGAATATTAAATAGTACAAGTATGTGATAAACCTTTATAGTTGAGTAATTAGTGAATAAATTACTAATGAAGGAATAAAGTACATATGATTCAGACACAACTTGTCTGAGGATGCAGCCTTGAGAAACAACAATGTGGATATACATTTTTAACTTTGGAGAATGGTGAAAAATAATATCCATCACCATAACCAACTATTTAGGAAATATCTTGTGCAATATGTAATATCTGGTTGAAACAACTTTAATTTGCTAATATGTTTAACAAATTGGAAACAATATAAATTCTTTCTACAAAATGTTTCCTTCCTCTTCTATAAACCATTTTCCCCCTTTCAGTTCATAACTCAGACCCTAATACTAAAGTTAAAGGCATAGGGTGTAAATGTGCTAAGCTCTTCAATAACTCTTCACTGTCAATCTTCTGATCTCTGTAGTCATTCCCAGGGAATCTATGTCCATAGGCAACAAAACAAGAACAACTAAGTTTAGTGAGTTGTTTAGTGGGGACAAGTAAGCACAGATATGGCCTGCACTGCATCTGTCTCTTCCATTCCAGGGAAGACGTAGGGCAGTGAAGTGTTAAGTCACAGCAGGATTCTGTAGTTTCCAGAATTTCTTTGTAGTCTGAGGACTGATTGTTGTGTCAGGTTCCCTTCATGACTTAGGATATAGAGAATATCTAATATCTAGGATCATATCTAATCTCTGCCTCTCCATGGGTAAAAATTCCAATGATCCTTTAGTGGGTATCTGAAGTAAAATGTCTGAGGATATAATTCACTGAGGAGATGCAGAGTACAAGCCCCAGTAAAGCAAAAGTGAAAAACTAACAGATAGATGATAAATAGATTAAAATATTCATAGATACTTAAATAAAAATAACAAAAGAAGTGGCAACTGATTTATTTAGTATGAAGAAAAAATGGCTGTCATGAGTGGAGACAGGGAGAGAGTCCCCACAGTCCCGGGCCTGACTCTCCTGACGAAGCAGAAGGTTGTGGAAGAATCATGTAGAGACCGAAAGCATAGAAGCAAAGTTGTACTTTTATTCAGCAAGCATGCAAGAGTACAGCTGTGTTCTCACAGAGAGACAGGCAGGGGTGCCTGAAACAAAGCCTCCATTGCAGGGGGGCTCAAGATGCTGGTTTTATAGTAGTTGGAGCCTAACCTGCCTCTGGGCTGAGGGAGCCCCTACTTGATTGGTTAATGATTAACTTAGCTCATTACTAGGGACAACAGGGAAGGGTCTTTTCGGGGGGCCTTTACATCTTAGGGCCAAGGTTCTTTTTCCTTTTGATCTTAGCAAACCAAGCTTTGCAGGGTACAGCGTGAAGAGGAGGTGCAACCTCAGCAGACTGTCAGCTTTTTATAGGTGGTTAAGCCTGTTCTGCCAGCTATCTGAACTCCTTTGGGGAGGGGCTTATCTCTCCCAGCCTAGGGGTCTCTATCCCTACAGGGCTATAGGCTTTTCTATTACATGGAGACTCAGGTTATGGAACCCCAAGACATGAGCTCACTTCCTTGGCAACACCTCCAAATAGAACTTGGAACCCTTGTTAATGGGTGTCACAATCTAGTAACAGCTGTTTCCCCAGCTCACTTGGCTGGAGATGGTCAACAGTGAACATGCTGAGCTCTTTCTCCACTTCAAGAGGCTGCAGGCTCAGGACCCCAGGCAGAGAAAGTATCTGTGAAAGATTAAGAAGATTGCTGACTCCATCCAGATGCTGCATGACTGTCACAGACACCCCAGGGACAGTCTCCCTGGGAGTGACCACCAATGACCTACCAAAATCAAGGTACCCCTAAGCCCAAGTCTCCCTAAGCCCAAATACCAATAGCACGGAAACTGGGAAGAACACGGGGCAAGTATCACCAGGCCCAGAAACACCCAGTAGCTCTGGGCAGGCCTCCCCAGAGACAGGCACAGGAAACCTAGAGAGTCAAAGTCCAGGGGGGAGATCAAAGTCACAGTCACCAGCCCCTGAGAGACACTGAGAAGCCTGGTGTACATCCACCCAGGCCTGGCTGCCACTATTAGAAACAACTTCAGAGAGCCTTGCAGAATCCAGGCCAGTGTGGTCCCTGCAGGAAGTCAGGCCACTCTCATTCTCTGAGCCCTGCCTGCCTGTTTCCCTGGGCAGCCAACCCGTCTATGGTCCCTTCTTCCCAGGCACCTCCACCACCCACACCTCTACCTGATCAGCCCTCATTTTGGGAAGAGACATAATGACAAGGTCTCTTGAGAATTCCATGCACTTTGAGGGCCTGTGTGATAAAGATCGAGATGTGTGGTGTTTGGACAATAAACAGCTTTTCACCACACATTGGGTAAAGGAGGAAGGAGACCTGTATACTGTGTTACCTCAGTTGGAGTTAGAAAAGGCCATTAGGCTTTCTGAACTAAAGAAAGATTCTGAGCTCTTAATTCATGAATCGTCTTGTATACCAGAACATCCTAAAGTGCCTGGTCTAGGATGAGAGAAATCCATCCTCCACAGAGCTGCAGGCCACTGGAGAAAGCTGTATTTTGTGAATGGCCACATTTTTCAGGCCGAACGCTTCAACAGGTGAGCTCACTGTGCTGTCTGCACAGACCGTGTAGGGGACTTGGCGACCAGGTATATAAGTGCACCAACTGTAAACTCTCAGTTCACAAGAAGTGCCACAAACTTGTCACAATTGAATGTGGGCAGCATTCTTTACCATCAGAGCCCATGGTGCTAGTTGATCCATCATCCATGGCTTCAGACCCCATATACACAGTGATCCCACATAACCTTTCAACTCATGAGGATTTAGAACAAGCTGATGAAGAGAATGAGGCAGGGAACACTAGGGAAAGGGGCAAAGCTTCATCTGGTCTAGGTCTTGAGGACTTTGACTTGCTAGCCGTGATTGGCAGAGGAAGTTATGGGAAAATAGTCCAACTGAAAAAAATCAGATCATATGTATGCCATGAAAGCAGTGAAAAAAGAGTGTTTCTACATTCATTGGGTACAGAGAGAGAGGTGATTCTACAGCAGACATCCAATCATCCCTTTCTAGTTGCACTGCCTGCTTGCTTCCAGACAGAAACCAGACTATTCCTTGTTCTATACTATGTCAGTGGGGGAGATCTACTGTTTCACGTGCAGCAACAAAGCATGCTTCCTGAAGATCATGCCAGGTTTAACTCTGCAGAAATCAGTTTAGTAGTCAACTATCTTCACCAACAAGGAATAATTCACAGAAATTAAAAATGGAAAATGTATTACTGGACTCAGAAGGTCACATTAAACTCACTGATAATTGCTTAACGAAGGCTTACAGCCAGGAGACATGACCCGCACTTTCTGTGGCACTCCTCATTTCATGGCTCCAGAAATTATGAGAGGAAGATAACAGTTTTGGTGTGGACTGGTGGGCTCTTGGAGTGCTCATGTATATGATGATGGTCGGAGAATCTCCATTCCATCTTGATGAGTGCTCTGATATCCCTTATGAAGACTCAATTGAGAATCTCTTCCAAGTAATTTTGGAAAGAGACATTTTCATACCTCGTTGTCTGACTGTACAAACTTCAAGTATCCTAGAGGGTTTTCTGAACAGGGACCCAAAAGAACGACTGGGCTGTCATCCTCACAGGGGCTTTGCTGATGCTCAGGAGCATCCATTGTTTCAAAATGTGGACTGGGACATGATGGAGCAAAAGTAGGTGGTGCCTCCATTTGAACCAATATTTCTGAGGGATTCAGTTTGGAAAACTTTGATCCTGAATTTACTAACCAACCTGTCCAGCTCACCCTAGATGATAATGACATCGTGAGAGAGCTTGATGGATATGAATTTGCAGGTTTTGAGTATATCAATTGTCTTATGATGCATGAAGAAGAAGGGGTCTGATCCTCATTTTTCAACTATGAATTTTGCTTGCGTTGCCATTTAATGCTTGGAAAAACTTGTTACCAGCCTGGATAGAATTAACAATTTCAGAGTAGTTTGGAAGCTAATTTTAATTTATTGTTTTGAAATTATATTTAGATGTAATACTTGATTCTTATAGTCTATAGTAAAGGATATGGAATTTTTTTGTTCATAGATTAGATTTTTATGAACTAATTTAAATTACAATTAACTAAAATTAAATTTTAAAAAAATTCCAATAATAATGAGCCCCAAAAGGCCATGTAGTATAAGTTATATTGTTCAAGGAAGTATTCTAAATTCAGAGACAAAAAATTATACAGAATTGACAACAGATAAATTTTTAAAAAGTGATTTTTCCTCTCTGTTGTAAATTTTTGAAAGAGAACCAGACAGTACTATGTCATGTTGAAAGTCAAAATGTATTATCTAATAAGAGATGTAAACTCAAAGACAAAGAGTTATAAGGATTTAGAAAAAGCAGTTAAACTCTCATTTGAGGAATCAAGAAATTCTCAGAGGATAAAACACGTTAGTGATTTGCATGCAGCAAGCACAAATAAATGTTAAGGAAAAGTATAGGTATATTGTGCAACAACACAAAATGTGATAGGCACTTATTATTAAGAAAATTTTAAATATAGTATTAAGATATGAACAGAATTTTAAATATTGTTGGCTAGGTTCCTCATGATCAAACTTTTGTCTACTGCTCCACTTTTGTTCTGAATCTGCCACAACACTTGTTAATTTCTCAAAGCATAATATTAATGTTCATAGAATGCCTGTTTGCCTATTATTTCTTCTGATCCATGCTAATCACATTAGATTTCCTCTGTGTATGACTGGAGGCAATTTTGCTTGGGGTTCTTTACAGCTCTTGATGATCAAAGGAGAGATGAAGAAGATCCTAGTTCATATACAACATCTGCATCCTTTAGAATTCTCAACATCACACGAAGCACAGAGGCATCTGGCTTTGCCTTAGTGTTGTGATTTTAAAAAGTGGCAAAGGGAAAAATACATCTCAGCCACCTGCCTCCTCTTTGTTTTCTTTACAAATTCTCAGGCTACTAGTATTGGGAGTAATAGGACAAGAGTAAATATTGTAGCAATAGGACATGTGTCATTTTTTAAATTTCCTGAGGTTAACTTGCATTTGGACAGTTCTTGATTCTTAGGTTGATGTGAATTTACCTCATTGTGGTCTTCACTGGGCCAAATAGTCCAAGTCTCTGTTACTGTGGCAGCTTGACAGACCAGAGGTGGGCCAGAAGAGGGATAAATTGAGAATCCACCCAATGAGACGGAAAGGGACAGCATTTGATACAGGAAATTGAACCATGGGAAGGAAACAAACTTGAATAAAGAAAATGACAACAGATTTTTTTTAAAGGTGAGTTTGACATGAAATGATTCATGCCAGAAAATAAAAGCCAGGAACAATGTTAAAAAAAGGTTCAGGCAAGGTCAGGAGGAGGGAGACTCTTACACTTTGATGAAGTACTCACAAAGTCCATTCCCAGGTTCAAAGACTGTTCACATCCCTTTCTTTTCCCTTCTTTTCCCTGTGCCTCCTAGTTTTGATAGACGTGTACGGGAACAGAATGACTTGACACATAACCACAAACCTGGCTGGCCTAAGTCACCTGTTGGGCATGAAACACATCACTGGCAAAGTACAATAATGGGGAGAAGGAACAGCCCTTATCCAGGATGTGCATTTGTCTGGAAGATTCATTTCCCAACAGGTGATCGCTTTCAAATAATCTCCAGATGAATAATGACTTCATTTGTCTTAGTATCATCTCAGTGGTCTCCAAGATATTCCATTTTAAAAGTACTCTTGCCTAACTCATGATGTGGCCCACACTATTTTACAGCAGGCATGTGTGGATCTCACTACAGAAAGAGAACAGTGCAAGGCACTTGGAACTGTATTCAGGAATTGCTACCAATCGGGACCGAGTTTGGGCTTTTAGCTCACTGATTTCTGTTGGGCCATGCGCTTTCTTAAGTAGGCAAGAATTAATTTCCCTGACAGTGGGCTGGAAGGAATTGGGGGACAACACAGAAGCACTCCAGCCCACAAAGCAGTTGAGCCAAGGCCAGGACTCCAATCAGAGCCACTGTGAAAATGTAATGTTGCTCAAAGATTTAAAACTGGACTGTGCCATCCATGTAAGCAAATATTTGTGTGTTTGGGGATGAGCAAGATGCTAAAATCATTCCCAATTCAATCATGAAGTGCTAGGTGGAAAATACAATGTATTTTTGTTCCCCTGAGGGACCTCTGTCTTCCTAACATTGCATTTTTATTCTGCATTTTCAGCTTTATGCTTAAATAATGGTCAACATGACAATGGGTCCAAATTTTAAAATTAAACTGTTGGGTCAGTTTCTGACATTTTTGTCTATTTTTCTATATTTCCCAGCCTAAACATATAGCTTCTTCGCTCATACAGATTTAAACTTTTTTTTTCAACTACTTACATTTAGCATAAATATTTGCATTTACTTAAGGATCTGCTTGGCCCTCTGGCCTTTTAAAATCAAGAAAAATTATGTTACTACTTCATAAAAATAACATCACAGTGACCTTTATTTTATAGGAAATACCAAAGCACTGCAATCTGATTTAAAAACCATAGCATTATAGAAAAAAAATTCTGGAAACAACAGAGACTAGAAATGGATTCGAATTTTTAAAATATTATTTTAAAGGAGCATTCACACTGAAATGCTTATAAAATAATTAGATAAAATATGGAGATATACTGCTATGGAGATATCAAGTTGATAACGGCAAGGCTTTGTCACTGGCTGAACAAATAGGGGGAATAAAAGAAAAATCACCAGTAATTATTTTTTGGAGAAAAAATTATTCAAGAGAACATTTTGCATAAGGAGCCTCCTGGAATGCATTACTCATGACCTAACACCTGAAACAACTGGCACCAAACACTACATGTGTTATGTTATCAAAACTGCTGAAAATCAAAATAAATCTTTTGGTTTAAAGACTGTACTGTGATTTATATATCTTAAAAATAGGAAATATTTTAGTATCTTAATCCATTTTAGCTATAATATAAAATTTAATTACATTAGGATTTATGTTGAAATAGAGTTTACAACCAAATCAATTAAAAGATGCATATGATAGCACTTTACCACAAAGGCAAAACATTTTAAAAATTGTGGGATTTGTAGGTTCATGGTCTTATATTTAGTTAGCTTGTACCAAAATATTCTTTATTTGCAGGCTAAAGGCCAAGAAAGCTATACTACAAGGTTAGCACATGTATTTATATGGCTTGTTCTTCCCTAGGTACTTAAAGTTTTTGCATAACACACGCCACTTTAGGCAAGTTTGTAGGGATAGAAGGCCAGGTGCCTGTCAGAAGAGCTTGTGTAGAGCTGTAATACAAAAATGTACTTTGAAAGCTAATAAGTGATCCTCAACACTATTTTTATAAAAAATGGTTTTGGTGCCTCTCCAATAGTAATGATTAAGTTTATTACTAAGTTTCATTTTTTACTTACTCAGGCATAATTGTAGTATCACTAAAAAAATGAAATTAAAGAAAGGGAATAGGTTGGTGATGAAAAAATAAATCTTATTCATGTTCTTCCCATGGCTTTAATAGTTTTCCTAATTTGAGGATGACACATCAGAAAGAGGGTTGTCAGATTTAGCAAATCAATTAGAATCTCAAGTAAATATATACATATAGTCCAAACATTACATGGGATACACACTGAAAATATTCATTCATGATGTCCATTTTATGTATAATGGTGTATAGAAGGCAAAATTTTGTCTCTGAACCTTCTTTCTCTCACTGTATATCAACTCGAGTCATCACCAGTTCTGAGTAGGTTCCATCCCCTACATGGCTGTTAAGTCTCCCGTCAAGTTCTTCCTTTGATGACAGAGACAGTGGTTTGAGACACCACGGACCCTCATGTAGAGCTAGATCAGCTCCAGTGCTTACTTCTGCTTTCTTTGCTTCTCTCCTAGCACGCCTAGTGCTATTTAGTAAATCCTGTGTGTACAGATTTGTACTCAGTTATCTTTGGGGAAAAAGGAAAATCAGAGAGCTGTCAGCATGTGACAAAGGCACAAGTCTACTCACCTTCCACTCAAATAAACCTACTCTTCCATGTACAAAAAGTGTGTTTCAACTAATATGCAGTTACAGCAAGAGATGTTGGGGAGAAGAGACTCGTTAAAATAGGCACAAATATTTTTGTAAAATAATGAGAGTGAGATGAATTTGTAATCACTTAAAAGACAAACTCAATAAAAAATCTGCAAAATCCTCCATCTGTTTTGAGACCTGGAATGTCTTTGTTTTCATAGACCCTAATATCAAGCTAAATGTGGGTATCATTCATGTATTTCATGTAATTCAGCCCTATTGTAGTCTTTGGAGAGGCATGCTATTTTTAGTTTCTTTCATCAAGTTTTCATGAAATATTATTTCCCCTGTTGTTTCACTCATGAAAAAACATCTGACTTCAACAGATTAAAACTGGCTAAAAAAGAAAAAAAAAAAAAGTGATCGTGTTTCAGATTGGTGCTGTCTTGAGACACCTTTCTTTTCCAATTCCTTCTTGCTGTAGTTTCTTCAAGGCAGGTCATTTGTAAACCTTAATGTTTTCAAGTGTTTTTTAAGGGTGTCAGTGGTATGCAGGTACTGTAGAAAGAGACCCCTACTTGTCTTCTAAAGTGACCCACCCTTCCTTAGAGCCACATGGCTCTCAATGCCAGGAATGCAAAAGCTATGCACATCTTTGAAAAAAAAATGTTTATTTTGTAATGGTTTCTTAAGCCTTCCTTAAATTGAACCAGAAATGAAAATTCAGCACTATACCATTTTTTTATCCCCCTTACATACTGTTATGTAAATGAAGAATTATTCCAGAGAAAGGCATCTTTACTTTTACTGTTATTGCCGTATGCTTTCCATGAGCAAATACATCTTTCATCATGCTATAGCAAATTGGTGTTTTAAGATGTGTTTTTGAAAAAACTGCATTATGCCTTGAAAGTACATAATAACTATGTTAAACAACTTTATTTTTGAAAAAAGAAATCTTGCATTTTATGTTATCTACTGTAGTCACTTTATGTTTAATATGAATTGAACACACACTCTGTCAGATGAACTTTCTGGTGACAAACTTTGAAATTGACATATTAGAGCTGATTTGAAGATGTCAAAATACCATAGAGCTGTCTACACATAATGGACATAGAATTTTACAGATGGTGGACAGCTGATTTACAAGTTGGCAATGTTAGACTATCCACTGCAAGTTAAATTTATAGCACACAATCTATCTTCCATGGCTGGTATAAGCAGCTTTTAGCATATTATTTACTACAATAATGTCCTTTCTATATTTAAACTTTGCCATTAATTTTATGTTTTGAGTAAAATAGTACACATGTAACCCCAAATTTTGTTGTAAGATGCTTTAACATACAAATCTGAGAACAATCTATTAAAACCAGACATCCTAGTCAATTATGAAATTATCTCTGAATTGCTCCACAGGACCATGGTGAGACCTAGTTTACAACTTTCATCTCTCATGGATTGGCCTTAAAAGTGAAAATTCAAGAAGACTCATATATGTAAATGAACCCATGTAAAAATATTTCTGAAATAGCTGCTATTATAATGTGGACAGTTCAGGGATTTGGAAGGTATTATACAATGAATATTAAATTAAATGAACAACTTCTCATGGGTGAACATAGCCTTTAATAAAGGCTACTGATGTTGGGCTCTCCATCAGCATCACAATTTATTCTTCATAATAATACTTTGAATTTGTATTGGGCTTCACAATATGACAAGTACTTTTACCTATAAAGTAGTCCCTCTCCAATTTTAGTTTCTATTATGAGAATTTCAAATATATGCAAATTAGCTTCTATATATTTTTTTGAAACTTCTAGAATATAAGTTCCAGTCGATTCTACAGAAGAACATTTTGTAATAGGAAACTGAGTGTAGGAAGCCTCAAAGGGAAGTTAAAAGGGGTTGTCTAGAAATAGATTCTTACTATAGAATCTTTGAAAAGATAAAGATTTAAATCCAAAAACCACATTTGGATGAGAAAAGCAATGGAAGTAAAAGGACCCAATAGACAAGAAGTTCCTCGGGTGGGATGGCTAAAACTATATAACCCAGGCTATCAGGTAGGCCATGGTGAAACACCCTAAGCATTCAACTTACTCCATGCATTGTTAATACCACTTTCAGAGGCTGGGAATCAACAAGTTCAATTCATAAATCACAGAAGCATTAAGCATTTGGTCAAAAGCAAAGATGGAATCGAGATTTTTTTCTTTTTTCTTTTCTTTTTTAATTAAATTCTTTTATTGGTACATTGTAGGTATACAACACAATTACATTTCTCATTGGGAATTGTACCTTTATATAATGCACCTTGGTTCTTATTTTTTCCCCATGCCTAGCCCTTCCTTCAAGCCCTCGACCCTTCCCTATTTACAAAGACTTTATTTCCATTTTTGCCATTTCTCATCATTTTTCCTTTCCCTTCTTGCCTTTCCCCTGCCCTTCCCACTACCCTTACCCCTTTGGACCTTTTCTTCCTATTTTATATTATCGATTATTTATTCTAATCATTGGTACATTTTAGGTATACAATATAATGACATTCATCATTGGAAATTTGCACCTTTACATAGTCTCTCTTGGATCTTATTTTTCACCCTTGCCCAGCTCTCCCTTCAACCCCTCCATTCCTCCCTATTTACAAAGATTTTGTTCCTATTTTTCCATTTTCTCATATTAATCCCATTCCCTTCTATCCTTTCCCCTAGCCCTCCCACTTCCTTCCCCTTTGACCCTTTTCTTCCTATTTCACAATACCTATTATACATTCAGTCCTTATTTACACTTTCAGTTCTCACACCAGAGAAACTATTCAGTATTTACACATGTGTGTCCTATTTATTTCACTCAAGAGTATCACCTCAATGTGCATCCACTTAGCTATAAATGTCTCTAATTTCTCATTTTTTATGGCTGAGTAGTACTCCATTTATAAAAAAAAAAACACACATTTTCTTGATCCAGTCTCCAGTTGATGGGCATTTGGGCTGTTTCCAAGTTTTAGCTATTACAAACTGTGCTGCTATGAACATGGGTGCACATATATCGCTGTGGTATGATTCTTTTAATTCTCTGGGGAAGATCCCCAGCAGTGGAATAGCGGGATCAAATGGGACTTCAAGTCCCAGTTCTTTGAGGTATCTCCATACTGATTTCCACAGTGCTTGCACCAGCCTACACTCCCACCAGCAGTGGAGCAGGGTTCCTCTTTCCCCACAGCCCTCCCAGCATTTGTTATTGGTTGATTTCATGATAGCAGCCATTCTTTCTGGAGTGAAGTGGAATCTCAGCAGTGTTTTCATTTCCATCTCTCGAATGACCAGTGATGTTGAACATTTTTTCATGAATTTATTTGCTATTTCTACTTCTTTGTCTGAGAAATGTCTGTTCATTTCAGATGCCCATTTTCGGATTGGGTCTTTAAATGTGGTAGGTCTGATCTTTTTAAATTCTTTATAGATTTGAGATAGTAGACCTTTGTCCGAGGAAGAGCAGGTGAAGATTTTTTCCCACATTGTGGGTTGTCTGTTCACACTGCTGGTGGTTTCTCTTGCTGTGCAGAAGCCTTTTAATAAGAAGAGATCCCACTTGTTGATTGTTTGTGGTAGTTCACAGGCAACTGATGTTTTGTTCATAAAATTTTTTCCTACACCAATGTCTTCAAGGGTTCTACCTAACCTCTGTTCCAACTGGTTCAGAGTTTCTATTTTAATATTTAGATCTTTAATCCATTTGCATTTTAGTTTAGTGCATGGTGAGAGATATAGGTCTAGTTTTAATCTTTGGCAAGTTGAAGCCCAATTTTTCCAGCACCATTTATTAAAGAGGCCATCTTTCCTCTAGTGAGGATGTTTGGCTCCTTTATTGAAGATGAGATGGCTGAGTGTGTCTGGCATTGTTTCTGCATCTTCTAATCTGTTCCACTGGTCCAGAGGTCTGTTTCTTTGCCAGTACCATGCTGTTTTTATCACTGTAACTTTGTAGTATAGTTGCAGGTTGGGGATTGTGATACCCCCTGCCATGTCTCTGTTACCTAGAATTGCTTTTCCTATTCTGGGTTTCTTCTTGTTCAAAATGAATTTTTGGATTGTTTTCTCAAGGTCTATGAAGTGTGCTGCTGGGATCTCAATTGGAATTGCATTAAATCTATATAACATTTTTGGAAGTATGGCCATTTTCACTATATTAATCCTTAATACCCAGGAGCAGGGGACGTCTGTCCATTTTCTGATATCATCTTCAATCTCTCTTTTTAGAATGCCATAGTTTTCAGAGAAGAGGTCTTTGATTTCTTTTATTAGGTTGATTCTTAGGTATTTCAGTTTTTTGGATAGTACTGTGAAAGGAATTATTTGCCCTATTTCTCTCTCAGTGAGTCTGTCATTTGTGTAGAGAAAAGCTATTGATTTTTTGTGTATTGACCTTGTAACTAGCTACTTGACTGAATTTGGTTATTAAGTCTAGAAGACTTTTGGTGGAGTTCTTGGGGTCTTCTATATAGAGTATCATCTCATCTGCAAATAATGACAGTTTTACTTCTTCATTATCTATCTTTATTCCTTTTATTTCTTTCTCTTGTCTAATTGTCGTCGCTAATGTTTCCAGAACTATATTGAACAAGAGTGGTGATAGTGGACATCCTTGTCTTGTTCCTGATTTTAGTGTGAAGGATTTCAGTTTTTGACCATTTAGTATGATATTGGATGTTGGTTTTTCATAGATGGCTTCTATTAGTTTGAGGTAGAGACCATCTATTCCAGCTTTTTGTAGGGTTTTTATCATAAATGCATTTTGGAATTTGTCAAATGCTTTTTCTGCATCTATGGAGATAATTATATGGTTTTTGTCCTTGGCTCTATTGACAGAGTGTATTACATTGATTGATTTGTGTATATTGAGCCACTTCTCCATCCCTGGGATGAATCCCACTTGGTCAGGGTGTATGATCTTCTTGATGGTCTTCTGCATCCTGTTTGTCATTATCTTATTAAGGATTTTTGCATCTATGTTCATTAGTGAGATTGGCCTATAGTTCTCTTTTTCCATTGGGTCTTTCTTTGCTTTGGGGATCAAGGTGATGCTTGCTTCCAGGAATGAATTTGGGAGTATTGCTTCCCTTTCAATTTCAGTGAAGAGTTTAAACAGTAGTGGCAGCAGTTTCTCGCTAAATGTCTTGTAGAATTCAGCAGTGAAGCCATCAGGGCCCGGGCTTTTCTTAGGTGATAAGTTTTTAATTACATTTTCAATTTCATTGGTTGATATTGGGTTGTTTAGAATTTTTATGTCTTCTTCATTCAACTTTGGTAATTCATATGTATCTAGGAATCTGTCCATTTCTTCTGTGTTGTCCATTTATTGGCGTATAGGTTCTGGAAGTAGGTATTGATGATCCTCTGGATTTCTGCTGGGTCTGTTGTTATTTTACCCTTTTCATTCCTAATTGCATGGATTTGGGCCTTTTCTTTCCTTTTTCTGACAAGTTTGGCTAAGGGTTTGTCAATTTTGTTCATTCTTTCAAAGACCAACCTTGGCTTCCTTGATTTTTTTCTATCATTCTCTTAGTCTCCATTGCATTGATTTCTCCTCTGATCTTTATAATTTCCTCCCTTGTGTGAGCTTTGGGGTTGTCCTGTTCTTCTTTTCCTGGAAGCTTGAGGTTGAGCAACAGGTTGTTTAATTGGGCTCGTTCTGTTTTCCTAATATATGTATTCACTGCTATGAATTTCCCTTGTAAGACTGCTTTCATTGTGTCCCACAGATTCCGATATGTTGTATTGTGACTGTCATTTAATTGAAGGAACTCTCTGAGTTCTTCTTTAATTTCCTCTGTGATCCATTGGTTATTCAGAAGTGTGTTGTTCAATTTCCACGTGTGTATGAAATTTTTTGAGTTTCTTTTGCTATGGATCTCCAATTTCATTGCTCTATGGTCTGATAATATACAGGGGATAACTTCAATTCCTTTGCACTTACTTAAATATGTTCTATGTGTGAGTATGTGGTCTATTTTGGAGAATGACCCATGTGCAGCTGAGAAGAATGTGTATTCTGATTTTGTAGGGTGGAACACTCTGTAAACATCTGTTAAGTTCATTTGTTCAAGAGTTCAATTGAGTTCTAGTATTTCATTACTTATTTTTAGTCTAGTTGAGCTATCTATTTGTGACAGTGGGGTGTTGAGGTCCCCCACTACAATTGTATTAGTGTATATATGACTTTTCATGTGCATTAGTATTTGTTTTATACAGTTGGGAGCACTAGTGTTTTGTGCATAGATATTTATGATTGTCATCTCTTCCTCTTGGATTCTTCCCTTTACAAGGATGTAGTGTCCTTCTTCATCTCTCTTAATCAGTGTTGGTTTGAAATCTACTTGATCTGCAAAGAAGATAGCTACTCCTGCTTTTTTTCGGGTTCCCGTCACATGGAGTATTTTTTTCCACCTTTTAACTTTCAATCTATGAGTTTCCTTTTGAATTAAGTGTGTTTCTTGTATACAGCATATTGTTGGATTTTGCTTCTTGACCCATTCTGCCAGTCTATTCCTTTTGATTGGTGAATTGAGACTGTTAACATTGATGGTTATAACTGAAACTTATTGACTTGTCATTGCCATGACTTTTTTTCTTTTTGTTGGGTTCTCCCCCTGTACATTTAATTTCTTGTCATGCCAGATGGGTTCATTCTGCTTTGCTCCCTGGGGTTGTGATCCTCAATATCTGCTCCTAGGATATTGTGCAAAATTCTCTGGAGTGCTGGTTTGGTATTCACAAAGTTCCTAAGGTGCTCTTTGTCATGAAAGTATCTTATTTATCCATCAATTTTGAAAGATAGTTTTGCAGGGTACATCAGTCTGGGTTGGAGGCTGTTTTCTTTTAGGGCTTGGAATATGTCACTCCAAGCTCTTCTTGCCTTGATGGTTTGTGTTGAGAAGTCTGCTGTCATTCTCATGGGCTTTCCTTTGTGTGTGATTTGTTTCTTTTCTCTGACTGCTTGTAGAACATTTTTCTTCTGTTGAGTTTCTGGAATCTTAACAATTATATGCCTATGTGTAGATTTTCTTTGATCAAGGCTATTTGGAGTCCTATATGCCTCACTTATCTGTATGTCAAGCTCTTTTCCCCTGCTTGGGAAATTTTCTCCATTATTTCTGTGAAGAGATTTTTTTTATGTCATCTTCACTCTCTCCTGTTTCGTCATTGACTCCAATCAGTCTTATGTTACTCTTCTTTGCATCATCTAGCAGCTGCTGGATTGATTTCTCATGTTCCCTTATAATTTTGAAGCAATTTTTCTTTCCTGGCCACTAATTGCAATCTGATCTTCTATATCTAAAATTCTGTCCTCACATTGGCTCCTTCTGCTGTGTAGACTTTCAGTGTAGTTTTTCATCTCCTGGAAATCTATTTGCATCTGTTTTATGGATTCCATTTGTTTCCTATGTTGGGATTCCATCATGTTCCTGAGCTCCTCTCTAGATTTACTAATCATGTCTTGCACTAGGGGCACAATTTCTCCTGTTATCTGAGAACTTATTTCTGATTTCATTTTTTCCAGATCCCCTTTTGTTGCCAATTCAGAGAGTCCAAGTGTTTGAGTATCAGAGTGTTCCATCTCATTTCCCTTTGGGGTTGCTGTAGGTGATCTGGAAGTCTGGTTTTGAGACTTATTTACATGTTTTCTCATTTCACCCGGTTGGGGGGCTGTTGACGCCTGCACAGATTACGTCCTCTGGGAGAGGTGGGACAGGGGCCAGGAGCAGTGAAAGGGATGGTGTCCTAAAAGCCCTTTCCTCTGGGCTGGGAGCAGTGGGAGGGATGGTGACTGGGAAGCCCCTTCCTCTGGACCAGGAGCAGTGGGATGTGGGATGGTGGCTCGGAAGCCCCTACCTCTGGGCCAGGAGCAGTGGAACTCAGTACCATGGTCTGGTGGTCTGGTGTCCTCTGCATCTTTGTAGTGTGGAACCAGGTGGCTGTCTGTCTGCAGTGGGCTGATTTGGCATGTTCCATGCAACTAGGGACCTCAGTAGGGCGTGCTGAGATTTTTTTGTTAAAACTAATGTGTTCATTATGTGAAAAATGAAAAGCTATTATTCAACTATCTGCTCTATGCTGTAGAAAGGAAAAAACCTAAAGCATTTATTTTTAAAAGTATAAGAAGATAAGTGAAAATGGTGTAATAACCAGTACTATATTTTGAAATGTATAAATGGTCAAAGATAATTTTATAATGATATGTTATTATAATGTTCTGGCTTTTATTTTGTTTTTGTTAATTCACAATAGTTTAGTTGCCTAATTGTTTATCAACTTACACATAAAGAAAATCTGGTACACTTATGCAATGGAGTAGTATTCAACCACAAAGAAGAACATGTTCCTGTCATTTGCAGGAAGATGGATACAGCTGGAGCTTGCCATACTGAATGAATAAGTCAGATGCAGAAAGGCATGTATGTCCATCACAGAGGAATGGATAAAGAAAATGTGGTGTTTATTCATAATGGAGCACTATCCTGCCACAAAGAAATATAAATTTAAGGCATCTGTAGGTTAATGGATGCAACTTGAAAACATAATAATACATGTGATATCACATGATTTCTCCTATGTGAGAAACTCAGAAACTGAGGCAGGGGAGGAAGCACAAACTAGAAGATAGATACATATGAAAGAAAAAGATATTTTTCAAATGGATGAGGGAATAAGAGATGCAGGAAGGGGCTGGGAGGGGAAAGGAAGGATGAAAGAAAAAGAAGAGAAAAAAAGATGAAAATAAAGCTTTGGCAAATAGGAAAGGGACCAAAAGTTGGAAGGAGCAATGAAGGAAAGAAAGGGGAAGATATAAAAAACAAAACTAAAGAATGTAAAGAGAATTAAGGTGCATTTTGTACTTGTACCAATTCCTCCCAATCAATCCAATCATTATGTGCTGAAAACATGCTAATAAAAACAGAAAGACAAATCTTCATACGTGGAATCTAGCAGAAAAATGAGAGAGATGGCATGCAAGTAGAAGGGTGACTATTAGAGAAGAGGAAGGGAATGAGATGAGAAGGGATGTATAGGTTGGACATGAAGGAAAGCACGGCAATGGACCCATTTTCTGAATAACTGATATAAACAAATTAAAAATAAAAAGGAAAGCATACAGAAGAAAACACAGAGGAGTAAAATACTTTATACTCCTATAAAGATATTGATTATGTCTGTAACATACATCTCAGTCTGGAAACTTATTTTTTCAATCATTAACTCAAAACTACTGACAGTTGTAACAAGCTTTGCAACCACATTTTTATGATCAAATTTAGTTTCTCATGTTTGTCTGTATAGTTTTCAAATTGTAAATGGAAATAATTTAACCTCAAAGACCACCATCAAATAAGTAGGATTCCTCAGTTGCAAATATTAGTGCTCCAGCCTACCCTGGCAAGGTTGCCCTGGGTAAATGAGGCCTCCAGGTATTCAGACCCTGATGTGCTCTCTTCCCACATCCATGCTAGGTTTGGTCACGTGACTTGTTTTGGCCAAGGGATAGTATTAAGCAGTGAGCAAGCAAGAGCTTGTGAAAACATTTGCACATCCCAAGTTTGTTCCTTGGAACTCAGAAATCACCATGCTTGGATGGAACCTAAGCTGCTTGACATCCTGCAACAATGTTGAGCAAGTAAAACACTGTTTCTTTACAGTCACTTAATTTTAGGTAATTTGTTAAGAAATCATTGAAACTTTTAACAGTGCTTGCTGGGTTTTGTAGTGTAGATATGCAATAGTATAACAAAACATCACTTATTGTAAAAGCAGGATATTGACAAAACTTATAAAATGATCTCCAACATCGTTTAATTTTGATTGCACTTACTAAAGCGCAGTTTCAGTTTAGTTTAAAAATAGTAATATATACATGGCTTGATTCTTTCAGTTGGCATAAGTGCTATGCATTCTTTGATTTTTTTGCAGGAATACTATTACAATTAACAATTTTAATTCTTGCATGCCCCAATTCTTTATTATGTAAGAACCTACTAAAAGAAACCAAGAGATTTAAGTATGTTAATTTTGGTGTGAAGAACATTTGAAAACAATGAATGGTATTTAATAACAGCCTCATTAAAACTTTCAACAGGAAGTTTTCTATTTGTAGAACACACATATTTATTCAATTTCATTCACAGTTACTAATTAAAATTTTGGGAGACTGTCTCATGAAAAATGTACTTGTATCTATGACATTCAAATGCCAGTATTCCTTAATAATGATCAAATAAAAGAAACAGTATATAATACTATATTTCTATTACTGTGCAAATTGTAAAATTAGTGCTATGTTCTTATATAAGGAGGAGAAATTTGACCTTAAATCATTGTGATACAACAATATAATTTTTAACATCCAAATAAAGAAAAAATCTATAGATTCTCATATCTATATTTGTCATATTTTTGTGATGCAGAGAGTAAAAATAGGGTGGGGTATACTTTCTAATTTTTTTAAAGTAAAGAAATATTAGTAGGCCTAAGATTAAGAGAAAATCTATAAGATTTGTTACTGCTTTATAATTCCGTTAGCCTGCGAAAATGATACAAAATTTAATTATGAGTAGAATGAAGAGTACACTTTTCATATCCCTCCCTCCTGCCCCTCAAAAAAACTTGGGAATTTGTCATCCTTATTTCTCATTCATTTACATTTGTTTTATGTTATTTATAATGCTTTAGAGAAAGCTGTGACTTTTGACAGTTGAAAATGAACTGAGAGAGAGACAGAGACAGAGAGAAGAGGCTGCTGAATTTAGAAATATGAATTTAATCCAACATAAACAGAAGTGACATTCAAACTCACATAATTTCACAGTAAATTTTGGCACATTGGAGGTGCTCTCTATCAGTGAATAGCTACATTTATCAGGACATGCCTCACTACAGGTAAAAAGAGTGCCTCAGGAGTGTCATCATCAGAACATAAGCCAAGTTCATCAGTAATGCAGATTATTTTAAAAGCAAACTCATGGACCTGCTACTTTACATTATAAAATATTTCAGACATCACCAACTATTTGTAACTGTTCCTTTCACAAGAACTAAGAATTCAGGTTATACTATGCCTAAATCATTGATACTGTGCAGCATCACATTGACACAAGAGCAATATAGTAGTGATAACTTGTCGATGCAATCATGTTGTTTTCTTTCAAATTTACTACTCACCACCCTGGCAGAATCCATAATGGAAGGAGCACAATCACCATTAAACTGGAGAACTGACAAGGAAAAATCAGTAAACCAATTTATATGGTTTGAACTAATTTGTATATCTTACTGTAACCACTTAACACTTTTAACACTGTAACCACTTTGCTCAGTTTAATTTTCCATATGATGATATAGTACGTGTAAAAATACATCTATTGGATTCAAATTGTGAATTATCAGATGAATGAATTCAACTGAATATGGAATTTTTGTATTCTTCACTGGTACTTGACCTTGGCATGCTTCAGGAATATTCATAGCACACATATTTTCAAGAATCAAAACTAATTTTTTTAAAGTACTCAGCATTTTTTTGCTTATCAATTTTAAGAAAACAAATTAGTTACCTACAGTATTAGCTACTTAGATAATGAACTCTACATTTTTGAAGTTTGATTGTAAATAAGAACACATCCAAGCATATACGTCAATTTGTTATTGTGTTCTTACATAACCCTGTGCAAAGTGTATACAACTCTAAATATAAATATGAATGTGAACTTTAAAAAGTCAACATGAATGGATACATACCACTACACTTAGATATGAGTGTTTTCAGAATAACCATTGGGAATAGTAGGACTCTCTTACTGACTATGCACTAATAGCAATGAAAGAGTGTTTGAAAAAATACAAAAAAGAGAAAGAGCCAGAAAGAGGTAGTCTAGAGGGAAGCCAGCAGGGTCCAGCAGTTAAATCTTTATTCTAAACTGTGGGGAGAGGCAGCAGCCAGGAGAGGTATGGAGACATTGTGAAAGTAGTGAAATATCACTTCTGAGGGAGGAGGGGGAGAAATACATAAAAATTTAAAGGACACTAGGAATTTACTCAGATGCCAAAGGGAATCTGTGGAACAATTTATTAGATTCTCCGAATGAGAAATTTAAAGTTCAAATTCAGCATCTCAGCTTATTGACTGATGTGCTAAATGCACAAGAGATGTGCTTCGTGTTTCCAAAGATGTATCACCCATTCTGGAACAAACACAAACGCGTATCCCATTCAGATACAGAATTCTTTAATTTGAACTAATTATATAAAATAGTATTTTTACAGAAGGATTTGTGGTGAATGACACACTAACACTCTTAAACACAAAATACTATTTTACTTAATAGGATACTGTATATATTTACGAACCACTGAAGTTCAGTTATCATGCATCATAATGTTTGCCAAAGCAAGCATTGTACTACTTTGTCTCAAAATAAATTTTTTTTTAATTTTAACGGCTAAGGATAGAGCTCAGTGCAAAGGCCCTGGGTTCAATCCCAAGAAAGAAAGGAAAGAAAGAAAGAAAGAAAGAAAGAAAGAAAGAAAGAAAGAAAGAAGAAAGAGAGAGAGAAAGAAAGAAAGAAAGAAAGAAAGAAAGAAAGAAAGAAAGAAAGAAAAAGAGAGAGAGGAAGGAAGGAAGGAAAGAAGGAAGGAAGGAAGGAAGGAAGGAAGGAAGGAAGGAAGGAAGGAAGGAAGGAAGGAAAGAGAAAAGAGGAATTGTATTCAATACTATTGCAATAGAAGAGGCCCGAACCCAGTCTGAGCTCAACTGCATGAAGAGCTGAGAAGCTTTCAGAGCTGAAGTCTGTTTTGGGCTCGGGTGGAT
The DNA here is from genome assembly GCF_053883595.1 of Heterocephalus glaber. NCBI lineage: Eukaryota > Metazoa > Chordata > Mammalia > Rodentia > Bathyergidae > Heterocephalus > Heterocephalus glaber. The sequence goes on from NW_028258312.1 coordinate 21,918,812, forward strand.
TTCATGGCCCACCTCTGTGTTCTAACTGAGCTTAACCAGAGGAAAGTAAACTTTCTTACATCTTAATGACTGGAGAAAGTTTTACAACTTGAAGAAAACCACCTCTGAGATCAGGCTGTGCTCTTCCACTGCAGATGGGGAGGCAAGGATGTCACCATCCTCCCTGAGTGTTTCTAAGGCAAGGCCCTGATCATGGAGAAGGACATTCTGGGGTTAAAAAGTTGGCAAGAAGCTTTTTTAAAAGATTCAGATCTCAAGTAGACAGGTAAAGAATCTGCAATTACAACTTCCCTTAAGTAAATGCTTTAAGAAAAGGGAGGTCAGGGCCCGGAAGCAGGAAAAAGCCCAGCTGAAATTTAATTATATTGAGGTGAATGTTCAAGCCACGTTGGTCATGTTACCAAAACATTTTATTTCGGTTTTATATTATGGTTTGGCATAATGATCTCTTACTTTTTATTTCATATTGATCTTCACATAAATTACTAATATTTGAATATATAATTTTTAAATTTAGAAGTGAAAATCTAGTCTCAGGGTACAAATTTGTAATTTCTAGATCTATTCATGTTTTCCCTGAATCCACTATACTGAGAGGATTTTAACACTACATTCATCTTCTATTCAAGTTGTGTTGAGAAAAACAGACAAAAAAACAAAATCCAAAAACCCAGGTTTCTGAACACTTGGAAGAGATGTAGTTTTTCATTTGTAGTTTTTTATGTGTAGTTTTTATTTATTTGCCTCCATTAATGTACTTGAAGAACAAATTTAATTTTGAGTATAAAATATTCTGACAATAAAATCTTTTACTGAACAATGTAAAAAAAATCAAATAGAATGTTTTTTTCTTTTTGCCAATTTAAAGTTTCTATCTAGGTATATTATACTTAGATATATTGTATTATGGGGACAAAAGTTACCTCTTAAGACAATTTTTAAACATAAAAATTACATTAACAGGAAGTTGAAACTTCCTTGTCATCACCATCAATTATGAAATCTATTCTACTCTTGTCTATATTAGCCATGCTTAGATTCCTTAGTTGATTCTGCTTTTCTCCTGGCTAGAAATGTCTAAAAGGAACACCTGGGGTATCAGAGTGGAGGGCAGTACAGGCCAGGAGCCTCTTTATTCACACAAGGCTCTCTGCTACCCCCTTTCCATGTCCTATGTGAGGAGAACGATCCTTTCTTGGAGCCTTTCCAAGCTGTACTTAGGGGAGGTGTCACAAGGTTGTGTTATGCATTGAAACTTTGCAGAAGCATGCCAAAAGTGGAGATGGAGAAACTGGATTCTAAAACAGTACTTAGCCCAAAGTAGTTATTTACTGATCACTTGTAGAATGGATGAATAGACTGATACGATGAAACTTTGAACAAAATGAAGAAAATTTAAATTAATACTTTGAGCACAGTGATTTCCTATTGTTCTTACATATGATACAAAATGTCTTAAATTATCAGAAAAAAGTTAACTTGAGGAGACTATATCAATCTCCAGACTAGATGTAAGGCAGCAGGAGTTTTCCCTACCCACCCTCAACAATGGGATAAACCCATCTTTCTTGGAAGACAAAGTTAAGAGTTTCCATTTGAAAGTGCTGATATCACCTCTTGGGAGTGACTTTTAGTTCTCTTTAACTTATATGGTAGCCTATTTTTAAAAACTGAATTCTGTATTAGCAAAATAATACACAGTGAAATAATGAGATCCCCCCCAAAAAAAACCCCCACTATTGTCAAAGTCACATTAATAAAAGGAATGCTTCTACTTCATGAGATCAGATGTGTCGAATACCACAGTAAGTACTTTTGTGTAATGCTCTCGGAAATTTAGCAGGCTGCTCTGGACTCCTCTCTGCATCTTACTCCCACCAGAATCCGACTCTGTAAAAGTGGACCAGGAAAATTCCTGTGACATGAGCCTAGGGCAGTGAGAACACAGGAACATGTTCCACATGCAAAGAAGTGCTGGCAAACCCAATATCCATGGAAGTTAGCCTAGGAGGAAAGAAAGTGTGTGTGTGTGTGTTTGTGTTTGTGTACACATTTAGATGTAGGTGAGGAGACTGGAGAAGTGCCGAAGAAGATCTGGAAATCCTAAAGCTGTGCGTTCCATTTTGGTGCGAGAGAATTAATTCAGTCATGAGACTTGTCTTGATCTCTCACTTTCTGTCACTCTGCTATAGATGCCTTTCAGGATTCAATCCAAGTTCCATGTAACAAAAAAGACAGTTGACAAACAGACACACCCCACTTCCAGCTCACTGTGAGGAGGAGTACCATCCCTGCCTATGTGTATCCCAGACAAAGTTTCATACTGAATAAAGAAGGATATCCACACCTACACCTGATATCTTCTAGAAAGCACCAAAATAAATGAAACTTTGTGCTACCAATAGTGAAAGAAATGTAAAAATGGAGTTGACAGGAGTCTTAACAGGAGGTGCTCCTGGTCACAGGGGTATAACCGGCTCCACCAGGATTTTTCATTTTTTCCCTATTCTTCCTACATATCAGTTTTTTCTCCTTCTTGTCACATAGTAACGTGATAACCATCCTCTGCTAGCTGTTGATATGAATTAGAAGGATAAAACATAAATGATCCATGGAATTGGCCTTATTTGTAGTTACTTACTATGCAACAGAGCATGTTAACACAAAGGACCAAGTTGCTGATTGGAGGAACATGTGATATGAGCCCTTCCTGCCATTCCATTTCTCTATCCCTACACCTATTCTTATCTTATCAAAGCAAGTCCAGCTGGGAATGAACATGCTTCCTAGCAGCTCCCAGCTGCAAGCCAGTCACCAACTCTCTCCAGTATACCCAAATATCCCAGTACAAGGAATATGCAGTTTTTGTAGAGAGATTATACAGATGGAGAGAATTTCTTGCAGAGTTATTCAGTTATGTAACATAAAAGTAACATGAAATTATTTTAAGGTATGCATAAGTGTACATTTGAAGGAAGGGTAAGTGAAAATAAAATATCAAAAAATATGCAAATGTGTCTTTTCAATAATTCAAAAAGACATAGAACCTGAACAGATATTAGGAAATTCCTTCCTGTAACATATCAACAGTGATAGTGTTTACGAAAGCACTTTGGAAACCATTGTTCCTGACTTTACATTTTTTCTTTGGATTCTACCAAATCTATAACTATATTCTTTACTTTCATGAATAGTTCTTTCTCACTCAAACTATCTATTATCCAATTATCTATCCTGAGCCTGAAGGGTATCATAAGTATCAAGAAGCAGCTGAAATCTTAGCCACTTGAGAAGCTTAACATTGTTTCATGAAAATCAGTAAAATTTTGATTTATTTTACTCTCATCAATCATTGTATAAATTTTTCTAGAAATATTTTTACTACAACCCTCCAACAGTGCTTTATTTTTTCTTTCTACCATCCTGTTCTGCAGCTTACTTGGACTTATTTCCTGGGAAACCAAAGAGCCAGGCATTGGTGTGGGCCATGGGAAGAGTAACAAATGTCTCAGAGTTCTCATCATCTTTTGTGATGACTCTGGTTTTCCCCTTCTGTAAGGGGATTACTGATCCTGCCAACTGACTGGCCAATTCATCAACAAAGTTGCCTGTTTTCTTGCAGGAGAGGACTTCATGGGGGAAGCGGAAGTATTTGAAGTGACAAACCTGTCCAGCCTCCCTGGGTCCACAGAGAAACTAGTGCTCCGGGTCCTCTTCCTGTTATGACAACCACCCTTAACTCTTCAGAGATAAAGCCTCTGCCACCTCAGACATCAGTATGGAACCATGCTTGGGATGCTTTATGATATGATAGGCATACTCACAATGGCAATACATGATGCAAACATCAGATAAAATCCTTTGGAACTACACATCAGCCTTGAGTCTACATGCCCCTAGTAGGAATCTTTAGTGCTTTATCACGAAGTTCTAAAGACAGCATTTTATTATCGTATTTTTGTAACTTAAAAGGAAGCTTGCCATTAAGAATTTTGGAAATCTATTGAAATAACACAAAAAAGGATGCATTTTATTAAAGAACATCTTAAGAAATTACACAGAATTCACAAACAACAAATACGTTTAATGAAGTGAGTGAAGGTTTATTAAAATGGAGCACAACAGGGAAGAGCAGATGCACAGACAGATCGGAGATAATCATGGACAACTTTCTTTAGACCTGGTATTTTAAGAATATCCTGTTTTTGTAAATAGACAAGATGCACAAGTCACGATAATATAAAAAATAAACTCATTAAGTATCTGGGATCTGTCTCAAGCTTTACCTGCATTAAAGACTTTAATATATACACCTATCCTAGTTTAATGCTACTCTTTCCCTGGTTTTCTACATGTGGAAACAGAGTCTTAATAGACTAAATTTTCTGAGTTTGTACAATGACCAAGTGGAGAGGCACATTTTCTATCCCAGGTACTGGGGCTCCAGAACCCATGGTTTTAAGAACTGCAGTATTTTCTCTCCTGGATATTATAGACAATAGACTGTGGTGTGAGAGAAACCTGAGAACAAGAGGTAAGAGGAAAGCAATTGTGCTGATATCACATAAGGTGTGGTAGCCTGGTAATGGAAGTAAAGATTGCATTGGTTTTGTGACTTTTGTTTTATCATGAGAAATGCTGGAGTAATTTAATCAAGAGAATTCAGCCCAGAATCAGAAGGAGGAATAGAGCAAATGGGTTAGAAAAATATTTAGATTTCAGAGGTAATCAGAAGATATGGATGAGGGAAGTACTAGTTTCAGGTTGGAGCAATTGTGATGCTCTTTATTGTGACTATAAGCCAGGGAAAAAATAGGATTGTTCCCCCCACCCTGTTGAAATGAGAAGACAGGTAAAGAAGTCTCAAAATCAGACTTCCAGATGACCTGCAGAAATCACAAAGGGAAATGAGATGGAACACTCTGATACACAACCACATGGACTCCCTGAGCTGGCAACAAAAGAGGATCTGGAAAAAATGAAATCAGAAATAATTTCTCACATAACAGCAGAGATTGTGCTCATAGTGCAAGACATGATTAAGAAATCTAGAGAGGACACAGATAAAAAAATAGAAGAGATGAGGAACATGATGGAATCCCCAAATAGGAAACAAATGGAATCCATAAAACAGATACAAACAGATTTCCAGATTAAAAACTGCACTGCAAGTCTACACAGCAGAATGAACCAATGTGAGGACAGAATCTCAGATATAAAAAATAAGATTGCAATTAGTGACCAGGAAAAGAAAAATTGCTTCAAAATTGTAAGAGACAATGAGAAATCAATCCAGCAGCTGCTAGACAATACAAAGAAGAATAATATAAGACTGATTGGAGTCAATGAAGAAACAGGAAAGAGTCCAGATGACATACAAAACTGTTCACAGAGGTAATGGCAGAAAACTTCCCAAACAGGGGAAAAGAACCTGACATACAGATAAGTGAGGCATATAGGACTCCAACTAGCCTTGATCAAAAAAAAACTACACATAGGCATATAATTGTTAAAATTCCAGAAACCCAACAGAAGAACAAAGTTCTACAAGCAGTTAGAGAAAAGAAACAAATCATACACAAAGGAAAGTCCATCAGAATCACAGCAGACTTCTCAACACAAACCATCAAGGCAAGAAGAGCTTGGAGTGATGTATTCCAAAGCCTAAAGGAAAACAGCCTCCAACCCAGATTGATGTACCCTGCAAACTATCTTCCAAAATTGATGGAAAAATAAGATACTTTCATAAAAAAGAGCACCTTAGGAAGTTCCCAAATGCCAAACCAGCACTCCAAAAAATTTTAGACACTATCCTAGGAAAAGACAATGAGAATCACAACCCCAGGAAGCACAGTACAATGAATCCATCCAGCAAGAGAAGAAATAAAATGTAAAGAGGGAGAATCCAACAAAAAGAAAGTCATGAAAATGATAAGTCAATATATATCAGTTATAAAGATCAATGTTAATGGTCTCAATTCACCAATTAAAAGAAATAGACTGGGAGAATGGGTCAAGAAGCAAAATCCAACAATATACTGCATAAAAGAAACACACTTAATTCAAAGAGAAACTCACAGAATACACTGAAAGTTAAAAGATGGAAAACAATACTCCATGTGACAGGAACCCCCCAAAAAGGAGGAGTAGCTATTCTCTTTGCAGATCAAGTGGATTTCAAACCAACACTGATTAAGACAAACAAAAGAAGGACACTACATCCTTTTAAAGGGAACAATCCAACAGGAAGAGATGACAAACATAAATATATAGGCAACAAAGACTAGTGCACCCAAGTATACAAAACAAATACTAATGGACATGAAAAGTCATATATGCACTAATACAATTGTGGTGGGGGAACTCAACATCCCACTATCACAAAAAGATCGATCAACTAGACAAAAAATAAGTAATGAAATACTACAAGTCAATCAAACTCTTGAACAAATGAAATTAACATATGTTTACAGAATGTTCCACCCCATAAAATCAGAAGACACATTCTTTTCAGCAGCACACAGGTCGTTTTCAAAAATAGACCAGATATTCACTCATAAAACGTGTTTAAGTAAGTGCAAAGTAATTGAAGTTATCCCTTGTATATTATCAAATGATAGTGTGATGAAATTGGAAATCAATAGCAAAAGAAACTGCAAAAATTTCACAAACACATGGAAACTGAACAACACACTTCTGAATAACCAATAGGTCACACAGGAAATTAAAGAAGAAATCAGGCAGTTCCCAAAATTAAATGACAATGACAATATAACATATCATAATTTTGGGGACCCAATGAAAGCAGTCTTATGAGTGAAATTCATAGCAGTGAATACCCATATTAGGAAAACAGAGCAAGCCCAATTAAACAACCTGACGCTAAACTTCAAGCTTCTAGAAAAAAGAGAACAGGACAACCCCAAAGCTCATACAAGGGAGGAAATTATAAAGATCAGAGCAGAAATCAATGCAATGGAGACTAAGAGAACAATACAAAACATCAATGAAGGCAAGAGTTGGTTCTTCAAAAGAATAAATAAAATTAAAAAAACCCTTAGCCAACCTTATCAGAAAAAGGAAAGAAAAGCCAGAAAACCATGAAATTAGGAATTAAAAGGGGGAAATCACAACAGGACCAACAGAAATTCAGAGGATCATCAATACCTACTTCAAGAACCTATATGCCAATAAGATGGAAAACACAGAAGAAATGGACAGATTCCTAGATATGTATGAATTACCAAAGATGAACAAAAAAGACCTAAAACTTCTAAACAAACCAATATCAATCAAGGAAATTGAAAATGTAATGAAAAATTTACCTACTAAGAAAAGCCCAGGCCTTGATGGCTTCACTGCTGAATTCTACAAGATATTTAGAGAGGAACTACTGCCACTGCTGTTTAAAATCTTCAGTGAAATTGAAAGGGAAGCAATACTTCCAAATTCATTCCTGGAAGCATGCATCACCTTGATCCCCAAAGCAGAGAAAGACCCAACTGAAAAAGAGAACTATAGGCCAATCTCGCTAATGAACATAGATGCAAACCTCCTTAATAAGATACTGACAAATAGAATGCAGATCATCAAGAAGATCATACACCCTGACCAAGTGGGATTCATCCCAAGGATGCAGGGATGGTTCAACATAAGCAAATCAATCAAGGTAATATACTATATCAATACATCCAAGGACAAAAACCATATGATTTTCTCCATAGATGCAGAAAAAGCATTAAACAAAATCCAACATGCATTTATAAAAACCCTACAAAAAATTGGAATAGATGGTCTCTACCTCAAACTGATAGAAGCCATCTATGAAAAACCAACAGCCAATATCATACTAAATGGTCAAAAAATGAAACCCTTCACACTAAAATCAGGCACAAGACAAGGATGTCCACTATCACCACTCCTGTTCAATATAGTTTTGGAAACATTAGACACAGCAATTAGACAAGAGAAAGAAATTAAAGAATAAAGATAAGAAATGAAAAAGTCAAATTGTCATTAATGCAGATGACATGATACTCTATGTAGAAAACCCCAAGAAGGCAACCAAAACTCTTCTAGACTCAATAAACAAATTCAGTAGAGTAGCTGGATACAAGATCAACACACAAAAATCAATAGCTTTCCTGTACACAAACAACAGACTCACTGAGACAGAAATAGGGCAAACAATTCCTTTCATAATAGCATCCAAAAAACTGAAATACATAGGAATCAACCTAATGAAAGAAATCAAAGGCCTGTTCTCTGAAAATTATAGCACTCTGAAGAGAGAGATTGAAGAGGATATCGGAAAATGGACAGATATCCCCTGCTCCTGGGTAGGAAGGATCAACATAGTGAAAATGGCCATACTTCCAAAATTGCTATATAGATTCCATGCAATTCTAATTGAGATCCCAGCAGGATGCTTCACAGATCTTGAGAAAACAATCCAAAAATTCATTTGGAACAAGAAGAGACCCACATTAGCAAAAGCAATTCTAGGTAACAGAGACATGGCACAGGGTATTACAACCCCCAACTTAAAACTATACTACAAAGCCACTGTGATAAAAACAGCATGCTACTGGCAAAGAAACAGACCTGAAGACCAGTGGAACAGATTAGAAGATTTAGAAACAACTCCAGACACACTCAGCCACCTCATCTTTGACAAAGCAGCCACACACACTAGCTGGAGGAAAGATAGTGTCTTTAATAAATGGTGCTGGAGAAATTGGGTTTCAACTTGCCAAAGATTAAAACTAGACCTATATTTCTCACCATGCACTAATCTAAAATCGAAATGGATTAAGGATCTAAATATAAAAACAGAAACTCTGGACAGGCTGGAACAGAGATTAGGTAGAATGCTTGAAGACATTGGTGTAGGAAACGATTTTATGAACAAAACCTCAGGTGCCCATGAACTAGAACAAACAATCAACAAGTGAGATCTCTTCTCATTAAAAAGCTTTTGCACACCAAGATAAACCACCAGCATTGTGAAGAGACAACCCACAATGTGGGAAAAAATCTTCTCCTGCTCTTCCTCAGACAAGGGTCTACTATCTCCAGTCTGTAAAGAACTTAAAAAAAATCAGACCTCCCAAATTTAAAGACCCAATCCAAACATGAGCATCTGAAATGAACAGACATTTCTCACACAAAGAAGTAGAAATGGCAAATAAACATATGAAAAAATGTTCAACATCACTGGTCATTCAAGTGATACAAATGTAAACAATGCTGAGATTCCACCTCACTCCAGAAAGAATGGTTGATATCATGAAATCAACCAATAACAAATACTGGTGGGGCTGTGGGGAAGGAGGAACCCTGCTCCACTGCTGGTGGAAGTATAGATTGGTGCAACCTCAGTATGGAGATACCTCAAATAACTAGGACTGGAAGTCCCATTTGACCCAGCTATTCCTCTGCTTGGAATCTTCCCCCAAAAATTAAAACAATCATACCACAGTGATATATGTGCACCCATGTTTGTAGCAGCACAGTTTGTAATAGCTAAAACTTGGAAGCGGCCCAAATGCCCATCAACTGGAGACTGGATAAAGAAAATGTGGTTTATTTATGAAATGGACTACTACTCAGCCTTAAAAAATGAGAAATTGGAGACATTTATAGCTAAATGTATGCACATTGTGGCTATACTCTTAAGTGAAATAAATAGGACACACATGTGTAAATACCGAGTAGTTTCTCTAGTGTGAGAAACTCAAAGTGTAAATAAGGACTAAAAGGCATAATAGATAATGTGAAATAGGAAGAAAAGGGGCAAAGAGGAAGGGGAAGTGGGAAGGGTAGGGGAAAAGAAAGAAGGGAATGGAATTAATATGAGAAAATGAAAAAATGGCAACAAAGTCTTTGTAAATACGGAGGGATGGAGGGGTGGAAGGGAAGGCAGGAGAAGGGGGAAAAGTAAGAACCAAGAGAGATTATGTAAAGGTCCAAATTTCCAATGATGAATGTCATTATATTGTGTACCTAAAATGTACCAATAAAATAATTTTTTTAAAAAAATAGGATTGTTTGTAGAGATAGTGAATTGCACTCTGAACAAGGAAAATTTTTGTAGTATACAGGGTATCTACTTACCGACATCCAGGTGGCACTGGATACACACAGTGCAGACCTATGTAGAATGATTTGATTTGAATAGTTTTGCAAATTTTGGTATGCACATGGTCCAGTTTGTATTGAGGACAGGTGTAGGGCTGGGGATTTGGCTCAGTGGTGCTGCCACCTGGATCTGAGTTCTATCCCTGTTACCAAAAAAAATAAAAAATAAAAAGCCATGGCAGTGGAGGACAGGTATATCAGGAAGAAAGAAATGTATTTACATGGTTAAGTAAAGTGGGGCAAGCTTATGGGAAGTTTGGAATGCCAAGTTGGGACACAGTTGGATCAACAAGAGTGAAAGTGGGTAGAATGTAATAGAATCAAACAGATAACCTGGATGCTATAAAATGAGAGATTGCTCATAAACTGGTACAGTGATTATCACCTGCTAATTCAGAAACATAGAAACATCACTGGACTGAGTACATTCCACAAGCAAATCACTGTGGGAGTTCCAAACTAGAGTATGCACAAGGCTGGCCAGTGAATACAACCACTGAACAGCCTCAGAGCAATTCCTAGTTATGAATAACCCTTGTTTGAATCAATGTGCATTGTGCTTTCCTCTATGCCAGAAGACCTGGTAGGAGACAGTAATTATATGTTCCAAATCAAGGACTTTCCTGAAATCCTCATTACCAATCTCATCCAAATGTATCAAAAATATCAGATGAAGAGCCAGAAGTTTATTGATTGATCATTGTTATTATGGCTTATATTTAGACATCTCCCCAAACCCTCATGAGCCCATATGTGGGTCTTTGGGGAGGGCCTGAATGATGAGTATATGATACTGGATCAGTCCACTGATTGGTTTGGCATAGTTATGGGTATGGGTGATGGACTTACAGAAGAAGTAAACTTCACCCTGGGTGTATGTGGCACTAACCAATAGACTTGGAGTCTAGATGGAGTGAAAAGGAAAAGAAGAAGGAAGGCTCTGCTTCCTGCCTACCCTGCCATGGACTGTTTCTCCTCTGTCATGCCACCCTGTCTTGGGGGCAGCCAACTTCTGACTGAATCCTCTACAAACTGTGAGCTAAAATAAACTCCTCCTTCTTTAACTTGTAAGTTTTGGGTATTTTGTCCCAGCAATAAAAAGTAACTAAAATAATTGTCATGTATCCACAATGGCTGCATATACTATGCTGAGGCAAATCTATCAGTTCATTAACAGCAGGAACATCTTAAGGCAGGAACAGCATCTGGTGTTTCACACATTCTGTGCGACTGGCCAGCAAAAGGAGTCGATGTGAAGGTACAGTGCTCCAGGGGACTGAGTGCTGCTTTCTGAAGAGTCTCCTGGTTTTAAGAGAAAGTTGCAAGCAAGTAGACTTTGTTTCTCTTGACTTTCAGATGTTGAATATTTTCTGATGGAGCAAGGATTACTTTGTAATAAGAACTTTTGAACAAGAATCAGAAAACTTTTTTTCTCACCTATGCCAATGTTGATCTGTGTGTAACCTTACAGAAGTCACTTTTGACTCTATAATTCAATGTTTCCAATTTTAAAGCAGGAATAATACTTTGTTTCTCTCCTGTTGATACTGTAAGGTTTCATAAAATATTCACAATATGGTACAAATACAGACAGCTAAGAAATATAAGGTATATAAACTCTCTCCACAAATTAAGTTTTTAACCAAACTTGCCATTTCTTTATGTACTTAATTTTAAATTAAGCATGACACCTACAAATTTAAAGAGCATATTTAATATTTCCCTCACAAAAAATATTGGAGGATATACAAAACTATCCTCAAGATTTTTTATTCACTTTGGAAGTATGTTCTATAAAAGAAAATATATTCTACACCCCCAAAGAGAATGCCAGAAGAATGAGTAAAGCAGTCTTGCTGATCCTACCTTTTATATCAACAACCAGAAGAATAAACCTTCACGCTTTCAACCAGTTTGAATACAGAAAAGCAGCTGGGGCCTCGAATCTTCTTTCATCACCTCAGGGTGTGACGTGATTATTCAAGAAAAATCAAATTGACTTTATAACTTTGGAAAGATACATCTACAAGGAAAAGAATTGAAATGAAAAACTGTAAATTACACTTCTCTACTTGAGCAAGCCAAATAATTCAACCTTATCTCAGGAATACTCAAAGATGCAGCATGTTTTATGAAAGAAAAGGACTAAAGTTAAGCGACACCAGTCAGAAGGGTTTCATTATTCTTTATTTTTACCTTTTATCCACATTTCATTAGAATTCTAAGAAGCATCTTTAAAAACTATACATATAAAGAGAGACCACTCACATGATTAAAATCATATTTGTATCTAACACAATCTTGAAAAATTATTGAAATAATGAATTTATTGAATTATTAAACCTATAGTTCAAATTACATGTAAAAATAATGAGATTTATTAAAAACTGTGGTTCTAAAGTGATCTGCATGGAAATAATCTTTATTGGAAAACAATTGCCCTTATTTTCATATTCTAAATATCACATATTATGAGTGTACCAAGAGCCGTTCATAGACGTTATAAGAGAATTTCAGCTCTTTCTCTGGATAGAAGGTAAGCAGCTCAATTTGAAAACCCCTTCCCCACAACACTTGTTGATGAAAGTGTAAGGACCTGGATTTCATAGCCATTTGCATCCATGAATGAGATTACAAAAAAGAACACTACCCTCTTCCATTTTCACTGTCACCTCTTCCAACACTGAGGCTTGAGGAAATTCTTAAATTATAACCTCAAATAATTTAATACTGCCCTCTAGAGGCACGATAATAGGATTAAATTTGTTCCTTCTGGTGAAGTTTTATTAAATTTTATCTCCTTAAATTTAAAAGCACAACTTTTTGAAAACCCACAAAAGGGTAACTAACATATTTTCTAAAAGTTACATCAGTTTCAAATTTCACTGGGAAATATCACACTGTGCTTAAGAAATGTAATGAAGCTCAATAGCTTAATATTTCTGCTAAAGTTAATCTTGCAATGAATTCTAAACCAGTAGCCACATGACAGTCTATACAATGCAGGGGCCCTACTTGTGTGGCTTTTCTGTGAAATCCTGAAAATCGTTAATTTAACTCCCCTGAAACAGTCCCCTCCAAAAAAACAACTCTTCATTTAAATCAAGATTTTAGAAAGTGAGAAATATTTCTTCCCACCTAAGACAAAAGTAAAGCAGCAAACTAAAATCACTCTCTCCAGGTATGAGTAATAGGTAATTTGCTTAACACACAAATCATTGAAGAAGAACGATAAAGACTGTTTTTAGAATAGAATACTTGGTAGGCTTTTATGGATAAATAGACTAAGCAAAGAAAATATGGATTTCCCATAACAACAGTTATGGAATATATTCAAAAAGAAGAGGTTATGCAAGTGTTTGGGATTTGTATGAGGAAAAAAATCTAAATAGCACAGAAATCCATTAAAGTTTGAAAACTAAGCACTTTTAAGAGCTATTATAAAACCTTTGGACCTCTGAGGGCTAAAAGATGGTCATGAGACTCTTATTTTGGAAGAAAAATCCCATGTTTTTTTGCATAGATGTGAAAGAAGACATTTTAATTCTTCATTTCTGCATCAGGAAATGGAGTGTGATACCCATTGTCCTGCCTCTTGGCCACCAGAAGGCTATCTGGAATAAAATGTAGGATCTATGTCCTCCAATAAGGACAATTTTTTGAAATGTTTGTATTGAACATGTTGGTTGTTAACAATATGTAGAAATAAATTACTAAACCTACTGCATTATATAGCAATTTTAAAGAAAGGAAAATACTGGTTAAAATAAATGACTTCATGATTATCTGTCAAATAAATTATTTCCACTCATTTTTCCATCTTGTTTATAATCAATGATCCACTTTCATAGCTTAGAAGCCTACAGTTTTACTCTATTAGTAAATGTGGACAGATTGGAGAATAATTATGAAAACAAGCACTCAGAGATTAACTTTTTCAAATTTAAGCAATTTGTACTAAAGACAGGTGTATAGTGAAGAAAATTTATCTATATTTATAAATATGTTCTTATTCATATATAGGTCATGTAACCAATATAATGTAAAATGTAAAATTATAGGCAATTTAAGTAATTTTCCAAAAGGTAATGAATAACATGTTTAATCAAAAATACAAAGTTATTGAAGTAATTGAATGAGAATTTGGGGAAAAAAAGTAGATTTATTTGCAGAAATACTTTGAGTTTTGGTCTAAATATTGAATTTTATGGAGAAACATGCAGGCACTACAAAATATGTATGTTGAAATTATAATTAAAGTTCATAATTTTGTATTTTTCTTCCACCTTTCTAGATTTCCTTTATAGTAGTTTGGAAAGTTCTAACCATACTGGAATAGAGAAAAAGGTAAAATTGTTAATCAAAGTTGGCTTAGACATAGCTATAACATATCATTTATTTCATTAATGAACATTATTTATTTATTTAGTGAAGTAAAACAATAACACCTTATAAATAATAAAAGCAACCCCAGCAGCAAAAAAGAGGGTTTACAAATCCATGCATTTATATTTACATATAGTAGTGTAATACCTAAAGTAGACTGGAGAATTTTTGCTAATTCTCTACAAGTATAATGAAGTATAATGATGCACACATGATGTATACAACCACTACATGATTGTGTTGATAGGAAGAATGGGTTACAGGGACAGGTGTGTAGTGTTGCTACACACAAACAATCTTATCCCATACTCAATATTTTCAAACATCCCAGGATATTCTTAAAGGGATAATTAGTACTTCCATCAAGATAGTCTATAATTTTCCAAAATTATTCTTAAAACTAATGAAAAATTTTGAAGTGAAACTACTTCAAACAATCATTTCATCTAAATGAGACAACATATTTTAGCAGTCAACCAAGGAAAGTTAATTTGAAAACTGAAATATATTTCCACTTACAAATACTGAAAAAAAATAAAGACAGATTATCAAGAACTATGTATTTGAGGGTACAATGATGCATGTTGGTGTATTTTTTAAAATTTTCATTGAACTGGTTATTGAAAGGAAGACATATATGATGATATTTCAAAATTAAATGGTGTTAGAAATAAACACTAAGACAAGGTGTTCATTTTGGAATGATGCTTTGGATATTGCAATATTAAATAATATGTAAATGATTTTTTTAATTAGAACATAGAAGAATTCAAAGTTTGTTTACTTTTAGGTATTCATTATTTTGTCTGCTACATTTCTTTTCAAATTTAGTGTACTCTTATGATCTTGGTTTAAATTTACCCTTCCATGTTCTAGTTACTAATAAATGAGAATATTCAATCAAATGAGTAAATAACATGTAATATTTTTAAAGGAAGATTGACTGGTATATTTTCTGTTATTAAATTTTAAAATGTCCAATTATAAAAGATAATCTTTCTGAAACTTTGGCAATGAATGAAAACTTGTTAAATTTTGCTGGCTATGAATTATTGTAGTAAAGTTGGAACTTTGTAAAATATATGTGCAATAAAAAGAAATTTATCGGTGGCTTTAAACAAAAATTGGAAAAATCTCAGGATTAGATTTTTATTAAAGCAAAAACATATCACATACTGAAAATAATTTACAATTATTACATATATATAATGTTGATATTTTTACTTTTTAAAGAAATAATGACATGCATTTATAATGTTTGTAGTTACTAAAACCTATAGAAAGCAATTACCTTTAATCTACCTCAAATTCACTGATTCTTTATTTGAGCACAGACATATATAACACAGATAACTGTTAGATATGAGTTTGTTTTAAAGCAGATCTGCATCTCCATATAAAGTCAAAAGGTCTGACTTGTAGTCCAGCAATTTGTATTTTTAAAAACAACTCGAGATGGCGTTGCAAAATTCTGAAGCTTCACTTGAAAAATACTGCATTTCTTTCCCTAGTCACCTAAAGGCACAGATCTTTACATCAGTATTTCCCAAGCTATCACTCACCTTTCTCATTAATATTGATTATTGTAGAATCCTTCTACCACCCCATTCCCAAATGTTGCAGACCATGAATCTCTTTCTCTTCCAGTGTAAGGTCCTCCATATTTTTTATTTTATTATAAAAAAAAATGGTATGAGCTTTTTTGGTAACTTCTTTTTGTGTTTCCCACTGTCTTTTTCTCTTTCCTTTTTAACTACTGCTATATGTGACGAGTGTCTTGCTTATGAAGCACTGGACCCAGGTTCAACTACTGGATCTGCCACTTGTCCTGGGGAAAGGTAGCAAGTTTCCTGAATATTATGAATCTCAGAGTTGTTCTGCATATTATATCAAAATGTTATGCTAAATGAACATTTATCTACTGGTTTCATTGCAAACATTACTGTGTGATGATATATTAGTCAGGGATCTTCAGAGAGACAGGCATAAGGAGATAGACGGACAGATGGACAAATATTGATACATGAGAGAGGCTTTATTATAGAAATGGGCTAATGTGATTATACAACATAAGAAATCCTCTGCCAGGCCATCTACAAGCTTGAGAGCCAAGACTATGAGTAGCCTGGCTCAATGCAAGTGTGAAGCTTGAGCCCTGAGGTAGGGTGAGGGCTGCTGCTAAGTCCTAGATGAAGTTTCTGATGCCCAAGAGCAGCAGAAGAGTGTATTCCAGCTCCAGGAGAAAGAGGCAACAATTTACCTCTCTGCTGCTGTTTTCCCAAGAATAAGACCTACTGGGAAATAAATGCTGGTCCTTGCCATGGTGATGGCCAATGTCAGGCAGAAGACCGTACCTCACTGTTTTCCTGCTGAGGGCTACTCTGTAATGGCAGGTAAGGGAAGGTGATTGGGGCTGGCATTTTTGATTCCTAATTTTCAAGGCCAATTATTTTCCATTTTTTTCATTTTGTGGAAAACACCAATCAGTTGAATGGAGCCACCAACATAGAGGACAAGCCTTCCCTTCTGAGCTTGCTCATGCATAGAGGCATAGACAGACGGTGGTTTACCATTTCTCTAAGTATCCCTTACCCAGTCAAGATCACACCTATAGTTAAGCACAGATGGCTAAACATGCAATTTGCTTTCCTGAATGCTATCGTAACAGTGTTGTTTGGCTTATTTAAAATCTTCAGCTTATAGGTCTAGGAAACCTTCCTGTAGTCACTGATTTCCTCTTAATTGCAAAATTATGTACCCCAAAAGCATTGGATTCGTTCTTTCTTCAAGATCTCATTAACTTGACTTCTGTGAAGTCACTGTGTCCTGCTTTTACATTCTTAACACTACAAAGATCTTGTCATTCTCTTTGCCTAATAATTTATTTCATGAAAGCTTTTATTTTTTGTTGTAATTCTCAGCCTCTTTCTCCTCCCTCCCTTCTCCTCCTCTACTCCCCTCTTCTCTCTCCTTTCCTCTCCTCTCTTTCCCTCTCCTTTCCTTCCCTCTTCTTTATCCCCCCCTCTTTCTCCCTCTCTCTCTGTCTCTCTCCCTCTCTCCTTGAATGTAGTACTTTTATTAAATACAGAAACTCTTTTTACCAGATTTCTTGTTTGACACCAGCCTTATAAAATGTCTACTGATCCTCTCAATGTGTATAAAACCCAGACTCCTTCCATTTACTATGATCTAAATGCTTTATATCCTCCTATATCATTTTTCCTTCTCCATTTCCATTGTGCATGAATGGCCCCACCAACTCGCCATGGCAGGAACAACTCTAGACTCTTCTTTTTCAATTCTTCTCTGTGACATCCGGTGTTCTCCAGAAAAATAGAACCAGCAAGATGTCTATATAGAAATAAAGATCAATTTTAAGGAAATATCTCTTCTTGGCAGGTCCAAACTCTTCATGGTAAGCCAGCAGGCTGCAGAGCCAGGGTGAAGTGCAGACTGACTCCAAAGGTGATTTTCTGGTAGGATTCTCTCTTCATCCGGGGAGGAAAACCTCTTCCTTTCAAAGGCCTTAACTGTATGTAGCATACTTATCTTTTTTATGGTGAGAATATTTAAAACCTATCCTCTTAGCATTTTTCAACATGAAATACATCATTATTAACTATTTCTATCAAAACTCACAACAGATCTCTTGAAGTTGTATTCCTCCTGTTTAACTGGAATTTTGTATTCATTGACCAATGTCCTCCCAATTCCCCAATCCATCTTGGCTGTAGTTAACTGTTACTTCACTCTGTTTCTAGGAGTTCAACTTTTTCACACTCCACCTATAAGTGAGATCATGCAATATTTGTCTTTTGTGAGTGGCTTATTATCTTACCATAATTCCCTACCACTTTGACCATGTTTGTAAAAACGACAGAATTTTCTTCTTAAAACTGAAGAGTAGTCTACTCTGCATATATGTCAAATTTTCTGTATCCATTCATCTGTTATTAAATGCAGGTTGGTTGCATATCTTGGCTATTTTTAATAGTGTAACAATGAACACAAAAGTGCAGCTGTATCTTCCACTTACTGATTTCATATCCTTTGGACATATACTCAGAAGTGGGTTGATTCGGGATGCTGGATTTTTTTAATCTACTTGTTGCCTATTTACATGTGCTCCTTTGAAAAATGTCTATTTGGTTCCTCTACCCACTTATTAAATTGAATTATATATTTTCTCACTATTAAATTATTTGAGTGCCTTATATATTTTTAATATAAACTTATAGATATATGGTTTGCAAATATTTTCTCCCCCTCTTACTTTGCATCTTTACTCTGCCAATTGCTTATTTGGCTATCCAGAGGCTATTAGTTTGGTGTAATTCCATTCATCTAGTTTAGCTGTCATTATTATTAAATTAATATTAATATTTACAGCATTCAACACTAAATTGTAATGGCTGGCTAATTTACCTATTGCTCAAATAAATACATTGCAAGTTAATAATTTTTATCCTTCCTTATTATTCCCTACAACGTTCTACATGGCTGAAGCATAAGAAATAAATCTAAAGATGGCAGAATGGTGAGCAGCAGAGAAACAGCTTCTCTGATATTTGGAATCAGTTGCTGGAATATAGCAATGTGCGGCAGAGAAGGAGGTAGGAAGTGGGTTCCTGGGACCCAGCAAAGATCTGAGGAGAGAATTAGAGCCCACACAGAGAGAAAAGAGAGGGACCACAACTCAGAGAAAGGAGGTGGCATGCAACACTTTCTCCCTGAACTCTGGTTCACAATGTGGGAGGGGTGGCTCAAATCTGCTGTGACTACTAACAATCCCAGAGCCCTCCACAGAAAAATCCATGAATGGAACGGAGGAGTGGACCCTTCGGACTGCATGGGTTGAGAGTTATTCAGGCTCAGGCACACCCCAGGAAAGGGGGATTGAATGGTAGCCATTTTGGAAAGGGGCCAATGGAAGTCAGAACTCAGAGCAGCTATGGGATGGCTCCAACTAGCAGCTCCAAGTGTCAGGGAGAGGCATAACTGAGTTCACACCAGCAGGAGTTACTTGGAGGGTTGTAGGCTGAAAAAATACTCAACCCCCCAACCTCACAGCAAGAAACCAGAAGCCACCTGAACTTCAGTAAAACTAAAGGCCCAAGTTTGCTGGGATTAACCACCACTGCCATAATTCTACTGCTGACTTGCTGGAGTCAGTCAACATAGAGATGAGCTTTGTCTACACCCTCTGTCAACCAGTGGCAGCAGAGAGAACTCTGAAGTGAACTTTTTTATTTTTTGCTTTTCTTCCTTTCTTTGCATTTAAAAATTTTTTTCTTCTATTTTTCTCTTTTTTTGATTGTTCTTGTTTTTATATGCATGAGAACATTGTTCCTAGGTTTTTGTTTATTTGTTTTATTATTTTCCTGTTTCTGTTTCTTTCTTCTCTCTTTCCCTCCTTTCTTCTTCATCAGTTCCCAAAGCTTGCATAATCTTCCTTTGTTCTCCAGTCTTGCTCTAATCCCTTTCTCCTCTTTTCTCTATTTTTCCCCCTAGCCTTTTTAAAATTTTCTCCCCTGGGGGTAAAATCACCAGGGGATATTTATTGTACACAATTTTTCTGGTTAATTTTAGATTTGGTTATATAATTACAAATTCTGCTCATATGGTTAGAGGTGTCAAATTAATAGTTTACCACAGTTTGTCATTTTCTAGGGTGTATTTGATGCTATTATTATTACTAATTGTACTACTTTAGCCAAGGTGACATAAATGTTCTAATCAGTTGTTCTTTCTTATATGCAAAGACTGAGGTTGCTTGAGTGTCAAATAATGCTATAGGCTAGTGCCAAAGAACCAAGTGCTAGGCCAAATAGGCAGTAATTTCTCATTCCCAATACATTGAAGAGGTAGGATCTTGCAAATGTTAGAGGGGTTGTGGTTTAAAAAGGAACCCTTTTCCACTGTTGGTGAGAGTGTATACTGGTGCAGCCTCTGTGAAAATCAGTGTGGAATTCCTCAAAAAACTAAAATTAGAGATTCCATTTGACCCAGCTATTCCCCTTCTTGGTATCTTCCCAAAAGAATTAAAAGCATCATTATTCCCAAAAGAATTAAAAGCATGATATATGTACACCCATGTTCATAGCAGCAAAGTTTTTGGTAGCTAAATCTTAGAAAACAGCCTAAATTCCCATCAACCAATTAATGGATAAAGAGGGTGTTTTTTTTTATACAATGGAGTACTACTCTGCCATAAAGTAAGATAAACTTGTGATATTTCTAGATAAATGGATGCACCATGAGACCATATACTCTTAAGTGAAATAAATCAGACAGACATGTTCAAATATTCCATGGTTTCACTGGTTTGAGAAACTAAAACTATAAATATGGACTAAAATATATAACAGATGCTGTAAAATATTCAAATGGGAAGGGGGAATAAGGGAGAGGGGAAAGGAAGGAAGCAAAGAGGAAAAAAGATAATAGAAGGAAAAAATGGAAACAAAGCTTTTGTAAATAGGGAAGGGAAGAGGGTTGAAAGGATGGGAGACAAAGGGGGAAAAAAGAAGAATCAAAATATATCATGTACATGCACAAATTCCATAGGATGCATGTTATCATTATATATATCTAAATTGTACTAATAAAATTAATTTTAAAAAAGAAAGAAATCCATGCCATTGAACATATTAAAGAACTCCTCATTATTAAAAATATGTTTTCAGAAAAAAAATCAGATCCAAAACCAGATGTCTTAGACTAAAAAAAGGTTAGGTGAATTTTCAATTTGATTTTAATAAAACATTTCATAAAATTAATCTAGTATTAATGCAGATCTATGGATTTTTTGACGTCTTTTCTAGTACTGTATCTATACTTAATATTACTTTTTTGAATGAGTTAAGTTTAATTGTTAACCTGATTGGCTTGGGTTCTGCCTAGGGTATTAGCAAAGCACAATTCTGGATGTGTCTAGGTGGATCATGGAGGTGTGACCTGGGATCTACATCTGGTCTCTAGCTCCTTCCTCTTTAGCACCATTCCCCTGCTCTGCTTCCTTGCTGCCATGAACTAAACAACTATACTCTGCCATGCTCTTCAGCCATGATGTTTCTGCCTTGGAGCCAGCCCACAATGGACTGAGTCCACCGAAAACATGAGCCACATGAAACCTCTACTGTGAAAATATTATTACTAACAATAGTCTAAGAATTAATAAAATGTAAGTAAAATGATCCCTATCTTTTCTCTAAATGTTTCAGGTAACTTGAACATCAATTTATTTAAACAGTTAAATGCATGCAATTATTTTCTTTCTAGTTTGTAACGCCACACTTTATAAAAATCTTTTATGGTTTGTCAATCTTTTCACCACATAAATCTCCTAGAAAAAAGAATTCTTTAAATGATTAAAGTTCATCTTTTTGTACTTTACTCAAATTTGCCCTATGCATGTTTAAGAAGATAGTAGTATTGTTAAATAAAATAAAAATAAATGAAAAAGTAATATAAAACTGACAACATATTTGTATTTTTGTGATTATTAAATCTAGACATTTATAATTTATTTACAAATAAGTGATTTTTAAAATTTAAATAAAATACAAAAGTCCATTATATCTTCCTTAAAATTCCAAGTAGCATTTATTTCACAAGTAACAGACTTTTTCAATGACCCTTACTTCTGCCTATGCACAAGAATTACCTAGAAAGTTTTTTAAGTCATTTATACTTACTTTTTTTTTCATTAAGTTTATTGGTACATTTTAGGTACAAAATACAGTTACATTCATCATTGGGATCTTGTACCTTTACATAATGTATCTTGGGTCTTATTTTTTTCCCTTCCCCTGCCCACCCTTCCCTATTTGCAAAGACTTTGTTTCCATTTTTTTTTCTTTTCTCATATTTTTTCTTTTCCCTTCTTTGCTTTCCCCTACCCCTCCCCCTTCCCCTACTCCTTTAGACCTTTTCTTCCTATTACACAATATCAATTATATATTTTTTAAATTACAATATCAAAATTTAGAGGATATTACCACAGATTTTATAAAATTTAAAAGGATATAGAAAGCATATTACAAAAATCTTTTTTGAAATAAATTTGACAACTTTTAAGAAGTACCTTGGAAGACAAATTAATGAAACTGACTCTGGAGGAAATGTAAGATTTGAATACCACTATTAATGAAAGTATATTCCTAGCTTGAAAACCTACCTATATGATAACAACAGATACTTTCATCTTATTTCTAGTGATTTGGTTCTTCTCAGACTGGAAATAGAACGAGATTCTTTTTAACACCCTGGATTATGTTAATTTGTGTGGTCATAGTTGAGAACCAATAGCATAGGTTGTTTTTTATTATTCAGAAGAGTGGGTATTTATGGATAAAGTAGTCAAAGAATGGTTTGCAGACATCTGTTGTCCTCAAACATATTCTTAGAGATACATTATTTCTCTTCAAAATTTTTCTCTCCATTATGAAAATAATGAAAATTCAAATTGATGCTAGTAGGTTGACTCTCACAGCATATAAAACAAACTACTCACTGTTATAAATTTGGATTCATTCTGGGAAGGCAAGACTGGTTCAACATATGCAAATCAAAAAGGTGGTACATTATATCAATAAAATGAACCAAAACAACATATAATCATCTTAATAGATACAGAAGAGTCATTTGATGAAAATCAACACCTCTTGATGATAAAAAATGCTGAACGGATTATCTATCAAAGGAACATACTTCAATGTAATAAAGAAAATATATAAAAGCCTAACCATTAACATCATACTGAATGGGGGAAAAGCTGAAAACTTTGTTAAGATCTGGAACAAGCCAAGGATGCCTACTTTCATCACTTTTATCCAACAGAGTGCTGGAATTCCTAATCAGAATAACTAGGCAGCAGAAAGAAATAAAGAGTATCCAAATGTAAAAAGGAAGAAGTAACACTGTCACTGCTTGCAGATGGTATGATATTACATGTAGAAAACTCCAGAGACACCAGGAAGGAACAATTACAACTAAAAATAAAATCAGCAAATTTGCAAAATATAAAATTAACATATAAAAAGCAGGAGCACTGCTACATACCAATAACAAAATATATGAAATAGAATTCTAGAAAGTAATCTCATTTGCAATAGTTACCAAAAACTCTAAAGATACATGTAACAAAAAGCAAAGGTTTTCTACAATAAAACATTGTATAAGAAGTAGAAAAAGATACAAAAATGTCACTTACCCCTTGTATATGGATTGGAAGAATCAATTATGTTAAAATGTCCATACTACCAAAAAAGATCTTCAGGTTCACTGTAATTTCTATGACATTCTTATGAGAACTAGAAAAAAAATCTTACCGTTTATACAGAACCACACACACAAAAAAACTTGAATAGCCAAAGCCATTATAACCAAAAATAAAGTATGAGGCATTACAATGCCAACTTTAAAATGTACCACAGAGCAATAGTAATACAAGCAGAATGTTATTGGTATAAAAATAGACAAACAGAATTTTTTAAAAAAACAGAACAGGCAACACAAAAGTAAACCCAGACCTCTATAATAACTGATTTTCAACACTGATGCTAAGAACATACGTTGAAGCAGAAACAGTCTTTTCAATAAATGATACTAGGAAAATTGGCCATCTACATGAAGAAGAATAAAACTAGAACCCTATCTCTCACCAGTTTAAAAAAAGTCAAATGGATTAAAGACTCATTAAAATTTTTAAGGTCTTCTAAATAAAGGACCATATCATCTGCAAATAGGAATAATTGGACTACTTCCTTTCCTATTTTCACACCTTTTATTTGTCACCTTAATGTTGCTGGATAAAACAACAACTACTATGTTGAAGAGGAGTGGTGAGACTGGATGCCTTTGTCTTGTTCCTCCTGCATTGAGACCAATCATGCCCCATTCAATATCATGTTATGTGGGTTGATCATATTTAACTTTTATCATATCAAGGTATGATCCTTCTACACTTAATATTTTCTGTTTTTATCATGAATGGATGTTGAATTGATTCATAGGTTTTTCTCCATCTATTGAGATAACCATGTGATGTTTTATTGCATTTTATGATGCATGGCATTTATAGAGTTGTATATGGTCAACCATCTTCGCATTCCTGGGATAAAACCAACTTGATCTTGAGGTATGAACTTCTTAATGTGTGGTTCAAATCTGTTTTCCAGAAATTTTGCATCAAAGATATTGGTCTTAGTTTTTCTTTCTTGTGGAGTCTTTCTTCAGTTTTTGCTAACAAAATCCTTCAAATAGGCAAGATAAAAAAATCAGTGTACAAACAGATAAATATATTTTCTATACACCAATGAGGAACTGGCTGAGAAAGAAATCAGGAAGGTAGAGGAAGCTTCTGGGTAGGTGTGCCATGGCTTGGAGCCCAGAGAAGACCTCCAGATCAGCGCACCACAGTTCCCAGGCAATAGGAGGATTCCAGGTAGGCATGCTGTGGCTCCCAGCATAGATGAAGCTTCCAAGTAGGCATGCCATGGCTCTGAGGCCAGAGGAAGTGAGCTGCATGGGTGACAGGGACACAGACCCATCCTACATCCCCCACTTCTGTGCACGACAAATGAGAAGACAGGTAAACAAGCCACAGAACCAGACTTCCAGATCACCTACAGCAACCCCAAAGGGAAACAAGATGGAACACTCTGATACTCAACCACCTGGACTCCCTGAACTAGCAACAAAAGAGCATCTGGGAAAAATGAAATCAGAAATAATTTCTCACATAACAGCAAAGATTGTGCCCATAGGGCAAGACATGATTAATAAATCTAGAGAGGATACAGATAAAAAAATAGAGGAGCTAAGGAACATGACAGAATGCCAACAATGGAAACAAATTGAATCCATAAAACAGATAAACAGATTTCCAGGAGATTAAAAACTCCATTGAAAGTCTATGCACCAGAATGAGCAAACGTGAAGATAGAATTTCAGATATAGAAGATAAGATTGAATTTAGTGACCAGGAAAAGAAAAAATTCTTTAAAATTTTGAGAGACCAGGAAAAATCAATCCAGCAGCTACTAGATGATGCAAAGAAGAATAACATAAGACTGATTGGAGTCAATGAAGGAACAGGAGAGAGTGCAGATGACATTAAAATCTGTTTACAGAAGTGATGGCAGAAAACTTCCCAAACAGGGGAAAAGAATTTGACATATAGATAAACAAGGCACATAGGATGCCAACTACCATGATGAGAAAAAAAACTACACATAGGCATGTAATTGTTAAGATTACAGAAACCCAACAGAAGAACAAAATTCTACAAGTAGTTAGAGGAAAGAAACAAATCACATACAAAGGAAAGCCCATCAGAAGCACAGAAGACTTCTGAGGGCAAACCTTCAAGTCAAGAAGAGCTTGGAATGATGTGTTTCAAGCCCTAAAGGAAAACAAACTCCAACCCAGATTGATGTACCCTGCAAAACTATCTTTCAAAATTGATGGTGAAATAAAATACTTTCATGACAAAGAGCACCTTAGGAACTTCATGAATACTAAACCACCATTCCAAAACATTTTAGACAAAATCCTAGGAAAAGACAATGAGGATCACAACCTGAGAAAGCCCAGCAGAAAGAATCCACCAGTCAAGACAAGAAATTAAAAGCAAAGGGGGAGGATCAAAAAAAAGAAAAAGTTATGACAATGATAACTCAATACATATCAGTTATAACCATCAATGTTAATGGTATCAACTCACCAATCAAAACAAATAGACTTGCAGAATGGGTCAAGAAGCAAGATCCAACAATATATTGCATATAAGAAACACAATTCAAAAGAAACTCATAGACTGAAAGTTAAAGGGTGGAAAACAATACTCCATGCGACAGGAACCAGAAAAAAAGCAGGAGTATCTATCCTCTTTGCAGACAAAGTGGATTTCAAAACCATATGGATTAAGAGAGACAAAGAAGGACACTATATCCCTGTAAGGGAAACAATCCAGGAGGAAGAGATGACAATCATAAATATCTATGCATCAAACACTAGTGCACCCAACTATATAAAACAAATACTAATGAACATGAAAAACCATATAAGCACTAATACAATAGTAGTGGGGGACCTCAATACCCCATTGTCACAAATAGATAGATCAACTAGACAAAAAACAAGCAATGAAATACTAGAACTCAATCAAACTATTGAAGATATGAACCTATCAGAGTGTTCCACCCCACAAAATCAGAATACACTTTCTTTTCAGCTGCACATGGGTCATTCTCCAAAATAGGCCACATACTCACTCATAGAACATATTTAGGTAAGTGCAAAGGAATTGAAGTTATCCCCTGTATATTACCAGACATAGTGCAATTAAATTGGAGATCAACAGCAAAAGAAACTGCAAAAACTTCATTAACACATGGAAATTGAACAACACACTTCTGAATAACCAATGGGTCACAGAGGAAATTAAAGAAGAAATCAGACAGTTCCTTCAATTAAATGACAATCACAATACAACATATTGGAATCTATGGGACAAAATTAAAGCAGTCCTATGAGGGAAATTCATAGCAGTAAATACACATATTAGGAAAACAGAACAAGCCCAATTAAACAACGTGATGCTGAACCTCAAGCTTCTAGAAAAAGAAGAGCAGTGCAAACCCAAAGCTCATACAAGGGAGGAAATCATAAAGGTCAGGGCAGAAATCAATGAAATGGAGACTAAGAAAACAATACAAAAACTCAATGAAGCCAAGAGTTGGTTCTTTGAAAGAATCAACAAAATTGACAAACCCTTAGCCAACCTTATCAGAAAATGGAAAGAAAAGGCCTGAATTCATGCAATTAGGAATGAAAAGGGTGAAATTACAACAGACCCAGCAGAAATCCAGAGAATCATCAATGCTGACTTCCAGAACCTATACACCAATAAGATGGACAACACAGAAGAAATGGACAGATTCCTAGACATGTATGAATTACCAAAGTTGAATGAAGAAGACCTAAAAATTCTAAACAACCCAATATCAATCAATGAAATTGAAAACGTAATTAAAAACTTACCAACCAAGAAAAGCCCAGGTCCTGATGGCTTCACTGTTGGATTCTGTAAGACATTTAGAGAGGAACTACTGCCACTACTGTTTAAACTCTTCAATGAAATTGAAAGGGGAGCAATACTCCCAAAATCATTCCTGGAAGCAAACATCACCTTGATCCTCAAAGCAGAGAAAGACCCAACCAAAATCGAGAACTACAGGCCAATATTGCTAATGAACATAGATGCAAAAATCGTCAATAAGATACTAGCAAACAGAATGCAGAAGATCATCAAGATCATACACCCTGACCAAGTGGGATTCATCCCAGGGATGCAGGGATGGTTCAACATATGCAAATCAATCAATGTAATACACTATATCAATAGATCCAGGGACAAAAGCCATATGATCATCTCAATAGATGCAGAAAAACCACTTGACAAAATCCAACATGCATTTATGATAAAAACACTACAAAAACTCAGAATAGACTCTACCTTGATCTGATAAAAGCCATCTATGAAAAACCTACAACCAATATCATACTAAATGGTCAAAAACTGAAATCCCTCACACTAAAATCAGGAACAAGACAAGGATGTCCACTATCATCACTCCTGTTCAATATAGTTTTGGAAACATTAGACCCAGCAATTAGACAAGAGAAAGAAATAAAAGGAATAAAGATAGGATATGAAAAAGTCAAATTGTCTTTATTTGCAGATAACATGATTCTCTATATAGAAGACCCCAAGAACTCCACCAAAAGTCTTCTAGACTTAATAACCAAATTCAGTAAATTAGCTGGATATAAGGTCAACACACAAAAATCAATAGCTTTCCTGTACACAAACAACAGAGTCACTGAGAAAGAAATAGGGCAAACAATTCTTTTCACAGTAGCAACCAAAAAACTGAAATACCTGGGAATCCACCTTAAAAAAAAATATCAAAGACCTCATCTCTGAAAATTATAGCACTTTGAAAAAAGACATTGAAGGATATATCAGAAGATGCAAAGACATCCCTTGCTCCTGGGTAGGAAGGATCAACATAGTGAAAATGGTCATACTTCCAAAATTGCTATATAGATTCAATGCAAACCCAATTGAAATCCTGGCAGCATACTTCAAGGGCCTTGAAAAAACAATCCAAAAATTCTTTTGAAAGAAGAATAGACCCAGAATAGCAGAAGAAATTCTAGGTAACAGAAACATAGCAGGGAATATCACAACCCCCAGTTTGAAAGTATACTACAAAGCTGCTGTGATAAAAACAGCATGGTACTGGCAAAGAAACAGACCTGAGGATCAGTGGAATAGATTAGAAGATGCAGAAACAACTCCAGACACACTCAGCCCCCTAATCTTTGACAAAGGAGCCAAACACCCTCAATGGAGGAAAGATAGACTCTTTAATAAATGGTGCTGGAAAACTTGGGTTTCAACTTGCCAAAGACTAAAACTACACCTGTATCTCTCACCATGCACTAAACTAAAATTGAAAAAGATTAAATTTCTAAATATAAAAAGAGAACCAGCTGGACTAGAAGTTAGGTAGAACTCTTGAAGACATTTGGGGTAGGAAAAGACTTTGTGAACAAAACCTCAGTTGCCCATGAACTAGCACAAACAATCAACAAGGGGGATCTCTTTGCATTAAAAGGCTTCTGAACAGCAAGAGAACCCACCAGCAGTGTAAAGAGAAAACCCACAATGTGGGGAAAAAAATTTAACCAGTGGTCCCTCAGACAAAGGCCTGCTATCACAAATCTATAAAGAACTTAAAAAAAATCAGACCTCCCAAATTTAAAGACCCAATCCAAAAATGGGCATCTGAACTGAACAGACATTCCTCAGACAAAGAACTAGAAATGGCAAATAAACATATGAAAAAATGTTCAACATCACTGGTCATTCGAGAGATGCAAATGAAAACAATGCTGAGATTCCACCTCACTCCAGAAAGAATGGCTGCTGTCATGAAATCAACCAATAACAAATGCTAGCGGGGCTGTGGGGAAAGAGGAACCCTGCTCCACTGCTGGTGAAAGTGTAGATTGGTGCAAGCACTGTGGAAATCAGTATGGAGATACCTCAAGGAACTAGGACTGGAAGTCCCATTTGACCCCACTATTCCACTGCTGGGGATCTTCCCCAAAGAACTAAAAGAATCATACCACAGTGATATATGTGAGCCCATGTTCATAGCAGCACAGTTTGTAATAGCTAAAACTTGGAAACAGCCCAAACGTCCATCAACTGGAGACTGGATCAAGAAAATGTGGGGGTTTTTTATATAAAATGGAGTACTACTCAGCCATAAAAAATGAGAAATTAGAGACATTTATAGCTAAATGGATGCACATTGAGGCAATAATCCTAAGTGAAATAAACAGAAAAATATGTTTAAATACCAAATAGTTTCTCCAGTGTGAGAAACTGAAAGTGTAAATAAGGACTAAAGGTTATAATAGATAATGTGAAATAGGAAGAAAAGGGTCAAAGGGGAGGGGGAACTAGGAAGGGTAAGGGAAAGGAAAGGGGAATGGAATTAATATGAGAAAATGAAAAAATGGAAACAAAGTCTTTGTAAATAGAGAGGGATGGAGGCATTGAAGGGAGAGCAGGGGAAGGGGGGAAAATAAGAACCAAGAGAGTATGTACAGGTGCATATCTCCAATGATGAATCTTATTATGTTGTACACCTAAAATGTACCAATAAAAGGATATACATAAAAAAATGAAAGAAATCAGGAAAAGAACTCCATTCACAAAAGCTTAAAAAATATTTAGGACTAAACATATCAAAGGAGGTAAAGATCTTCACAATATAATTACCTAACACTGAAGAAAGACATAGAATAAAAGCACACTAGAAGATAGAAAGAATCCCCATGTTCAGATGCTGACAGATTTAATATTATTAAAACACCATTTTATCAAAAGTGATATATAAATTCACTGCAATTTATTTGAGTGAAAATACTGATACTTCTCATAGAACAATAAATAATCCTTAATTTCATATGGAAGGACATGAGATCCAGAACAGTCAATATTATACTGAATTAAGCAAGAAATGCTGGAGATTTACAATATCTGGTCTCAAATTATACTACAAAGCCACAGTAACAAAAACAGTATGGTACTAGCATAAAAATGAACACATAGACCAATGGAGTGGAACAGAGAACATACAAACCTAAATACTACAGCCATGTGATTCTTGGCAAAGATGCCAGAAATGTATGTTGGAGAAAAGGTAGCATCTTTAACAAATTATACAAGAAAAGGAGATATCCATATGTAGAAGATTGAACCTAGATCCTGTCTCTCGTGATATAAAAAATAGTTCAAAATGAATCAAAGACCTAGATATAAGACCTGAAGCTTTGTAACTGTTAAAAGAAAACATTGGGGAAACACTTAAAGTTACAGGCACAGGCAAAGATATCTTAAATAGGACACTAACAGCAACAGGAAATAACAATGAGAATTGACAAATGAGAACACATTAAATTAAAAACTTTCTGAACAGCAAAAGAAACAACTACCAGTAGAAATAATGAGAGAAAGCTTTGCCAGCTACTTTTCTAATAGATGATTAATGTCCAGAATGTATAAAGAATTTAAAAAATTTAGTATTGAAAAAACTCTTTGGAGTTCTCATGTCACCACCATGTGCCCTGTAAGTCAGAAATAGAACTAATATTTGCCTTGCTGGTTTTCAGTCTGCTTTTGTCCTATGTTTTTCTATCCCTCTATCCCTCCTTTTTGGAATGGGAAGGCTTACCCGGTGTACCTTGGGCGTATGTAACTTACTATTTGATTGCTACAGGGCTCATAGCTAAGATTTTACCAAGAATCTCAAAGGAGATTTTGGACTTGAACTTTCAAGAAATGCTGAGACTTAGGGAGAAGGGATTATTATATTTTGGGTTGTATGCATGATAGTTGTGACATGTAAGGTGGAAGTCTAAACTTGTTATTTTCTTTATTTGGGAACTAAATATGATTTAAGGTGATGTGTTTGGATGTCAATTTGACAATGGATGGAAAGTGACATTTTAGCTGGCTTGTCAACTTGAAAGCTGGAGAGCCATCTAGGATATTAATAAATGACACTCCTGGGTTATTTGGTTGGGTCATGGGGGCATGACTTTGGGGACAGTGTCTGGTCCCTGGCCTCTTCCTGTCTAGCTATGTTCCCCTACTCTATTTCCAACAACCAAGAAGTGAGCAGCATTCTCCTACCAAGTCCTTCCACCATGTTGTTTTGGCTTTGGAGTCAGCTGAAAATGAACTGAACAAACCAAAACTTATGCACAAAAATAAGTATTTTCATTGTGTAGTTGTGTATTTAAAGTATTTGTTTCCAGGAATGGAAACATTCCTGGAATGATGACATAAAAAGAGATGGCATGAAAAGTGAAAGATGACATGAAAGTAGAAGACAGACTATTGAAGAAGAGAACAGGGATGTAGGAGAGAAGGAGGAAAAGAAATAGAGAGGGGATGAAAATGACTAACATATATTACATGCATGAAAGGAGAGAAGGCAGAGAAAAAGAACACATTTTTAAATTCTCTATTTAAATGAGGTTTCTGACAGTGGAGAAAAAATTATCTGAAATCTGTTCTTCCTTGTAAATAACAAGGACATTTCCAAAAACTGTCAAAATCGTTTTTTTCAGAATTCTAGAAGTTAACCAAAAGCCTACATAGTCTATGGGATATTTTTTCAAGAAATATGGCAAATCTCACTAGCAGTGTTTCATAGAATTTTAAATTGCCCTGTTCACATCATTCCCTCCACAAAACCTTAGTAGCTATGAAAAACAGCCTTTGAAAGAGATAAGCTAGATTTGGAACCCCTCAATAAGACCAGTTCTAGAGAATTTCCCAATTTGATAGATTTCTGGAGAAGTCCCATTTATAGAGCTTGTCATTTGCCCCCATTCACACTGTGGGAGAAGCCATTTCTCAGAGAAGTTTTGGAAAGAATCAGTGCCAGCTCTTTAACATCACAGATGCCTGAGGAAAAGATGCCAGTTGTAACAAGGGCTATCCAGAAAATCTAATGACAGAACTGGACAGATATTTGTAGTGGACTTTGCAAAGTTTAGGTGTATCCTGGAGAATCTAGACTGCTGCATGCCTGTGCAGGGTGTGTGCAAGGCCAGGAAAAGTCTGAGATGTGCATAAGCTATTATTTCTCCATGATTCAGAGGCTCTGCATTAATACGGAAGGTACAGTTGTAAATTACCATGCATTGAAGATATTCACACACACACACACACACACACACACATTTCACCAACAGTAGAAGAAATATTGGTTTAAGAAGGCACTTACAATCTGTTTCCAATTTACTGACCACAAAGCTAATTGAATAGGAATTTCAGTGGCTGCAGGCTACAGAATATACTTATTTTACAGAATTACTACAGGAAAATAACTTGTAAAAAAAGAATTACATCAATGATTACAACTACAAACAGCAAAGCAGGGTTGACTCTGATGAACAAAGTATCATTTCAAATATCAAATTTTCAATTAAAATGAAAAATATAAAGAAATGGAAAAGATTAGACATATACAGGGCTTTATATTGTACTCTGCAGAAACTGCCTGGCAAAAATCCAGGTATTCAACTTAATAGACAAATATGGTCAATTGTCTATTACAAATATGCTCAAAGATCTAAAGAAAGCAAAGTTTAAAGAGCTAAAGTATGAGAATAATGTATTAGTAATCAATATCAGTAAAGACAGAAAAAATATTTTTAAAAGAACAAAAATGAAAGTGTGAACTCTGTTAAATACAATAAATGAAATTTTAAATTTTACTTGGAAGTCTCAGCAGTAGTTTTGAGTCAGCAAAGAATTAATGAACTTGAAGATAGGTTAATAGGGATTTTCCAGTCTGAGGAAAGAAAAGGGGGAAAGAAATGAATAGAGCCTCAAAACCCTATGGGAAATAGTCAGATGCACCATTAGAGGCTTAGTGGAAGTTGTAGGAAGACAGGAGAAAGAAAGGGCTGCAAAAGAAATATTTGAAGTAGTAATAACCAAAAATTCTTGTTTTTAAAAATCTTTATACTTACAAAAGTTCAATAAATTCCAAGAAGAATAAAAATCAAGATACACAACTAGATATATCATAGTCAAAATGTTAAACATAAAAACAAAGATAACGTTGAAAGTGGGAAAAGAGGAGAAACTAATCACATTCAAGGGATTTGTAATAGATTATGACCTGACTCCTCCTCAGAAATTATGTATAGAATACACAATGCTGAACAATAGTTGAACACACAGTCTAAACTGCACATGGAACATTGTCCAGGATAGATGGTAAGTTACACCATACAATAAGCCTCAGTACATTTAAAATGAGTCAAATCTTACTAAGTATGCTCCATAACCAAAATGGAATAAAGCAGTAACAGAATGAAAACTGAGAAATTCACAAGAAATATGAAAATTAAACAACACATAAAGAATCATACAAAATAGTTATTTTTTATAAAAGAAAATTCCAAATGAAATTCAAAAGTTCTTTAAGATGAATAACAATTAAAAAGCAACAGAAATAAAGTTATACCATAAAGCAAAAGTAGTATCCAGTGAGAAATTTGTACCTATAAAAATCCATCTTAAAAAAGAAGAAAGTTGTCAAGTCTCAAGCTAGTATCTACCATAAAATACTAGAAAAAGAAGTTAAAAGTAAAACCAAGGTAATCATAAGGTAGGAAATATGAAGTTGAGAAAAAAATAAAATAGCAAAACAACTGAATAAAATTTAACAAAAGTTTAGTCCTCTGAAGAGGTCAATAAAATTGACAGACATTTAACTAGACTAACCAAGAAAAGAAAGATAAGGTTCAAATTACTAAAATCAGTAATAAAATAGCTACCTCACTACCTTTTTCATAGAAATAGAAATTATTATAAGAACACAACAATGTTGTGCCAAAAAATGGTGTCGATGAATTGTTTAAAACTCCTGGTAAAATACAAACTACGTAGGTGACAATGTAAGAAATAGAAAGCCTGTATAAACTTCTAAAAAGGAGAATACATAATTGCTAATTGAAAACAAAAGTAAAGGCAACCAAGAACTTACCACAAGGTTTTGCTAATGAATTATACCAAACATTTTTAAAAGATTTAATGCAACTCTTTCACAGAATGATTCTAAAAATAAAAGTTGAAACAGTAAGACCAAAATTACCTTTATCTAAAACCAAAAAAAAGAAAAAAGGAAAGAAAAGTTACAACATATAAATCAACATCCATTATAAATAGGCATGCAAAAATTCTCAAGAAAATACAACACAATGGAATTTAGCAATATAAAAAGAAAGATTATACATCATAACCAGGTGGAATATATCCAGGAATACAAAGTGGGTTTAATAGCATAGAGTTAATTGATATCATAAACCTTATTCGAATCACCCCACTGCAGACAGGCAGCCACCTGGTACCACACTACGAAGACACAGAGGACACAAAACCATTAGAACACGGTACTGAGTCCTGCTGCTCTTGGCCTAGAGATAGGGCTTCTGAGCCACCATCCCACTGCTCCTGGTCCAGAGGAAGGGGCTTCAAGGCCACCATCCCTCCCACTGCTCCCAGCCCACAGGAAAGGCCTCTTAGGACACCATCCCTTGCACTGCTCCTGGCCCCTGTCCCACTTCTCCCAGCTCGGAGGAGGTAATCCATGCAGACGCCAAAAGCCCCCCAACCAGGTGAAATGAGAAAACACATAAATAAGTCTCAAAACCAGACTTCCACATCACCTACAGCAAAACCAAAGGGAAATGAGATAGAACACTTTGATACTCAACCACCTGGACCCACTGAACTGGCAAAAAAAGGGGATCTGGGAAAAATGAAATCAGAAATAATTTCTCAGGTAATAGGAGAAGTTGTGCCCCTAGTGCAAGACATGATTAATAATCTAGAGAGGAGCTCAGGAACATGATGGAATCCAAACATAGGAAACAAATGGAATCCATAAAACAATAGATTTCCAGGACATGAAAAAGTCCATTGAAAGTCTACACAGCAGAATGAGCCAATGTGAGGACAGAATATCAGATATAGAAGATAAGATTGCAATTAGTGACCAGGAAAATAAAAATTGCTTCAAAATTATAAGGGAACATGAGAAATCGATCCAGCAGCTGCTAGATGATGCAAAGAAGAATAACATAAGACTGATTGGAGTCAATGAAGAAACAGGAGAGAGTGCAGATGACATAAAAAAAAACTCTTCACAGAAGTAATGGCAGAAAACTTCCCAAGCAGGGGAAAAGAGCTTGACATACAGATAAGTGAGGCATATAAGACTCCAAATAGCCTTGATTCAAAAAAAATCTGCACATAGGCATATAATTGTTAAGATTCCAGAAACTCAACAGAAGAACAAAGTTCTCCAAGCAGTCAGAGAAAAGAAACAAATCACCTACAAAGGAAAGCCCATCAGAATCACAACAGACTTCTCAACACAAACCATCAAGGCAAGAAGAGCTTGGAGTGACATATTCCAAGCCCTAAAAGAAAACAGTCTCCAACCCAGATTGATGTACCTGACAAAACTATCTTTCAAAATTAATGGAGAAATAAGATACTTTCATGACAAAGAGCACCTTAGGAACTTCGTGAATACCAAACCAGCACTCCAAAGAATTTTACACAATATCCTAGGAACAGACATTGAGGATCACAACCCCGGGAAACAAAGCAGAATGAACCCATCTGGCATGACAAGAAATTAAATGTAAAGGGGGAGAACACAACAAAAAGAAAAAGCCATGGCAATAACAAGTCAATACGTTTCAGTTATAACCATCGATGTTAATGGTCTCAATTCACCAATCAAAAGAAATAGACTGGCAGAATGGGTCAAGAAGCAAAATCCAACAATATGCTGCACACAAGAAACACACTTAATTCAAAAGGAAACTCATAGACTGAAAGATAAAGTGTGGAAAACAATGCTCCATCTGACAGGAACCCGAAAAAAAGCAGGAGTAGCTATCCTCTTTGCAGATCAAGTAGATTTCAAACCAACACTGATTAAGAGAGATGAAGAAGGATACTACATTCTTATAAAGGGAGGAATCCAAGAGGAAGAGATGACAATCATAAATTTCTATGCACCAAACACTAGTGCACCCAACTATATAAAACAAATACGAATGGACATGAAAAGTCATATATGCACTAATACAATTGTAGTGGGGGACCTCAACACCCCACTGTCACAAATAGATAGATCAACTAGACTAAAAATAAGTAATGAAATACTAGAACTCAATTGAACTCTTGAACAAATGAACTTAACAGATGTTTACAGAGTGTTCCACCCCACAAAATCAGAATACACATTCTTCTCAGCTGCACATGGTTCATTCTCCAAAATAGACCACATACTCACACATAGAACATGTTTAAGTAAGTGCAAAGGAATTGAAGTTATCCCCTGTATATTATCTGACCATAGTGTGATGAAATTGGAGATCCATAGCAAAAGAAACTCAAAAAATTTCATACACACGTGGAAATTGAACAACACACTTCTGAATAACCAATGGGTCACAGAGGAAATTAAAGAAGAAATCAGACAGTTCCTTCAATTAAAGGACAATCACAATACAACATATCGAAATCTATGGGACACAATGAAAGCAGTCTTATAAGGGAAATTCATAGCAGTGAATACACATATTAGGAAAACAGAATGAGCCCAGTTAAACAACGTGATGCTGAACCTCAAGCTTCTAGAAAAAGAAGAACAGGACAACCCTAAAGCTCATACAAGGGAGGAAATTATAAAGATCAGAGGAGAAATCAATACAATGGAGACTAAGAAAATGATACAAAAAATCAATGAAGCCAAGAGTTGGTTCTGCAAAAGAATCAACAAATTTAACAAAACCTTAGCCAACCTTATCAGAAAAAGGAGAAAAAAGGCCCAAATCCATGCAATTAGGAATGAAAAGGGTGAAATGACAACAGACCCAGCAAAAATCCAGAGGATCATCAATACCTACTTCCAGAACCTATATGCCAATAAGATGGACAACACAGAAGAAATGGACAGACTCCTAGATACATATGAACTACCAAAGTTGAATGAAGAAGACCTTAAAAATTCTAAACAACCCAATATCAACCAATGAAATTGAAAATGTAATTAAAAAATTATTAACTAAGAAAAGCCTGGGCGCTGATGCTTCACTGCTGAATTCTACAAGACATTTAGAGAAGAACTGCTGCCACTACTGTTTAAACTCTTCACTGAAATTGAAAGGGAAGCAATACTCCCAAATTCATTCCTTGAAGCAAGCATCACCTTTACCCCAAAGCAGAGAAAGACCCAACTGAGAAAGAGAACTATAGGCCAATCTCACTAATGAACATAGATGCAAAAATCCTTAATAAGTTAATGGCAAACAGAGTGCAAAAGATCATCAAGAAGATCATAGTGGGATTTATCCCTGGGATGCAGGGATGTTTCAACGTATGCCAATCAATCAATGTAATTCACTATATTAATAGAGGCAAGGACAAAAACCATATGATCATCTAAATAGGTGCAGAAAAAGCATTCCACAAAATCCAACTTGTATTTATGATAAAACTCCTACAAAAAATTGGAATAAATGGTTTCTACTTCAATCTGATAAAAGCCATTTATGAAAAACCAACAGCCAATATCATATTAAATGGTCAAAAAATGAAACCCTTCACACTAAAATCAGGAACAAGACAAGGATGTCCACTATCACCAGTCCTGTTCAATATAGTTTTGGAAACACTAGCCACGGCAATTAGACAAGAGAAAGAAATAAGAGGAATAAAGATAGGAAATGAAGAAATCAAATTGTCATTATTTGCAGATGACATGATACTCTACATAGGAGACCTCAATAAATCCACCAAAAGTCTTCTAGACTTAATAACCAAATTCAGTAGAGTAGCTGGATACAAGATCAACACACAAAAATCAATAGCTTTCCTGTACATGAAAAACAGGCTCACTGAAGCAGGAATAGGGCAAACAATTCCTTTCACAATAGCATCCAAAAACCTGAAATACATAGGAATCACCCTAATGAAAGAAATCAAAGACTTCTTTTCTGAAAACTTAGTACTCTGAAAAGAGAGATTGAAGAGGATATGAGAAAATGGAA
This sequence comes from Heterocephalus glaber, assembly GCF_053883595.1. Lineage (NCBI taxonomy): Eukaryota > Metazoa > Chordata > Mammalia > Rodentia > Bathyergidae > Heterocephalus > Heterocephalus glaber. The sequence goes on from NW_028258312.1 coordinate 21,957,578, forward strand.
AGACGTCTCCTGCTCCTGGGTAGGAAGGATCAACACAGTGAAAATGGCCATATGTCCAAAACTGCTATATAGATTCAGTGCAATCCCAATTGAAATCCCAGCAGCATGCTTCATAGACCTTGAGAAAAAAAATCCAAAAATTCATTTGGAGCAAAAAGAGACCCAGAATAGCAAAAGCAATTCTAGGCAACAGAGACATGGCAGGGGGTATCACAACCCCCAGCTTGAAACTTTACTACAAAGCTACTGTGATAAAAACAGCATGGTACTGGCAAAGAAACAGACCTGAGGACCAGTGGAACAGATTAGAAGATTTAGAAACAACTCCAGACACACTCACCTACCTCATCTTTGACAAAGGAGCCAAACACCCTCAATGGAGGAAAGATAGCCTCTTTAATAAATGGTATTGGAAAAATTGGGTTTCAACTTGCCAAAGATTAAAATTAGACCTGTATCTCTCACTACGAACTAAACTAAAATTGAAATGGGTTAAAGATCTAAATGTTATGTGTAAATACCGAATAGTTTCTCTGGTGTGAGAAACTGAAAGTGTAAATAAGGACTAAATGTATAATAGGTAATGTGAAATAGGAAGAAAAGGGTCAAAGGGGAAGGAAGTGGGAGGGCTAGGGGAAAGGATAGAAGGGAATGGGATTAATATGAGAAAATGGAAAAAGAGGATCAAAATCTTTGTAAATAGGGAGGACTGGAGGGGTTGAAGGGAAGGCTGGGCAAGGGTGAAAAATAAGAACCAAGAGAGACCATGCAAGGGTGCACATTTCCAATGATGAATGTCATTATATTGTATATCTAAAATGTACCAATTATTAGAATGAATAATCGATAATGTAAAATAGGTAGAAAATGTCCAAAGGGGTAGGGGTAGTGGGAGGGGTAGGGGAAAGGAAAGAAGGGAAAGGAAAAAATGATGAGAAATGGAAAAAATGGAAATAAAGTCTTTGTAAATAGGGAAGGGTGGAGGGGGTTAAGGGAGGGCTAGGAATGGGGAAAAAATAAGAACCAAGATGCATTATATAAAAGTACAATTCCCAATGAGAAATGTAATTGTGTTGTATACCTACAATGTACCAATAAAAGAATTTAATACAAAAAAAAGAAGATCTAAATGTTAAAATAGAAGCACTGAACCAGCTGGAACAGAGGTTAGGTAGAACACTTGAAGACACAGGTGTAGGAAAAGATTTTATGAACAAAACCTCAGTTGCCCATAAACTAGCACAAACAATCAACAAGTGAAATTTCTTCTTATTAAAAATCTTCTGCACAGCAAGAGAAATCATCAGCAGTGTGAAGAGAAAACCCACAATGTGGGAAAAAAATTCAACTGCTGTTCCTCAGACAAAGGTCTACTATCACGAATCTATAAAGAACTTAAAAAATCAGACCTCCCAAATTTAAAGACCCAATCCAAAAATGGGCATTTGAAATTAACAGACATTTCTCAAACAAAGAAGTAGAAATGGCAAATAAACATATGAAAAAATGTTCAACATCACTCATCATTTGTGAGATGCAAATGAAAGCAACTCTGAGATTCCACCTCATCCCAGAAAGAATGGCTGCTATCATGAAATCAACCAATAACAAATGCTGGCAGGGCTGTGGGGAAAGAGGAACCCTTCTCCACTGCTGGTGGGAGTGCAGACTGGTGCAAGCACTGTGGAAATCAGTATGGAGATACCTCAAAGAACTAGAACTGGAAGTCCCATTTGACCCTGCTATTCCACAGCTGGGCGTCTTCCCTAAAGAATTGAAAGGATCATACCACAGTGATATATGTGCATCCATGTTCATAGCAGCACAATTTGTAATAGCTAAAACTGGGAAGTTGCCCCTGGAGACTGGATAAAAAATATATGTTTTTTTTAAAAAATGGAGTACTTCTCAGCCATAAAAAATGAGAAATTAGAGAAATGTATAGCTGAATGGATGCATATCGAGGCCACACTATTAAGTGAAATAAATAGGACATACATGTGTAAATACTGAATAGTTTCTCTGGTGTGAAAAACTGAAAGTGTAAATAAGGAGTAAAAGGTATAATAGATAATGTGAAATAGGAAGAAAAGGGGCAAAGGGGAAGGGGAAATGGGAGTGGTAGGGGAAAGGAAAGAAGGGAATGGAATTAATATAAGGAAATGAAAAATTGGAAACAAAGTCTGTTAATAGGGAGGGATGGAGGGGTAGAAGGGAGGGCAGGAGAAGGGAAAAATAAAAACTAAGAGAGATTATGTAAAAATGCATATTTCCAATGATGAATGTTATTATATTGTATACCTACTATGTACCAATAAAATTAATTTTTAAAAATTAAAAAAAAGTTAAAAAATATAATTATAAAAAGTTGTTAAATTTATAATAAGCATCTATAAAAAAATCTTCAGGTGACACTAAATGTAATGACTAAAAATTGAAGGCTGTGCTCTAACGTCAGGAATAAACTGAAAAGTAAAAGCAATCATCTCCTATCATATCTATTATTGCCATAGAAGGCAATTCCAAGACAACTATACAAGAAAAATAAAATATGTCCTGATTGAAAAAAAAGAATAAAATGATCTGTACTTTTAGATAGCAATTTTTTTCTAGAAAATCCTCAAGAATCCACAAAAGTACTATTACAGCTAATGAAAGCCTTTAACTAGGTTTCAGGATTCAAGATTAATGTGCAAAAATAAATTATATTTCTATAAAACAATTGCAAAACTTGAAAATGAAATTGAGAGAGCAATTGTTAATCACGAAGTCATGGAGAAACAAATTAAAAACACTAGTAAATACAATGAAAGAAATAGAATTTGAATTTGAAAGTTACAAAATATTGTGATAGTTATTAAAAGAGATGTGAAGGGCATAAAAAGCTACACACAGTCAAAAATTGGATGACTTCATGTTGTTGATGAGCCAATACTTTCTAAGCTGATTTACAGATTCAAACCAGTTTCTATCAGATTTTCAGATTCCATTTTGCACCAAATAGCAAGCTGATTCTTAAAGTCCTATTGGAATGGAAAGGACACAGAATAGGCAAAACAATTCTTGAAAAAGAATAAAGTTTGAGAAACAAGTTTTCTACTACTGAACTTCTGACAATATTTTGCCCCAGTGCAGTAAGATACTGGCAAAAACTAGACATATAAATCAATGGACCAGAACTGAGAATAAATAAATTCATCCCCCAACTTACGATTGACTTATTTCCAACAATGGTTTTAAGACAATTATATTTGGGAGAGAATATTGCTTTCACAAACAGTGTTGACTCAAATGTTTATCCACATGTGAAAAGTAAGGTCAGAAGCCAAGCTCCCATTGCAGGACCAGGCATTCTCCATGTGTCCTTGGACAGATTCAGTTCTCCCACCTTTGTAGCTTGTAGTCCTCAAGAGTGACTGTAGATGGGGCTGGGAAGACCCAGTCTCATCTTTAGGGGTTGTTGGCTGGAATTGGGTTGTCTTGGCTAGAATAGCTCAGACTATGTTCCTGAACTCCTATGTTCATGAAGCCTTTAGTCCACTCCTGTATCCCTAGTTTATAAAACCCAAAGCAAACTGCTTTCTGGGCCTCTCAGATGCGGTGGAAGTGAGCACAGCCCGATGAGGAAGAGACTCCATCCTACTCAGGCGGCTTTCCTGATCCTTGGGAGAAGACCGGAAGAGCCTGGAGGCCGCTGTGGCACCTATCTGTCATAGAGCCCTTCACAATATGTGTCTTGAGGGCAAGGGATCATCTCACCAGACTGAGATAAGCTGATAACTGCACACAGCAAATCTACTTCATATACATTATGCAAAAATTAATTCCAAGTGTTTCATGGATCCAAATGATAAGGGCAAATTCTTAAATATTTAGAAGTTTGGTAATTTTCCAAGAACATTTCAACAGTGCTTCTGAATGATGGAAGAATTTTACTCCCTGATGAATAACCAAGAAAATAGGAAGCATATAATGTGGTCAAGGCTGACTGGAGGAACAGACTTAATATTGTATCAAAATGACCATTTGTGTGCTAGAGAGCTGAAGGAGCCAGTTGAGGTTCTGGAAGCCTGAAAAGTCTGTGCTGAAAGCCCAGAGGAACTGGAGGCCAAAGTTCAAAGGCAATGATGAAAATCAGAGCCCTCTGAAGAAACAAGGGAAGACGTCCTTCTTTGCTTTTTTTTCTGTCCAGGCTATCAGCCTATCGGTTGGTGCCGCCCACATTCAGGGTGGGACTTCCCTCTTCCCTTCGCTACCTACGTGTCAGGCATCCACAGACTCACCCCCCGCACTGTGCTCCACTAACCCACTAGGCATTTCGTAATGTGTACCACTTGACATTTAATTAACTATCACTTTGACAGCACAAAATCATGTATGAAATTGTTCAAAGAAACAGTCGTCATAATTCTAAAAAATGGGAACTAATCAAATGCCCATCAAACAACAATTTGTTATATACCCATTTGGTATATACCCATGTAACAGAATATTATTCACAAAGAAGTGAAGTATTGAAACACAGTATAAGATGAGTGAATTTACAGTTACAAAAGGTCACATTATTGTATGGTTCCATTTATATGAGATTTTCGTAAAGGGTAATTTATAAATATACAGATATAGATTAGGCTCAGGTGGATGAGGGGAGCAACTGCTAATGGGTTAGGGGTTTATTGGAGCTGATAAAAATGTTCTAAAATTGATAATGTTGATGGTTTCCTGACTAACTATAATAAGATCTAGTGAATTAAAATTTTATAAATGTATATTTTATAGTATGTGATTATAGCTCAATAAAACACAAAATAGAATAAAACATTAATTAATGATAAAAGTGAAATTAATTATATAACAAAGGTCAAAATTTTAAATAGAAAATTTAAAAATCTAATATAGTATTATAGAAGCCAAAGTAGTGGATATATCATGGGGTTAATATGGGATAGTGAAAGAGGTTCTTCTGGTCCTATTCTAGGACCAGAAGAATATTATCAAATGAGCATGTACTGATCCAGTAAAAATTAATAAAGGTACTCACTTAAGAGTTCTATACTTACATTTATGTCTATAAGAAATGATAGAAAAGTGGAAAGAAAAAATTTGGAAAGGATTAGAGGAAATTGTGGAAGAATCTGTGGGTCACTTTTGAGGGACAGATTCTGTGGGTCACTTGAGGCTCAGCCAGGAAATGTAAAGAGGAAGAGTAAATGTTAAGGTTTTTAGTCTTGAAGATACTGACAGTCTAGATAATGCAGCCACTTTGCAAAACAGTTGGACAGTTCCACAGAAAAGTTAAATATAACACTATCCTATAACTCAGCAAAAAAGTATACCTTATTATCCATAGCAGCATTATTCATAGTAGGCTCAAACTGGAAACAAACTACATGTCAATCAACTGGAGAATCAGAGGACTAATTGTGGTATACCCGCGCCTATGCATACTGTCCAGCAGTAAAAAGAAATGAACTGCCGACATATGCAATGTCATGAACAAGCCTGAGAAACATTATGCCAAGTCAAAGAAGCAAACACAAGAGGCTACATATCACCTGATTCCATTTACATGAAATGTCCAGAAATAACAAATCTGTAGAGACAAAAAATAAATTAGTGGTTGCCAGGGCACTGAGGGTGGAGAGCTCACTGACAATGGGTAAAGGGATCTTACTGAGAGAATAGAAATATGCTAAAATAGACCTGTGCTGATGATTGCATTACTTGGTAAAGTTGGTAAAATTTATTGAAATGGATGAGTTTTATGTGATATATAAATATATCAATAAATCTGTTCGAATACATGTAGTAAAATTCATACTCTCCTCTGGCTTGTGGTAAAGTTATTTATATTACAAACTAAACAAGGTGTAATAAAATAAGTTTTGTTAACATATGATTGACTATGCCTAGAATTGGTTTTATAGAGATTTTGTCAAGCCTTCACTGAGGGACAAGACTTAAGGCTGCTAAATAATAGCTATGACCACAATTAACAACATCAGAGAGAAAAGAATCACACCAAAAGTGTTGAAAAAAATCAGATAACCTTTAGATGTCTCATCATTAATACTATTAATTGGAAGAAAATAAAATATTACCCTAACATTTCAGGGTAAAAATGATTTCTAATATAGAATTCTCTATACTCAGCTAAACTATCAATCAGCTCTTAGAATCAAAACAAATTCAGATATGAAAGTCTTTAATTATTTGTTTTAAATATTATGGTTTTTCAATTGCCTTTAGCAGAAAAGCATTGGAGAATATTCTCCATGAAAATAGCAAGTAAACTTAGACAGAAGAAAATAAGGTGTATGGAAAACTGAAGACTAGATACATCATGGAGGCCAAGAGTTCTGTCAGAGCAGTGACTAAGTAAGAACCAGAATGACAGACTAGAGACAGGGTTACAGAGGTCAGACTAGAGGGAAACAAGAACTTTCCATAGGGAGAATTACTCAACTCAAATGTACCCATAAGGAATCACCCACTGCAGACAGACAGGTCTGCCCACGCCCCACTGAGGTCCCGAGTCCTGCGGAAGACACTGAAACACCCTGCTGCAGACAGGCAGGTCTGCACATGCTCTACTGAGGGCCCAAGTCACACAGAACACCCTGAATCAGCCTGCGGCAGACAGGCAGGTCTGTGCATGCCCTACCGAGGTCCCGAGTCATGCAGAAGACACCGAATCACCCCGCTGCAGACGGGCAGCCACCTGGTTCCACACTACACAGACGAAGAGGACACCAGACCACCAGACCATGGTACTGAGTCCTGCTGCTCCCAGCCCAGAGATAGGGGCTTCTGAGCTGCCATCCCACTGCTCCTGGTCCAGAGGAAGGGGCTTCCAGGGCACCATCACTCCCACTGCACCCAGCCCACAGGAAAGGGCCTTTAGGCCACCTACTATCCCACTGCTCCTGGCCCAGAGGAAGGGGCTTCTGGGCCACCATCTCTCCCACCACTCCCGGCCCAGAGGTAGGGGCTTCTGAGCCACCATCCCACTGCTCCTGGTCCAGAGGAAGGGGCTTCCCAGACACCATCCCTCCCGCTGCTCCCAGACCACAGGAAAGGGCTTTTGGGTCGCCATCCCTACCGCTGCTCCCGGCCCCTGTCCCACCTCTCCCAGCTCAGAGGAGGTAATCCCTGCAGGTGCCAACAGCCCCCCATCCCAGTCGAAATGAGAAAACACATAAATAAGTCTCAAAACCAGACTTCCACATCACCTACAGCAACCCCAAAGGGAAATGAGATGGAACATTCTGATACTCAACCACCTGGACCCACTGAACTGGCAACAAAAGGGGATCTGGAAAAAATGAAATCAGAAATAATTTCTCAGATAATAGAAGAAATTGTGCCCCTAGTGCAAGACATGATTAATAAATCTAGAGAGGAGCTCAGGAACATGATGGAATCCCAACATAAGAAACAAATGGAATCCATAAAACGGATGCAAAAAGATTTCCAGGACATGAAAAACTCCATTGAAAGTCTACAGAATGAGCCAATGTGAGGACAGAATATCAGATATAGAAGATAAGATTGCAATTAGTAACCAGGAAAAGAAAAATTGCTTCAAAATTATAAGGGAACATGAGAAATCAATCCAGCAGCTGCTAGATGATGCAAAGAAGAATAACATAAGACTGATTGGAGTCAATGAAGAAACAGGAGAGAGTGCAGATGACATAAAAGATCTTTCCCAGAAATACTGGCAGAAAACTTCCCAAGCAGGGGAAAAGAGTTTGACATACAGATATGTGAGGCATATAGGACTCCAAATAGCCTTGATCAAAAAAAATCTACACATAGGCATATAATTGTTAAGATTACAGAAAACCAAAAGAAGAACAAAGTTCTACAAGCAGTTAGAGAAAAGAAACAAATCACATACAAAGGAAAGCCCATGAGAATGACAGCAGACTTCTCAACACAAACCATCAAGGCAAGAAGACCTTGGAGTGACATATTCCAAGCCCTAAAAGAAAACAGCCTCCAACCCAGACTGATGTACCCTGCAAAACTATCTTTCAAAATTAATGGAGAAATAAGATACTTTCATGACAAAGAGCACCTTAGGAACTTCGTGAATACCAAACCAGCACTCCAAAGAATTTTACACAATATCCTAGGAACAGACATTGAGGATCACAACCCCGGGAAACAAAGCAGAATGAACCCATCTGGCATGACAAGAAATTAAATGTAAAGGGGGAGAACACAACAAAAAGAAAAAGCCATGGCAATAACAAGTCAATACGTTTCAGTTATAACCATCGATGTTAATGATCTTAATTCACCAATCAAAAGAAATAGACTGGCAGAATGGGTCAAGAAGCAAAATCCAACAATATGCTGCACACAAGAAACACACTTAATTCAAAAGGAAACTCATAGACTGAAAGATAAAGTGTGGAAAACAATGCTCCATCCGACAGGAACCCGAAAAAAAGCAGGAGTAGCTATCGTCTTTGCAGATCAAGTAGATTTCAAACCAACACAGATTAAGAGAGATGAAGAAGGATACTACATCCTTGTAAAGGGAAGAATCCAAGAGGAAGAGATGACAATCATAAAGATCAATGCACCAAACACTAGTGCACCCAACTATATAAAACAAATACTAATGGACATGAAAAATCATCTATGCACTAATACAATTGTAGTGGGGGACCTCAACACCCCACTGTCACAAATAGATAGATCAACTAGACTAAAAATAAGTAATGAAATACTAGAACTCAATTGAACTCTTGAACAAATGAACTTAACAGATGTTTACAGAGTCTTCCACCCTACAAAATCAGAATACACATTCTTCTCAGCTGCACATGGGTCATTCTCCAAAATAGAACACATGCTCACACATAGAACATGTTTAAGTAAGTGCAAAGGAATTGAAGTTATCCCCTGTATATTATCAGACCATAGTGTGATGAAATTGGAGATCCATAGCAAAAGAAACTCAAAAAATTTCATACACACGTGGAAATTGAACAACACACTTCTGAATAACCAATGGGTCACAGAGGAAATTAAAGAAGAAATCAGACAGTTCCTTCAATTAAATGACAATGACAATACAACATATCGGAATCTGCCGGGACACAATGAAAGCAGTCTTATAAGGGAAATTCATAGCAGTAAATATGCATATTAGGAAAACAAAACAAGCCCAATTAAACAACCTGATGCTGAACCTCAAGCTTCTAGAAAAAGAAGAGCAGGACAACCCCAAAGCTCATACAAGGGAGGCAATTATAAAGATCAGAGGAGAAATCAATGCAATGGAGACTAAGAGAGCAATACAAAAAAATCAATGAATCCAGGAGTTGGTTCTTTGAAAGAATCAACAAAATTGACAAACCCTTAGTGAACCTTGTCAGAAAAAGGAAAGAAAAGGCCCAAATCCATGCAATTAGGAATGAAAAGGGTGAAATTACAACAGACCCAGCAGAAATCCAGAGGATCATCAATACCTACTTCCAGAATCTATACGCCAATAAGATGGACAACACAGAAGAAATGGACAGATTCCTAGATACATATGAATTACCAAAGTTGAACAAAGAAGACCTAAAAATTCTGAACATCCCAATATCAACCAATGAAATTGAAAATGTAATTAAAAACTTATCACCTAAGAAAAGCCCGGGCCCTGATGGCTTCACTGCTGAATTCTAAAAGACATTTAGAGAGGAACTACTGCCACTACTGTTTAAACTCTTCAATGAAATTGAAAGGGAAACAATACTCCCAAATTCATTCCTGAAAGCAAGCATCACCTTGATCCCCAAAGCAGAGAAAGACCCAACTGAAAAAGAGAACTATAGGCCAATCTCACTAATGAACATAGATGCAAAAATCCTTAATGAGATAATGGCAACCAGAATGCAGAAAACCATCAAGAAGATCATACACTCTGATCAAGTGGGATTCATCCCAGGGATGCAGAGATGCTTCAATATATGCAAATCAATGAATGTAATGCACTATATCAATAGAGCCAATGACAAAAACCATATAATTATCTCTATAGATGCAGAAAAAGCATTTGACAAAATCCAACATGCATTTATGATAAAAACCCTACAAAAAATTGGAATAGATGGTCTCTACCTCAAACTGATAGAAGCCATCTATGAAAAACCAACAGCCAATATCATACTAAATGGTCAAAAACTGAAACCCTTCACACTAAAATCAGGAACAAGACAAGGATGTCCACTATCACCACTCTTGTTTAATATAGTTCTGGAAACATTAGCCACAACAATTAGACAAGAGAAAGAAATAAAAGGAATAAAGATAGGTAATGAAGAAGTCAAACTGTCATTATTTGCAGATGACATGATACTCTATATAGAAGACCCCAAGAACTCCACCAAAAGTCTTCTAGACTTAACTAAATTCAGTCAAGTAGCTGGTTACAAGGTCAACACAAAAAAATCAATAGCTTTCCTCTACACAAATGACAGACTCACTGAGAGAGAAATAGGGCAAACAATTCCTTTCACAATAGCATCCAAAAAACTGAAATATCTAGGAATCAACTTAACAAAAGAAATCAAAGACCTCTTCTCTGAAAACTATGGCACTCTGAAAAGAGAGATTGAAGGTGATATCAGAAAATGGACAGATAGCCCCTGCTCCTCAGTAGGAAGGATTAATAGAGTGAAAATGGCCATACTTCTAAAACTACTATAAAGATTTAATGCAATTCCAATTGAGATCCCAGCAGCATACGTCATGGACCTTGAGAAAACAATCCAAAAATTCATTTGGAACAAGAAGAGACCCAGAATAGCAAAAGCAATTCTAGGTAACAGAGACATGGCAGGGGTATCACAATCCCCAACCTGCAACTATACTACAAAGCTACTGTGATAAAAACAGCATGGTACTGGGAAAGAAACAGACCTGAGGACCAGTGGAACAGACTAGAAGGTGCAGAAACAATGCCAGACACACTCAGTCATCTCATCTTCGAAAAAGGAGCCAAACACCCTCACTGGAGGAAAGATAGCCTCTTTAATAAATGGTGCTGGAAAAATTGGGCTTCAAGTTGCCAAAGATTAAAAGTAGACCTATATCTCTCACCATGCACTAAACTAAAATGGAAAAGGATTAAAGATCTAAATATTAAAATAGAAACTCTGAACCAGTTGGAACAGAGGTTATGCAGAACCCTTGAAGACATTGGTGTAGGAAAAGATTTTATGAACAAAACATCAGTTGCCCATGAACTACCACAAACAATCAACAAGTGGGATCTCTTCTTATTAAAAGGCTTCTGCACAGCAAGAGAAACCACCAGCAGTGTGAACAGACAACCCACAATGTGGGAAAAAATCTTCACCTGCTCTTCCTCAGACAAAGGTCTACTATCTCAAATCTATAAAGAACTTAAAAAGATCAGACCTCCCAAATTTAAAGACCCAATCCAAAAATGGGCACCTAAAATGAACAGACATTTCTCAGACAAAGAAGTAGAAATAGCAAATAAATTCATGAAAAAATGTTCAACATCACTGGTCATTCGAGAGATGGAAATGAAAACACTGCTGAGATTCCACTTCACTCCAGAAAGAATGGCTGCTATCATGAAATCAACCAATAACAAATGCTGGCAGGGCTGTGGGGAAAGAGGAACCCTGCTCCACTGCTGGTGGGAGTGTAGGCTGGTGCAACCACTGTGGAAATCAGTATGGAGATACCTCAAAAAACTAGGACTGGAAGTCCCATTTGACCCAGCTATTTCACTGCTGGGGACCTTCCCCAAAGAATTAAAAGAATCATACCACAGTGATATATGTGCACCCATGTTCATAGCAGCACAGTTTGTAATAGCTAAAACTTGGAAACAGCCCAAATGCCCATCAACTGGAGACTGGATAAAGAAAATGTGTTTTTTTTATAAAATGGATTACTACTCAGCCATAAAAAAATGAGAAATTAGAGACATTTATAGCTAAGTGGATGCACATTGAGGCGATACTCTTAAGTGAAATAAATAGGACACACACATATAAATACCGAATAGTTTCTCTGGTGTGAGAAACTGAAAGTGTAAATAAGGACTAAATGTATAATAGGTAATGTGAAATAGGAAGAAAAGGGTCAAAGGGGAAGGAAGTGGGAGGGCTAGGGGAAAGGATAGAAGGGAATGGGATTAATATGAGAAAATGGAAAAAGGAACAAAATCTTTGTAAATAGGGAGGACTGGAGGGGTTGAAGGGAAGTCTGGGCAAGGGTGAAAAATAAGAACCAAGAGAGACTATGTAAAGGTGCAAATTTCCAATGATGGATGTCATTATATTGTATATCTAAAATGTACCAATGATTAGAATGAATAATTGATAATGTAAAATAGGAAGAACTGGTCCAGAGGGGTAGGGGTAGGAGTAGTGGGAGGGGCAGGGGAAAGGAAAGAAGGGAAAGAAAAAATGATGAGAAGTGGAAAAAATGGAAATAAAGTCTTTGTAAATAGGGAAGGGCAGAGGGGGTGAAAGGAGGGCTAGGAATGGGGCAAAAATAAGAACCAAGATGCATCATGTAAAGGTACAAGTTCCCCATGAGAAATGTAATTGTGTTGTATACCTACAATGTACCAATAAAAGAATTTAATAATAATAAAAATATATATATACCCATAGGCTCAGGTGAAATGTTTGACCCTACTGAGAAAGGGTATACAGCTCTGTGGAAAACTTTGGGCGGTATTAATAAGTCCATTTTTTATCTTTTTTAAATTTATATATTAATTGGTACATTTTAGGTATACAATACATTTACATCTATCATTGGATGTTTGTACCTGAACATGATGTATCTTATTTCTTATTTTTTCCCGATTACCTATGCACCCTTCACCCCCACCACCCTTCCCTATTTACATAGACTTAGTTTCCTTTCTTTTTCTTTCTCATAATTTTTCTGTTCCTTTCTTCCCTTTCCTCTTCCCCTCCCGCCACCCCTCCACCTTTGGACATTTTCCTATTTCAAATTATCAATTATTCATTTTAATCATTTTAACCCTTATTTGCACTTTCAGTTTCTCACACTAGAAATACTATACAGTATTTACACATGTGTGTCCTATTTATTTCACTTAAGAGTATGGCCTCAATATGAATCCATTTAGCTATAAATGACTCTAGTTTCTCATTCTTTATGGCTGAGTAGTACTACTTTTTATTTTAAAAACACATCTTCTTTATGCAGTTTCCAGTTGATGGGCACTTGGGCTGTTTCCAAGCTTTAGCTATTACAAACTATGCCGCAATAAACATGGGTGCACATATATCGCTGTGGTGTGATTCTTTTAATTCTTTGGAGAAGATTCCCAGTAGGGGAATAGCTGGGTCAAATGGGACCTCTAGCCCTAGTTCTTTGAGATATCTCCATACTGATTTCCACAGTGGTTGCACCAATCGGCATTCCCACCAACAATGGAAAAGGGTTCCTTTCTCCCCAAAACCCCACCAGCATTTGTTATTGGTTGATTTCTTGATAGCAGCCATTCTTTGTGCAGTGAGGTGGAATTTCAGTGTTGTTTTCATCTGCATCTCTCGAATGACCAGTGATTTTGAACATTTTTTCATATATTTATTTGCTGTTTTTACTTCTTTGAGAAATGTCTGTTCATTTCGGATGACCATTTTTGAATTGGGTCTTTCAATTTGGGGAGTCTGATTTTTTTCAATCCTTTATATATTCTAGATAATAGACCTTTGTCTGACGTACAGCTGCTAAAAATTTCTTCCCATATTGTAGGTTGTCTGTTAGCTCTGTTGGTAGTTTCTCTTGCAGTGCAGAAGCTTTTTAATAAGATGAGATTCCAGTTGTTGATTCTTTGTGCTAGTTCCTGTGCTACTCAAGTTTTGTTCATAAAGTCTTTTCCTATGCCAATGTCATTGAGAGTTCTACCTAACTTATCTTCTAGCAAGTTTAGTGTTTCTGTCTTGATATTTAGCTCTTTAATCTACTTCAATCTTAGTTTAGTGCATGGCGATAGGTATGGGTCTAGTTTTAATCTTTGGCAGGTTGAAATCCAGTTTTCCCAGCACCATTTATTGAACAGGCTATCTTTTCTCCAATGAGGGCGATTGGGTCCTTTGTCAAAGATGAGGTGGCTGGGTATGTCTGGAGTTGTTTCTGCATCTTCTAATCTATTCCACTGATCTTCGGGTCTGTTTCTTTGCCAGTACCATGCATGCTGTTTTTATCAGAGTAGCTTTGTAGTATAGTTTCAAGTTGGGGATTGTGGTACTCCCAGCCATGTCTCTGTTGCCCAGAATTGCTTTTGCTATTCTAGGTTTCTTCTGCTTCCAAAGGAATTTTTTGGATTGTTTTCTCTAGTTCTGTGATGTATAGTGTTGGAATTTCAATTGGCAGTGCATTAAATCTATATAGTAGTTTTGGAAGTATGGCCATTTTCACTATATTGGTTCTTCCTACATAGGAACAAAGGATATCTTTCCTTTTTCTTATATCCTCTTCAATCTCCTTCTTCAGAGTGCTGTAGTTTTCAGTGTAGAGGTCTTTTGCTTCCTTTGTGAGGTTGATTACTAGATATTTCATTTTTTTAGATGCTATTATAAAAGAAATTATTTCCCGAATTTCTCTTTCAATGGGTCTGCTATTTGCATATAAGAAGGCTATTGTTTTTGAGTGTTCATCTTATATCCAGCTACTCTATTGAATCTCTCAGCTAGGTCTGGAAGGCTTTTGATCGAGTTTTTTGAGTCTTCTATGTAAAGTATCATATCATCAGCAAATAATGACAGTTTCACTTCTTCCTTTCCTATCTTTATTCCTTTTATTTCTTTCTCTTTTCTAATTGCTATGGCTAATGTTTCCAGAACAATATTGAACAGGAGTGGTGATAGTGGGCATCCTTGTCCTGTTCCTGATTTTAGCATGAAAGTTTTCAGTTTCTGACCATTTAGTATGATGTTGGCTGTTGGTTTTTCATAGATAGCCTCAATCAGGTTGAGACGAAGAGCTTCTATTCCAATTTTCTGTAGCGTTTTTATCATGAATGGGTGCTGGATTTTGTCAAATGCCTTTTCTGCATCTATTGAGATGATCATATGGTTTTTGTCCTTAATTCTGTTAATATGGTGTATTACATTTATTGATTTATGGATGTTGAACCATCTTTGCATCCCTGGCATAAATCCAATTTGGTCAGGGTGTATGATCTTCTTGATGACTCTCTGTATTCTGTTTGCCAGTATCTTGTTGAGGATTTTTGCATCTATGTTCATTAGGGAGATTGGCCTGTAGTTCTCTTTTTGAGTTAGGTCTTTCCCTGGTTTTGGAGTCCAGTAACATTTGCTTCCAGAAAATAATTTGGAAGCCTTGCTTCCCTTTCACTTTCCTTGATGAGTTTAAAGAGTAATGGCCATAGTTCTTCTTTAAATGTCTTGTAGAATTCAGCAGTGAACCCATCAAGACCTGGGCTTTTCTTTGTTGGTAAAGTTTTTATTACATTTTCAATTTCACTCATTGTCATTGGGGTGTTTAGAATTTCTATATCTTCTTCATTTAAGTTTGGCATTTCATATGTATCTAGGAATCTGTCCATTTCTTCTGTGTTTTCCATTTTATTAGAGTACAGTTCTCAAAGTAGGTATTGATGATCCTCTGAATTTCTACTGGATCTGTTGTGGCTTCATCTTTTTCATTCTTAACTAAAAATTAAGAATAAGTACATTTTTGAAAAGTAATTTTAAAATCTTGAAAATTAGTTACATCTAAAGAAAATGTTCATAAGAGAGGAAATGCAATGATACATTTTATGAATTAAGTGAAAAGTTATATAGAAAAATGTAAACTTTGGATATTTATTTTACCAGAAATTTTGATACACACTGAATGTGCTATGGTTGGCTGCATTTTCCTAATCCACAACTCTGGTCCTATCATTACATCATCAAAACCCTCCATAGACTCCTTGTTGAATATAAAGTAAAATTCCAATCTCTCAGTTGGCTGGAAGTTCTCCAGGGCGTGATCATCACTGCCGCAGCCTGACATTCTTCTACAGTCTTTGCAAGTGAGGTAAGGTAACACAAGGTTCCAATCCTAGCAGTCTGATACGGACAGCAGTGTGTCTCCCTTACCATCACAGTGTATGAACAACAGTGTTACATTTCTAGATCACTCTCCAAACACAAAGCTAAGCAGAGAGCTTTTGATTAGAAGTGTGTCATAACACTAGAGGGAGGGGGTAAAAGTGGGCTTGACCTCAAGTTGATCTGGTTTCAAGCTCCAGATCAGCTAGTTACTAGAAATTTATGCCTTAGCTAAGTTTCTCTCACTTTAGTTTCCATATCTACAAAACAGGAAAATAAAGCCATTGTGAAGGTTAAACAAAATGATACAAATAATGATGCATCACAAACAGATGAGCTGAATTCGTATAATGATGACAAAATTCCTAAGTAGAGTGGCTGGTGGTTCCTTGCTAACTAAAGTGGAAGCTGCCACCCAAGTAACTGACACAGCACTGTCCCTTAACTCTACTACCTGTCTGCTTGTCCCTTCTACTTCCTACATCAGTAAGATGCATAATTTTACAAAAACAATAAATGCTAATTTTACAATACTATTATAAAATATGTAAAACAATTAAATGGTTCATATTCTTCCCATGCAGAGATGGCTGTACTTGATAATTTGTTATTCATCATTCCAGACTGATTTCTATTGCTGTATATTCATAAGTATCTAAAAGTTTTATTAAAAATAGAAAAATTAAAACTTGCTTTTATTTAATAATTTATCATGCCTCCCCCATATAATTACATATATACCTCTCTCTCTTGCACTCTCTGAAAGAGAACACAATGAGAAAATATAATATGATATATATTTACACATGCCTACTGATAAATCTGTGAGATAACTTGAATTTTAAGTATAAATATATAGAAGTGCAATGAAGGTCAAAATTACATGCCATTTTATACCTACTGATATATACGGATAAGCTGAAGTGATATAAAATAATGTAAAATTTTCATACTTTTATGCATTCAAAATATGAGCATTAATACAAAATAATTTAAAGAAGAAAACTAAAACTTTATTTTTCTCACAGATATTTTTATTAATGATATTATTTTCCATATATTTATGTTCAAATTATCATTAAACTGTCTCTAATGAGTGCAGGTGCCTACAGATTTACCTTTAAAAAACCATTTCTTTCAAAGTTATCATATATAGCAAATATTTTTTAAAACCCAAAACAAAATGAAACACTTTTAAAAAATAAAGTAAAACCAAAAGACCCACTATGTATACAATATCTTATTAGTATATATTAGTATGTAACATATTGAAACATATATAAAAATGAAGGCTGAATTATCTAAAACAGTTAAATTTGTGCTGGATGTGCTGGCACACACCTGTAATCCCAGTCCTTGGAAGGCTGAGACAGGAGGATTGCCATTAGATGGAGTCCAGTCTGGGCTATAGAAAGTTCAAGGCCAGCTTGAACTAAATAGCAAGACTCTATTTAAAACAATAAGCAAATAAATAAATAAATAAATGCAGTTAACTTGAATAGTATGATACACATAAAATCCTGTATTAGATTTTAAATATATTTCATTTAATTGGTTAGTGCTTAGTTCCTGAAAAGTTTAGATTGATCTATACATGTTCAGCTTTAAAACAATAGAATGCAATATTTAATATATGCCAAAATAATATTTGGGTTGCTTAATTCCCATATGTTTTCATACAAATTTAAATGAGAATATAGTACAAACTGAAAGTTCCAAATTATTTATTCTTAACTCTAAATTTTTGCATATTTCCTTTTTGGTTAAATAAAGATGCACTAATTTTCTCTAAGAGTTGGTTAATTTTTATCATAGTAAAAACACTGACTAGAAAGAAGCATGTTTAGTGTGTAACACAAACTCAAGACATGTCCATCGAATAAAGAGCATTAGTACAAACTGCAATGCTTACTTTTATGAGAAAGAACATGCTAAAATCAAATAATTATTGTCTGCTCAAAAAGTCATTAATCGTATAGTTGATGAAATGTTTTATAGATATGATGTAGGTATGATAAATTAATTGCATGATGAATGCAAAAAGATATGCAGTACTCTCTCATGAGAAAGATCTTAGGCTAGAGTGTAAAATATCCAGATTTGAGTCCTGTGGCTCCACAATAATTATGTGACATTCAACAAACCATTCAATCTCCCTTACTGTCACTTTCTTCAGCTGCAAGATGGAAACAGTAACTTCCAAAGGAGCAGAGAAGGTTCTTGGAAAGATGAGGTAACAGATGCAGAAATGCTTTCAAATATAAGACTTCCATAAGTGTAGGCTCTTATGTAGATGTGTTTAGACCAAAGGAAAGTTAGAGCACATTCACAGAGGAAGAACAAGCATGTCTGCCTGCAATACTATCAACTCTGAGTAGAGTTAGATAAGGAAAAATAACCTGAATAAATTCCCCCAAAACTAGGTATCCCCTCAAGAAGGAGCAATTTGAAGTAGATACCTTCCAAACATCTATCTCATATTTTGGACTCCGGTCAAAGGCCCACAATATTTCTAAGTAAGAATTGGTGAAAGAATGCAAGTTTGAGTCTATGGTTATTTTTTCTAATAAGCCAACTTCATTCCTACATTTTCCAAATAAATTCACATTTAACTGAAGAAAAAAATTAGTTACAATCACTGCTGGATCATATTAATATTGTGATTATAAAAATTATTTTTCTTAGTCTATCACGGTTTCACTTTGCATATCCAAAAAATAAAATTATATATGTTATTTCCACAGAGACTTTCTGAATTAAAGATGTATATATATATGAAATATGGAAACATGAAACTCAACAAGTAGGGATGCTATAAACATTCAGACGTATAACCATTCAGAAAATTCTTAAATTGTACATGCAATAATATGATGTAGTACCTAAAAATTGTTAAGTATTGAGCTGCACTCTAATTATACCAAAATAAATAACCAAGGTACATTTCTCTCATGGGAAGGGAATTTAAACAAACAAAGAATACAAAAATGAGTACATGATTTTATGAGTGAGATAAGAAATAAGCTTTAACACTTGGCTCTTATCACTTCACCCCAGAACTCTAACTTGTGTGCTTTTAAAAAATTAAAATTATTTAAGATTGTTTTTTCAATTTACACAAAATGTACAATTTAAGAGATGCTTTCAGATAGGCAGAGAGAAGGCTTCATAAACGTGTTCTATTACCAGTAGACCAGAACTGTTGGCATTGTCTAAAACCTGAATTCTACATAGTCCTTAATGCATCCCCAAATTTGTCTGATTTTATAATAGATAAATATAAATTGAGTTTTATTTTATTTGAACTGTTGAGTTGGAGTCACACAAATCAACATAAAAATAATTTTAAGCCACTTAAAGTTTAAATTTCATATACAAAATTGTTTTTATTTAATGCAATTTTTTTAACCTGGCTCATTTCTTTAATAAGATATATGTTTTATGGAATCAAGTCAATGTTTTAAAATCTTTATTCCCCTGGGTGTGGTAGTGCATGCCTACAATTCCTGCACTCTGAGAGTTGAGAGCAAAGAACTCCAAGGTCCAGCCCAGCCTGGGAAATTTAGTGATTTAGTGAGAACTTGTCTCAAAATTAAATAAAAAAAATTTTAAAGATGAAGACATAGTTAATCCCTATATTAATTAATTCAAAAAATCAACCAAATATTGTTACTTTTTGAAGAATTTCTTTAAAAACTAACCTTTTTAACAGATAACATTTTTTAAAAGTTTTACTTCAATCTGCTACCTATCAAACTCCTTTGTGTATCATCTCTCCAGTTACTGATGTTCTGAACCATACCAACATTATGTAACTGTGCAACTATTTTGAGTAATAGTTCTAAGCTTAAGTTGGAATCAATCTATACGTGTCCTGGCTTACTCTATACAAATTACTAAGGGTGTGATGCAGGCATTGCTTCTGACATACAGCATACTTTCAAGTGAGTGTAGTTTGTTAACATAAGCATTATACTAAATTGAATTTATCCCACTTTTTAAAACATAAATATTTAATTTTTCTTCCTGAGAGCTTTTGGAAACATCAAACTTACTGGCTTTTTCTTTTTTACCTTTGAAGTATCAAGTTCATTGCCCTAACTGAACTCCTCCACGATTGTTTCAGTAGTTATTTAAAACAATATTCATAGTTTTAGATCTATCAGACTCCAGAAAACTCACCAAATAAAATCACTGAAATGAGTATTTTTTAAAAGGACAATAAAATTAAATTGTAGCTAGAAATTCTACTGTGCTAAAAAGTAAGTGAAAGGAATAATCCACTACATTAAATCTTTTATGGCTTTTTTCCCCAAATGCAGAATTCTGTGTTTCTCCTAATGGTTGTGTTGGATAGGGAAAAACACATAAAGCCTTGAACCTGCTAAAGTGGGGATATAATGAGAACCCATCCTCAAAAAGTATGACCTCTGAGGACTAAGACCTCAGCGCAAAGGTGAAATAGAAATGAGGGGCCCAGGAAGAGAACAGGGAATCTCCCTCTCAAGTTTGACACAAGGGGAGGCAACAAATGAACAAACACACAAATTGTGCCCTAAAAATTCATTGTAACTGTAGTTTCGCCTCTACAGAGGAGTAAGTATCATCCGGGAAACTTCAAGAGGAAATTTAATTTTAAGTGTCTTTAATTTTGGATTCATTCAGAGAATTGGCAAAAGTAAGCATGAATCTTCTTGAAAGAATGATTTTAATCTAAAGAAAAAAGAATTTCTACAGAAATGTTACTGAGGTAAATATGCCACTTGTCTCTGACATTCACAAAACATACAAGGACTAAAGATACCAGGAATGGGATCTTTTAGATTTGAGTAGTAGCACTTTGTACCTTACACATATTAGGTATTAAAATTATCAGAAGTCAAACAGAAAATAAAAATATGATTAACATGAAAGAATACACAAGTTCAAAAATGCTAGCAAAGAGAGTTTAGAATGTTCATAGAAGGTCTCCATAATTTGAGAAGAGCAAAATATAACTCCTAACAATGTACAGTATAATTAAAATGTAAATCTAATTGCCCATATTAAAAAGAGACTATTTACTGGTGAAAAAGAATTAGTGAATCAAAACATAACTTCAAAGAACTGATGTGAATAAAGCATTCAAATAAACTAATGAATAAAAAATGTAAGAGAGTTTAAGATAGGTTATTGTACTCAAATTCACAGTTTCGGAGAATGTAGGCTAAAGAAGATGACCCAGTGATGAGATACCAGAGATGATGGCAAAGAATTTTCCAGGTTAATGAGAAGAACACTAAACCTGATGCTGAGAAGCCCAAATGAATCTCAAGTACCGTAAATAAAAATAAATCACAACTACACACACACACATGGAGAAATTACAGAGAAAAAGTTACAAAAAAATCTTAACTTGAGATTCAAGAGTTTTCAATATCAAGAAAAACGATAAAGCTGACAGCCAACTTCACAAACGAAGATGAGTATTTCCAATTTTCCCTTAGTCTTTGTGTTCTGGAGCTCTCCACATTTCAAACAGGAGAAGCAAATGATACAACCACCTTGGAAAACTTTTTGCCAATTTCTTAAAAGGTTATATATAGCAATTCTACTCTCAGATAAGAGGAATGATGAAACTATAAGGTGAGTTTTTAAATTCAAAAAGAATTTATTACAGTGAAAAATGCATTGCCATTAATCCTTCTCAAAATACATCCTGTCTTTGAATATACTTATCCCATTTTTCTTGCCACTTTCTGGAGCAGTTCTGGAAGTCTTCTTTCTTGAGTATCTATCTTTACAAGGTGTAATCAAGAATACTGTACAATGAGTGCTGCTGCCAAGTGCCACTCTTTAAAAAGGAAGGCTCATAAACCATTACAGTTTGTCCTGGTCCACCTTGTTCACCGGATCTGGCACTATTTGGCATTTCTGGCTTTCTCCCAAAGTCATGATGACCATAAACAATAAGCATTTTGAATCGACTCATGACATCAAGGCAGCCATGACAGCTCAACTACAGACACTGACAAAGGAAGGAAGACTTCCAGACCTGCTGCTGCAAGTACCAAGAAGACGGGATCATTATGTTCAAAGAAAGGAGAATTTTGAGGGGGATTGAGGACAATGTGTCTCTTACTATAATATTTAAATTTCAGACATTAACCTTATTTATCATACCTTGTACTTATCCAAAGGAAATGAAAGTATAAATTTGCAAAATATACTTTCACACAAATGTCCATAACACTTATACAACCAAGCCCAGTACTTGCAAGTGGCTAAAGACAGTGATACTGAAAAGCTTCCTACCTCACAGTATTGCCCCAATAAAAGAAAAAGCATAGAAGATTAGTTTCTACCGAAAACTGTGCTGTTAGCATTAGTTGAAAATTGTCAACACTGCACTCCCAAAATAACTAAATAAGAGAGAAAAATCACCAATCCTCACATTCCTACTCTGGCTCCCACTGTTGCCCTATTGCAAGGCTTTGAAGTAAGCAAAGGAAGAAAAGGAAAAAGATAAAAACTAGACAAGAGTCTAAGGTTGATGAAAATAACTGCCAGAAAAATTAAGTCCACCCTAAATCCAAAAATACTGAAACACTGGTCAGGCAGACAGAACATGAACTACAGGGAGGAAATTTCAGGTCTACAAGATTTAAAAGCACAGGCTCAATTTTAAACAGGTAGTTCTCAAAATGCATACCTCTTGGAAAGGAAATAAAGACAATTTGGAACTCTTTGGCAATTGGGTGACAAAGAAGAGCACTGTAGCAATTGGAAGGAAAGGGGGTGGGGGAACAGGGTAGGAAAAATACAGGATCACAGCAAAAAAAGAACAATAAAGTCAGAGGATTCACACACCAGCCCCAATGGATTGAAATGAGAAAAAAGACGGAGTATGATATACCAGCAGGTTACAGTGGTATTATGACATTCCACTAGGAAGCTTGTAAAACACCTCAGCGTCATAAAAGTGAACAAGAGGAAGCTTCACAAGTCCATAAAAACTACTGCAAGAACTCATACAGCAAAATGTCACATAGTCCTACTAAGGAAAATGCAAGATATCCATGAATCAGAAGTAAACAGTAGATTGGCATTAAAAGATGACTAGGTATACTTACTCAGTCAAGCATTTGAGAATATGAACACACTCTTAAATTCAAACTTTAAAAGTTAAATTTACATAAATAGGCACAAATAGGGAGAAATGAAAAAGGAAGTTGAACTCATGGTTTTGTCCTATACTCCTAGTACTCTGGGTGGCCAGGGCAGAAATAGTACAAGTTTGAGCCCAATCTAGGCAATTTAGTGACTTAGCAAGACTATGCTTCAAATTTTTAAAAAGGAGCTGGCTATGTAACTCAGTGCAAAGGCCCTGGGTTCAATCCCCAGTACCACAAAACAAACAGTAACAACAAAAGTTGAACTCATAAATCAAATAGAAAAACAGAAACCATAATTCCTTAAGAACTAAAGAAGAAATTACATGATGCTCAGTGGAAAATAGACTCAAATACGTATTTCATAAAGGACAGTGAAAGCAAGCAGGAAAGCAAAGAAATAAAACAGCCTCACTCTTAAGTGAAATAAATAGGACACACATGTGTAAATACTGAATGGTTTCTCTGGTGTGAAAAACTAAAAGTGTAAATAAGGATCAAAATGTATAACCAATAATGTGAAATAGGAAGAAAAGGTCTAAAGGAGTAGGGGAAGTGGGAGGGGTAGGGGAAAGAAAAGAAGGGAAAAGAAAAAAATATGAGAAAAGGAAAAAAATGGAAACAAAGTCTTTGTAAATAGGGAAGGGGGTGGGTGAAGGGAGGGCAGGGGAATGGGGAAAAAATAAGAACCAAGATAATAAGGTACAAGATCTGAATGATGAATGTAAATGTATTGTATACCTAAAATGTACCAAAAAACTTACTGGAAAAAAATAAAATGGCCTCATGAAAGAAATTTTTAAAAACTTAAAAGTAGTAGAGAAGCTCCTGGGTTCCTAAAGCAGAAAATCAAAATAATGGGCAGGGCAAATATTTAAACCTATAATCCGAGACAATATTCCTTTGTGTTTGCATCACCTTGTAAATGACAAGTCTCCTCTTTGGTAGTATGACACTACAATGGGCTGCATTCACTTTTATATTGGTAATATGCATAAATACTTTTATTCAATCAACTAAAATTATTTTAATTCATTGTGCATGTAAAAGGTTTTGTACCTCAAAGCCTGCAAACCTTTTTAAATATTGCCCACAATTCTGTAAGTTAGAGCATGTTCCCATTGCGCAGGTGAGAAACTTGGCATGATAGGGACCCTGTCCAAGGTCCTCAGCTAGAAAATTGTAGGTCCACTTCTACTATTTAGGTGTTGAATTCCATTCCCTAATATACTTTCCACCACTCTCAGATGCAGTCCAGGCCAGTGAATGGGTAAACACACGTCAAGTTTTCTGCAGTGTGTGAGCAATGATGGCAGGTCACAGGCTGACTGATTTCTCTCAAGTGTCCTTTGTGTGATATCACACAGCTACGGTGATATTGTTCTTACTGTTTTACCTGGACATCTTTGTATATTTCTCTAGCCTGAAATTTTAGCATCTGTTCTTCCAAGCCTATTGCTTTTTTCGTGGTGACTGTCTTTTTGGATTCATCTACTATGTCTTCCTCTTGTAGAAAAATACTTTCTTATCACTTTCTCTTATTCTAACTAGTTTTGCCAAGTAAAGAAAAAAATAAATATTCTACACTTAAAAAAAAACCCAAGCTCTTCAATTTACCACAGTTAATGAAGATGTGTTTGTTTTTGTTTTATTTATTTTACAGAACAGTGGATTGTGTTTTTTCTCTTGTACTGAGTCAAAATGTTCACATCCCTACACACACACACACGCACACACACACACAAATACAAACACTTCACTACCACCCAAGCAAAAAGCAAACATACAAAAAAAAATACTAAATTAAACCTTTGTTTCCAATATGTCTTTCTCTATTCTTTCAGTTCCTAAGAGTCTTTTTAAAAGTCACATTGTAATGATATAATAATCAGTCTCTATTTTAATAGTTCAAATCTCTATTATCACCTCCTTAAGAACAAATTAGCTACCATATAATAAATGGGAACTAAAAGTTGAGATGTAGAAGTTTTCAGTGTCTCTTAATGCTAAACAAATGAGTCCCTTCTGAAGCTTACACTACCCGTGGAAATAAAGGTGTGGTTATGCATAAAAAAGTTGTTTTAGATCCAAAAATATGGCTTAAATCAGGCTGCTATTCTCATCTTAAAGAAGAATCCTTAATTCTCATCATCATTATGGTTATTTTTCTGTTGAATACTTTGCTATTATCTTTAACTCAACTTGGCTTCTTCAAAGTTAACTTGTGTTTCTGATGGATGTGTTTTTAATTAAGAGGTCCCTTCTCAGGTTTACTTGGATTATGAGCCAGTTTTATCTTTTATAACAAAGTCCCACAGACTGGCCCCTTACAAACAACAGGAATTTATTTCTCTGATTTAGGTGCTGAAGTCTGAATGAGGGTGGCTGGTCCTTATCAGGGTCTTTTCCAAGTTGCAACTGTTGACTTCTCTTTGTACCTTTGTACGATGGAAAGAAGGTGAGCCACCTTCTGGGCAAATACTGATCCCATTCACGAAGCCTCCACTAATGACCACATTGCTTTCCAAAGGCACCAATCCCCTAATACCATCATATTAGTGGACAGGATCCCAATATACAAACTAGGGTGGGAGAGTGAGAAACAAACGTTCAGCCTATGGCACTCGGGCCCCTAAACTCAGACCAGTCATTCTCTTGCCCACATTGTCCATCCCCTTTATTGAAGCAGCCAGGAGTTCATCAATGGATTCTCAAACTTGTCACACTCAACCCTTTCACTTCACCACTAACACCACCCCAATCTTCATTGCTTCACACTTGACTGCCATTCACTTTTCTATTTTTACTTCTTGTCCTCCAGCAGAGTGGATGTGCTCCCATAAGATCAAAATCAACGTCCTTGCCTTACTCATGTATGATACAGGTCAAATGCCTAGAATTGGAATAAAAAGTCTTGTAGTTGAGTTCCAACCTGCCTTGCTTCACTTCAACTCTCAAGTAAACCCTTGCTCGATTTGATTTCGACACTCAAGTCCACTTACCCCATATGTTCCATGTTAGGCTTCTAAAAACAGACTAAGAATTATTTCAGTTGTCAGCAACTGGCTACTCCAGTACCAAAGAGCTTAAATCATGAGTGATTATCTCACATGCCAATATTTCTGGAAGTGGAAACCTTTTCGGATCTGCTCTAATAGTTCATCAATGACAAGGATTTTTCCAAATTTTTGCTGAACCATGCTTAGTTTATTAACCAAAGCCTCACAGAGTAGAATTGTCTCCAGGGTAGAAATTTAACAAATTACTTTCCAAGAAGAATTGGGCCACTTTTAATAGTTTACACAGATTAAGTTTCACCCACTGTAGCTGGAGAGAGCCCATGGTCCTTAAAAAAGACAAGGACATTGTGAAGACAAATCAGTTCTCATTTAACAAAAGTGTAATTTAAAAATGGCTGCTGGACTAACATAAAGTTACCATGGAAAGTCTCCTTTCCCCAGGAATTCCCATCACAATTATGTAGATATTCATAATACTTATAAAAGTTATATTGATTTCAGCTCTTCCAGCAGTAGACTACCTAGAAGTGTATTGTCTGGCTGCACAATAATAAGGAGCTTATCTGATTAAGTTCTTATGACACATTACCACGCATGCACACACACAACCAGCTAAACCAACCAGAAATGACTGGCAAAATTTACTCAGACTCAGTTGTTCTCCCCAACCATGTTAGGGGGCCCTAGATGGGCTGAGTCTGAAAGAGGAAATTGGATTTATAGGAAGCAACTGGTAGGCAAGACACCTGAAGAAATATTAGCAAGGAACCTAAGAAAAATTTTGCCTTCCTTATGATTCTAAGTTAGCAATATCATTGTTTCCCTCAAAAATAAATCTTAAGGCATTTTCTTTCAAGATATTTTTCTCTTTAAGGCTGACTGTTACTTCTTTGCCTCAAATTTATTCTTTTATTCTCCAGACTGTGTTCCATGAAAAGTCTGTACTGCCCAGAAACTCTTTAACTAAGTAAAACCTGTCAGAGTGGGATCTTGTCAACATGTCTAGCTGGGAATTGTGAGCCATTATTTTTCTGTCTCTTTATTATTCCATATGCGAATGTACTATATCACACAAGTCATGGACTGCAGAGTTATGGAAAGATTTGTGTGGGTATAGCTTACTCAGTAATTAAAACAAGGAATGAAAGGAAAGGGGAAAACTCTTAAGTGACAAATGTTCCATTGAATTCTCTAAAGTAAGTACTCTCACTAAAACACAGCTACAAACATCTGAGGAAATGGTCATTTAATAGGTATGTTCTATATCCACCTGTCCTGCTGCACAGTGTTTCTTTGCTCTCTTCATCCCCTGACCCACCCCTGGCTAAATAATGTTTGTACCCAAAGCCTTAGATGTAATGCTGGAAAACAGAAAATATATCTACTGCAAATAATAGTAACATTGAAGCCCACCCATCACTTTGAGTGTTTTCCTACTAGTTAGTCATGGCCATGTGAAAACCAAACCATCCATATTCTGTGTCTCTAGTCTAGTGAAATTATGCTAATATATCATTAGAAGAGCTAGCTCTCACCGTGAGGATAAAATGGAGATTCTGCCGCACTGGGCCAAATGTCCTTATTCTCTGCCCTATCTCCACACATCAGCCAGATTCCCTGTGCTTTCATCTGAGAAAGGTCAGCGAGCACAGCATGGAAGTCCACAAGCAATTGCTGAGACAAACTGGAGCTGCTTGCATTGAACTCTCATCACCAGTGCCACCTGCCTCGTGGTGAGGGTGGGGCTCTCCGTGTTCTTGGATCACACTTCACCCAGGGCTCTTTTGCAGCGAAGCTGCCTAGGCTCCAAAGACTTGTAGCTCTTTCAGTGCATAGTCAAAGCCATTACTCAAGATTTCACAAATGCCAAAGAGACGGCTGGGTCGTGATGAATTCTACTGTCACCAATGCACCATGGTGACCTCAGGCTTACCTTTCGACCAGACTCCCTTCCTGGTAAGCTCTTCTCTAGGCCCAAACTGAATCTTCCAGTTTTGTCCTCTGTGGGTTATACCTAAAATTTCTGAAATTTTAACTTCATGAAAGACATAATTGCAAACAATGAGGCAGTGTAACCTTAGATTTTCATAGACATGATTCAAATCCAGCTCGATCTCATTTATGAGTGTGGATCACAGGGCCTATAATGCCACCTGAGAATATGGTGACCTGTAAGTAGTCCTCAGTTTCTGTATGACAGAGTAATATGTTCATGGCAGACATGTTGTGAAGACCAAATGCAGGCCAAAATACTCTTAACAGAGTCGCCAGCACATTCCAAGTATTAAATAACCATACTTTTATTTGCCCTAGAAGACTCAAAAGTGGAAATGAAAACCAGTAATGGAAGAAAATGTAGTAAAGAGCAAGGTTGTTGTCCACTCGTTCCTGCCCAAATGCTCAGTGCTCTGTAGCTGCCAGACAAGGAGCCTGAGCTATGCTGTCCTGGTGATGAAATAGTGCATATTACAGTTGCTTCCAGTACTTGAGATTTTAATTTTACTGGAAGCTTGAAAAATAGACAGTGCAATGTTGGGTCTATTTAAATTTAGAAATAATTTAAGAGCCTCAAACTTCTTCTAAAAATTATATGAAACTATTTTATTGGCTGTTGTGGATCTTTAAAATGATATATGTCAAAATAATACAGGGGCCAGGGATGTAGCTCAGTGGTTCCGGCGCCTGCCTCACAAGCACAAGGTCCCAAGTTTGATCCCTGGTACCAAAAAAAAAAAAAAAAGTAGTAATAACAATACAAACTCACAAGACTTTAGAAAATGTTAGCACTAATTAAAGGTGTAGGGGATAGTGGGAGGGGCAGGGGAAAGGAAAGAAGGGAAAGGAAAAATGATGAGAAATGGAAAAAATGCAAATAAAGTCTTTGTACATAGGGAAGGGTGGAGGGGGTGAAGGGAGGGCTAGGAATGGGGAAAAAATAAGAACCAAGATGCATCATGTAAAGGTACAAGTTCCCAATGATGAATGTAAATGTGTTGTATACCTACAGTGTACCTATATTAAATCCAAAAATGGATAAAACTTTAAAAGAACTAATTAAAGGTATAAACTCACCACAGGCATTCACATTTTCATATCACATGCATACACATACATAGGGGCACACATTTGCACACCCACACAGGCTTGCATTACATTCCATCACTAACATGTGATCTATTTTTCCAGGCAAGTTGTTTATATAAAACCATAGCAACAGAGTCTAACGGTTGCCTTAACATTATTACTAGCATCATTGCTGTCATTATTGATTATGATTGAAAATATATAGGAATTGGAATGAAATCACTTGTATGAACACCATAACATGTGATATGTCTTTTTTGTTTACACCCATTGAATAGGATTAGGTGTTTTGTCTATCACTAAGACTTAAAAAATCTGATGATACCAAAATGCTTATAATTCTGGAATTCATGGTGGAGTGGGAGAAGAGATCACCAAGCAAAATATATAGGCTCTCATAATGGATGAAGAAGTTTGCAAAAATGTAAAATTGTTTTCAGGCTTGTGGGGAGTATCAGAAAGGCAAAGGAAGTCCTCGTGGAAACAGGGCTTATCTCTCAACTGCCCTTGTCAGAGGCAGGTCAGTTTATTTTAAATGTGTGTGTTTGCCAGCCATTTTGTGGCTGTCCCCAAAATGAGAAAAGCAATTATCTTTTATCTCAAGAACTATAGTTTTATCTTGTTGTCTATGGATACTTTCCTAAAAGAAAAAAAATTTCCTAAATTTTTGCATACTGATATATATTTCCCATTGGTTATTTAATCAACCATACACAAACTGTACTGTCTCATCATTCAGAGTATGCAATATGAATAATACTTCATCCTCAACATTGAACATTTCTGTAAAATTTAATCAACTGCTGTAAAACACAGACTTGCTTATATTTGTGTCCATTCTACTATGTAAGATTTATTTCACTTTAGAAATAGAAGTGGAAGAGATATTTTAAATGTGAACTTGCCATTTCCTATCAAATTATTGAAACTATTCCAATTTAATATTAGTATTTTTCTCTCTCAACAACCTAAAAGTAAGCTTTTTCAGTGTTTGCCCAGTAATAAGCTTTTATAGGAATATATAGTATTTGCCTCCAATACAATCACAGACAGATATTTACACAGCATTGCATTTAAAAAATGCACTGGATTGATTTCTCTACAGGGCTTGCTTGTCACAGAGCTTTGTTCACCCACTATATACAGTACAGTGTATCAGATAACTGTGGCTTGCATCATCAATTAGACATAAAAAATATATTAACAAAAATACTTTGCCTTCCAAATTCTTAGCTGCTCCAGTGCTGAAATCCAATGATGTGTAGCAAAGAAAACCCTCAAAACTCCTTGCCTGATAAATGAGTAGGGCGAATTTGACAGATCAGAACGAGATGAAGCAGCCTCAAACATTTGGCACAATGTGCGCCTGGCATACAGCAACTGCCTGTCAAATGCCTATGACTCCATACAGCAGCTAGGGACCCTATGGAGCAGCAGATGGGCCATTAAGGTAGTATTAATGTAGATGCCATCAGTTTTCAGTTCTGACTGGGACATACTCTTTAGAACTATGAGCAGCTGCTGCCATTTATTGTGACAGCTTCCTGCTAACTTTTGCCAACTGGCACAATCTGACTCTTTGTACCTGAGCTATTAAATGTGTGACTTCCACCATTTTATTCCTCCAGAGAATGCTTTTAATAATCCTCTAAAGAAGGAATGAAGCATTTATCACCAAAGTGAATATACATTCCATGCAGTTCTATTGTACCAGACTCCTGCCCAGTATTCTTTACACATCATATTAATGCATCCTTATTAAAACTAAGCATGGCTCTCTTCACATATACAGAAGTGCTAAATATAAAATGATCACTTATATTAATTCTAAGTCTTTAATGTGATATTGATGTATTTAACTATTAACAATCTAGAATTTTTTAATCTTTTGAAATATTGTCCCTGGTGAGCAGATAAAACTGTTATATACAATATGATAATAAATTAATACACCAAAAGGGAATTATTTTATTGTTCTTTAAGAACAGGTAAATATATTTATCTCAAAAAGTTTAGCTACACCTGCTGGTTTATTTAAAGTGCATAAAGAAATTTTAGGTTTATGAATGGATTTAAAAACTCTACATAGAAATAATATTCCTGTTGTAGATCATGAACAATGCATCATAAATGATGGCAATTGTGCATTTTTATCACCTGCAGAATAATTTCAGCAGTATATGTAAGCCAACTATTGGCAGAAACATCACTTTGCTGACTTTCTTTCATCCAGCTAGACTTAGAGGGATACATTGCATCGTTTTTGATTATGTCGAACAAGAAAGCTCACAGTACAGCACAGCATACGGTTTGTCAGACAATAAAAACTGCAGCAAGTCATTATAGAATGGCTGGCAGACCTATTCATTATGCTGAGCTAGCCATCTTTTCTGCTTCAAATATCTCTCCAATTGGACCAATAATCTATGCATGAAATTTCTAAACAGATCTCATTCATTTAATACTATATTTCATGGGAAGGTTGGTCTGTGTATTTATAAATGAACACACACACACACAAACAATTTTAAGGCAGATAAACTTCCTAAGTACATTTCAACATTCGCAATAACAAGAATGCTTCTCTGAGGAAGAACAATAAAGTTTCAAAGATCTGACAAAAACACAGCTAAGGGGATGCTTCTTAGATCTAGATATATAAAGAAATGGTATAGAAATCATATTTAAAATACCCCATATTACATTTCACAAAAATATGGGAAATGATGGTGCAAATAAGCAAAGAGTAGTTAAAAGAATGACATCTGGACCCAAGATACTCCTAGTAATTCCTACATTTTCTTCCACAAGCAAAACTGCCATCTGATAGAATTTCAGCAACACCTTCCACTCCTTGTGGAGTGCATTTTTCTATGCACTTGCATGGATATATTCTTTCCGAAGGAATGGAAAGGTGCTTATTTCAGGGCAATGGCAAAGGAATAAGCATTATGTTATGGACATTAACCTAAAGAACAATGTTACTGAAAGTGAGTATGATTTACAAGAATGGGGAAAAAACTAAATTATTATAATACATTATATTAAAATATAATATATATAAAATACAATTTAAAGTTTTAATGCAATAGCTTAAATATAGTAGTTGATATGTTGACCTGATTAAAAGTCTCATGAACTGTTGGTTGTTATTTTAACATTTCAGTTTCCAAGTAATATATTTCATTTTACCTAAGATATTACCATCCCCATGGAGTATGAACTTGTTTGAATGTTTAACTAATAGTACTTTTAATGATAAAACAACTTTGCAGTAGCTAACTTTTGTAGATTTTTCCTACATTAACACAAAAGACTTCTATTCAACTCTAAGAAATTGGAAAAATCAAAAATGCCCATTGAAAGTTATTCATCGTTTAGTTTGATTTGGTGCCAGTTCCATATTAAAGATGCAACCATAGCAGCAACATTTTGAAAATTACCTGATGATGCATTTGAAACAGACTGAGATAAGACGAGTGTGCCGCTGCTATTCAGTACCTGGAGCTATGATCCCAGAGCAGAGTGTTCCATGGGGCTTTGCGGGAGACGTTTCTGCTTCTTCATCGGACGCCAAAGCCCAAGAGATGGAATCACCGCGGTGTCTCTGTTGTACACCTGGAGAGCAGCACTTCTAAGATGGATAGTTCTACTGTACTCTGTTGATGTAATAAATACAACAACTGACCATAGAAATTACAAGGAAGTCTCAATTCTGAAAGTTACATGAAATTTGTAATTATTACTCTTACTGTTTTAGAGTGGTGATTTTTTATTTTATAATGCATACAGCGTGTACGTAATTCTCAAAGAAATTTTTAAATAAAACACTTTTTAAAGAAACAAGGGGCAGAAAGCTATTTACTCTACAAAATTACTAAATAATTCTTTTTAAAAATATGATTCTAAATAATTAAAAATTATATCTTGATGATGTCTTATTTTGGCATTCTAGGCCAGAAAATATGCTAGTATTTTCAACTGTTATGTTTTAGAATGCTTATCAAAGAACTAAAATTAAGTAACTGTACCTTTGAGGTCCTTTCTGCTGGAATAGATTTGTAAATCACTGAGAATTATGTGGAGTAGTGCTACAATATCAATGAATATATGTAATGTCTAGGATTTTTACCTCATGTTTTTCAAAGGTAGACGTAGTAGAAATTCTTCACTAAAAATCTATTAACAGACTCTAAGATCTTGGAGCTGTAGAGGCATCTTCCCACTGAGGAATCATTTCTATTTGTAATCTGGTTCAAACTGCTACTGTCACTACCATCTAAATAGAAATATTCATCTGAACTAGGAGAAACATGTAAAGAGGTAAAACCTAAAAGCTGAAAAGGAGAATAGGCTGTATAATTGCTCATTTTAATAAAATATTTGAATTCTTATTGTGACTTTTTAAAGTCAGCAGAGATGGATTGCAAATCAATCATGTTAAAATAAATAAATTTACCCTGGTAAGCTTTAGACCTGTAATCAATAGGAACAGGAAACCTCCATTGCCTATCCTAGACATTTTTTCATAAATTAAGATAAGCACTATTTGATTACTGTCTTAGTCTAACTGGGCTGCTACAACAAGATACTAAAGATATGTGGCTTAAACTACAAACACTTATTGTTCATAGTTATGGAGAATAGCAAGTCCAAGTCCGAGACACCAGCAGACCTTGCATCTGGGGGAGGCATTCTGCTTGGGTTCCAGTGCTCATTTTCTTGTTTTACCTTTACAAGGCTAAAAGGAGAACAATCTCTCTCCCATCTTTTATAAGGGCATAAATTTCATGCATGAGATTTTTACCCTCATGACCTAATCACCTCCCAAAGCTTTCACTTCCTAATACCATCACATTGGGGCTTAAAAGTTAACATATAAATTTTGGGGAGACAATCAGTCCACAATATGAAAAGTGACAAACTGAGGGTCCATAATATTGCAAGAATCAGAATTATCGAATACCTATATAGCACATCGATTCAGAAATTGATATTTGTTGATTTTAAAAACATTTCCAGAGATAC
This sequence comes from Heterocephalus glaber, assembly GCF_053883595.1. Classification (NCBI taxonomy): domain Eukaryota; kingdom Metazoa; phylum Chordata; class Mammalia; order Rodentia; family Bathyergidae; genus Heterocephalus; species Heterocephalus glaber. Next base: position 21,991,952 of record NW_028258312.1, read on the forward strand.
AATTTTTAAGAAATATGTTTCTCTTTGTCAGTGTGCACATTGCATGAATTTCAAAAGCATATCAATAAACTCACTATTCAGATAAAGTAAGCTGAAATAATTAGGAAGGTGACAGAAGAATTATTGGAAATTTACTTAGAACAGCACACACCAAATACAAAAGATCCACTGGTAGTGATTTCTCAGAAAATTAATAAGGTTAAAACACTCGTTTCTTCTTTGCCTTTTAACCTTTATGGGAATAGTTTATCTAGAAATGAGCTATTAAAACATTCAGGAACTTTAAGTTATAACAAAAATTATACCCACTTGCGTTTCTTAGTTAGCTCTTCACTCTCATCAGACAAGCATAAAAGCAAAAATTCCCCTATATATATATAAAGGAATTTTACATTTTGTTTTCACTTGAATTTTAAATATGAATTTGTGAATCTATTTTCTTAGGCTTTGAGTGATTTTTCTTCCCTATAAACAACCCAGAGAGTATCTAACTACTAAATGCTCAGAAAGGAAAACAAAATCGAGGCTGACCCTACTCAATGTTCACCAAGTTTATCTCTTCCCATCTTAATATTACCTACAACTCTTTTAATCTTCTTCCTAACTGGGGAACATATAGTTAGCAGCAAAAAGTAAACAGATGAATAAGAAATTAAAAGGTTAATTTTTAAGGCCCAAACTAAATGATAATATAAGTTGTCAAATTAAGGAATATATCTTCTGTCTTAAATAATAATTCTCAGTCTCTCAGCTTCTCCACTCTGTTTCTCCTTTTAAGATGAAGTCTAGGTGTGGTAGAAGAGTCTGAGATCTTACAAAATTGGGGCCCTCAGGTACAATGTCCGGCTGTCCCCTCTGTTCCTTTATATTCTTTGCTCCCAGAGCTGCTGTGTGTCCAGCTGGCCATGATGGAGAAGATGGTGGTGATATCACCTAAGATAACCTCTTTCATCTTATGGAAAAGACAGCATTCAGTACTGATTATGTATGTAGGCCCTCTATGTTCACATAGGAACTACCAAAGTTCTCCTCTTCAAACTTGGACAGTCTGATCCATCACCTGGAAGGAGAAATATCCCATAACCACATCCTTCTGGTGACTTCTGTATCAGTCAGATTTCTCTGGGGATAATATTGTACCGAAAAATTTTTATGCCCCCAAGTTTGAGATTTGCCATGTGTAATGCAGCTTTATACTATACCTCTGCTTCAGGGTTTTTTCCACGTGTTCTTCACTCTGAGAATAGTTGCTACCCACAGCATGATCTCATAACAGATAGCAGTAGAAGAGAGACCAATGTAATCATGCACTGCTTCTTGACTGGCATGCAGTCATTTCTGCACAGGGCCCAAGGGCTAAGGAAAGGCATATCTCCAAGCCAAAGTCAGGGTGTCCATACACTCCTGTCAAGGACACTGAAAACCTCCATGGAAAGGGCTCAAATGTATTCTTCTCTGGCAGAAGCTAGCAAGATATTGAAAAAGATAATTCCATACCTCCTCTGACAAACGCTCTAGAGTTTCTGCTATCAGTTTCTTGATCTTGCTCTGTCACATTAGCTATACAAAAGGCTTCCTTTAACCTGATCACAAAGAACTGCCATGCTGATGTGACTGACACTCTGCCCCCCAACTCCATGGACTTGACTGAACCCTTCTCCCTCTCCAAATTGGAGACCAGAGGCAGTCGGGCCAGGATTGTTTTTAGCCTTTCTGTTCCTCACAGCTACCCCCACTGTAGAATAGAGAAGAAGCCATTTTTACTCTACCATTTCCTTTCTCTTTGCTACTCCTATTTCTTGGAAAACACTAACTAGTAAGCAAGAGTATTTTCTTTCTCTATTAGAAGAATTTCCAAGCAAGAATCCACCAAAATCAAAACCAAATGAAGATAATGAAACTATGGGAAATTTTCCCTCACAATTTCTTTGACTACAAAATTATGGACAAAATGTGTAATTCTATTTCCAAATGTCAGCAGTTGACAACCAGCTAAGACTTTGTCATTACATTTCTTGATAATACATTCTTATTTACCTCTGCATATTTGATGGTTAGGGAAAAAGCTATGTTTTCTGGAAAATAAAAGGAAAAACCACACTGAATTTTATTATTTATTACTATGGCCATTATATATACAAGGATTTTATTGTATTTTCTTTTTGTTTTCTTTTCAAGTTTCAACTCCTCGAGGGTAGAATATGTTATGACATAAGTAATTGCGATCTTGCAAATTAACTTGAGGTATAAAAATATTATTGATCAAAATGATATTTGTATCCTTATTCTGGAATGTGGTATACAAAAAAAGGCCCAGAAGGCAGGGAAGCGGAGGGAAGAAAAAAATCACTATGATCAAAGGAGATGTGTTTTAAATGCATATAAAAACTAATTGAAATTTACCTTAACTTATATTTGCAACAATAAATATATGTATATATATATTTTTTTATACCGGGGATCGAACTCGAGACCTTGCACTTTCAAGGCGGAACCACTGAGCTAAATCCCCTGTATATTTTTAAATAATATGTATATTTACATGTATTTTTTAAATAATATATCATACAGTTAGACTAAGGTTGAAAAAGGTCACCCTATCCATCTACCTAAGGATCTATAAATGATGGGTTGTACTTTGCACTCTTCAAGATTCAGAACTTCAGGGCACTTTGAAAGGAGATAATTATGTGAGGATCTTTAGAGAGCACACTTAATTTCTTTGGTTATAAAAAGCATAGTTCTGTGAAGCATTAGCAGAAGAGAATAACCTGATCTAGCTTACAATACTATGGATGAATAGTGCTGAGCAACTTAAGGAAAAGAATGTTTCTCAATTACTCCTGCTGGAATATCCCATATATTTTCTTCTATTACCTTTTAATTGGGAGAATTCAATTTTATTCAGACTGTTGGCACTTAACTCAGTATACTTCCATTTACATTTTCTCTGTCTGAATGCCAGGTGAGGCACTGGGTTCAATCTCTGGCATCACAAAGATAACTAACTAAATTTCAAGGTGATTTAATAAGAGAAATTTTGAAAAGCTAAATTTGTTCCAGTATAAGAAATTGTTAATAAACCAATAACAAATAGTGGCAGGGCTGTGGGGAAAGAGGAACACTGCTCCACTGATGGTGGGAGTGTAGACCGGTGCAAACACTATGGAAATCAGTATGGAGATGCCTCAAAGAACTAGGACTGGAAGTCCCATTTGACCCAGCTATTCTTCTGCTGGTATCTTCCCCAAAGAATTAAAAGAATCATACCACAGTGATATATGTGCACCCATGTTCATAGCAGCACAGTTTGTAATAGCTAAAACTTGGAAACAGCCCAAATGCCCATCAACTGGAGACTGGATAAAGAAATGTGATTTTTTTTATAAAATGGAGTATTACTCAGTCATAAAACATGAGAAATTAGAGACATTTATTGCTAAATGGATACACATTGAGGCCATACTCTTAAGTGAAATAAATAGGACACACGTGTAAATACAGATTAGTTTCTCTAGTGTGAGAAACTGAAAGTGTAAATAAGGACTAAAAGGTATAACAGATAAAATAGGAAAGAAAATAGGAAGAAAAGAGGCAAAGGGGAGGGGGAAGTGGGAGGAGTAGGAGAAAGGAAAGAAGGGAATGGAACTGATATGAGAAAATGAAAAAATGGAAACAAAGTCTTTGTAAATAGGGAGGGATGGAGGGGCTGAAGGGAGGGCAGGAGAAGGGGGAAAAAATAAGAACCAAGAAAGATTATGTAAAGGTGCAAATTTCCAATGATGAATGTCATTATATTGTATACCTAAAATGTACCAATAAAATAAAATTTTTTAAAAAAGAAATTGCTTTACTCAAATCAATATTAAGAAAAACAAGTATAAACACAAATCCTAGAGATGGGAGGAAATATATTTAAATAAATTATATAGAAAACTCATTACAAGAATGCCTGGCTGGGTATTTGTAATATTGCTCTTCCTTAGACCCAGATTCTAGATAAAGGATTAGGTTTTGAAGTTGAGCATTTGGAATCATGTTGTCTCATCTTTACAGGTGCTTTAAGTTTTCAGTGGTCCTCTACATTCAGTTTATAAAGTCAAAGTTATAATCCCATGGTGACCCATGTGGAATAGAAAACTAATGAAGTCCAGGGGACTTACTTATGTGGCTTTCTTCAGTTCAGTTTCTCAATGTATGAACAGAAGTCAGATTCTCTGGTCTTATATTTTTTCCAGTTTTCTCTGACTCTTACCCTGAAATAGCTTGGAAGTCAACATGGATGTCCAAACCTTCCATTAAATTAGAGCTCATCTTTCCATGTTTGTTTCTGGGACTCTACTACAGTATCACTTTATTTCTCTAGATGAGGGACACTCAACCATTGTGCATTCCAACCCAGCCAGCTCTCTAAAATGCTCTAGACATTTTCAGATCCTCTTGAATGCTACAAAATAGGCTCCCTTCTTCACACTTTATTCCCTTCTAAGAGACAGTGGGCTCAATAGGATAAACTGATTCCAACTGAAGAAGGAGATGGGAGAATATTCTGACTCATAGACACTTTCAACTTTGTATCTTTTTCCTTTCTAAAGGCAGTTCATGAAATCCAGGTAAGTGAGCATCTTCCTTATCTAAATGTAGGACAGAAGAGGAGAACTGGAATTTATAGTCACACACACTTGCCTGAAGGTTTCCACCCAGCTCCTAACTCAGATCATGTGCCTCTCATCTACTATTTTTTATTTTTACTTTTATTAGTACATGTTTGCAGTACATAATGATTACACTCACTGTAGATAATTAGTACATGAACATAGCATATTTCAGTTCTCATCCCCCCCACCCCTTTTGCTTCTCCAGCATTAGATTTATTTATTTATCTTATAAGACCTTATAAAGTTATTTATCATCATTACAGATTGAAAAGAAGACTAATAGGCCAAAGTACCTATAAAACACATAAGAAATGTATGAAGTCAAGGTACACTTTTAGATACATTCTCCATACTGGATTACAATACCTTTCTATCTCTCTCTTTTCCCATTATCTGTCTCATCTGCTATGTATAATAGTGCAACAGTTTTCCTAGACTGTATTCCTACAGTTCAGAAATATTAATAATTTACTTGTCATTATACATGTCTAAAAATATTTCCCAGCACTTTGCCTCAGAACTCCACACCAATATTATACTCAGGTACTTTCAACATGGAGATTCATTAAAAAATCATTTAAAAGGAGTGGGCATTGTATTCAACTGTGTGTTTTGAAATCTATTCTTGGTCTTATAGAAAATACAGGTTCTTTTCACACACAAGTCAGGAGGCTGCTGGAATACTGTGGTCAGAGTAGTTGATCTTCCTGCTACTAAATAAGTAGCCTGAATTTTCTTTTACTTGTACTTATTAAAATGATTCGATGGAATATCCACTGCATGTTATTGATTACAATAAATCTAGCCACAAAGTGCACGCAAAAGTAATGTCCCAAATACAGGACTTTATAGACCAGTTTCATAAATTTCCAAATGTTTCATGACTCAAGTGATTAGACACTAGAGATAATTTCTCTCAGTATTTTTTTCTTCAAGGCTTACTTCCTACTTTTACTCATTCAACTGAAACAATTTAGATTCACCAGGAGAAATGGATAATGTCTTTTCAAACCATATTTCCCATAACACTTAGTTTCCCGCAGCAAATCATTAAATAGTCAACAGATGCATTTAGTTTTCAGTCTCTATACAATTTCAAGCAATTGTTTTGAAGGGCAAAAGTGGCACTTTTTCCTTTACTACCAAATGCCTTCTTTTGCCCCCAATTAGACAGACAGGTAATTTAAAAAACCACTTTGCTTCTTGTATAACTTACCCCTACTTTCTGTTTCAGTGCACTGAGAGTTGATATCAAATGCCATGAAAGGTCTTGGGGCAGGTAAGAGAAGAGATAGAAAGTTCATTTTGTGTACAAGAAAATGACTGATTGTTGAGAGATACCATCTAATAAACGAACCAGTCTTGGTAATAAGGGTAAGCACCCAACAATTATATCACCTAGGAAACTATGTGCTCCGGAGTTGACAAATTACTGGGGCTCATCGCCACCCCCAACTCCAATTGCCTTTTGTTTCATCTCCAAAATATAAAGCAAGTATACTTTAGTGACATGATTTTTTTCTGGCACCTTTCCATAGCCAATTCCATTCATGCAGAAAAAGGATGAAATTCCATCATTCGAGCATGACATCTCAAAATTCAAACTTAATGAGAGCTTTGGCAGCTTCTGTCGAAGGCAGACAGTGATTAACAAAACACTTCAGAGTACAAGGCACAGCAGTGCTCAAAGAAAACAGTGATGATCTCCACTTAATTGTAGAAAAGCCCAAAGCATCTGCCAGCCGAGGGGAGCTGGAGCCATAAGGAGCTATTGCTCAGAGAGGCTGTCATCTCCAGAGATCAACAACCATATGCTCAGCTCAAGCACAAACTCCAAAGAAGTTAATTTTCTGACAAAATACAGGGATAAATATGACATTCAAACAAGTGTGCTCACTCATCCCGAACACGCGTTCATCTGCACGCATCAGATTTATGCATCATTTAAACACAAGCAAATATAATTTGTTTGGAACACAAACATTGCTGCATGAGTACAGGTATAATTAATCTTTGTCTGCTCCACAGGTTCTTGTGTTCTACTGGCTAACCACGCTTTCTGCAAACTTTTTTTTGTGTGTGCAGGGATCGAACTCGGGTCCTGGTGCGTCCGAGGCAGGCAGTGGAACCACTGAGCTAAATCCCCGGCCCTGTGCAAACTTTTGATGAATGGAGAACTCACTTGTTGCTCCACTCCTACACATAGGCCACCTTCTTGCATGATCAGAAATAGATGCAACTTATGTAACTAAAAATGAAAAAGTAACTTACTGTATCTGTGATTTAGAGTTTATATATGTGTGCATGGGTGTGTGCAGAAAATCCAAAGTTTCTAAGTTTTAAATGCACAAATTGCAAATCATCTCTCTATTATAAACAGCTCAATCTCCCTATCTTCACCTATATATCTATTTATCTCTTATCTATCAATCCTCTCTGCCAATCTATCATCTATCTGCCTGCTATTTTTCTATCACATCTATCTCTGGAAGCAAAGATGGGATGTTGGCAAAATGTACCCGGGATATTGCCTGGCAAATAAAAGGAAGTTTCCAGCTGGGAAGTAGATTCCTCTCAGGATAAAGTTAGTAGAGAAGCTGCTTTCTGGTACCTGTGGTCCTGGTATAATCAAATTGAAAAATAATACAGTTGTAAAAGCAAAAAAATAAGCAAAAGTGGGTGTTTAATACACAGGCTCCATAAATAAAAATAAGGTTTTAAAGTCTAAGAAGATAGAAGAAGAGCAGAAAAAGAACTCCTGTGCTCCCCTGTCATCTTGAGAAAGATAAACCTCTTGCAATACTTCCTTGCAAGATGCAACATGTGGCATCAGATGGATTGGAGTAGGCAGACTATTATCGAGCATGTCTTGAAAGCAGGTGTTTGATTCAGCATCTGCACCTAGCCAAACAGTAGCTAATTTTTCAGAGGTGAAAAACCACAGTCCTTTTAAAATCTACAGAGAAGCATCTGGTACCAAACAAGGTGCTTCAGTAGCAAATCTAACTCCTGTTTTAAAAACTCCCAAAATCCTTCCCAAGAAGAGGATTCCTCCTTTGTTGTACCATCAGCTCGTCCAAAGCTATGAGTTGAAGCTTCTGTGTTCACTTAATTTTAGGTTTAGCCTCCCCCTCTACGTTACAATGGAAAGTGTCGTTACTGCACATCAGTGAATAACCTCTGTTAGACTTCACATTAATTTGCTACTTTACAGTTCTGTAACTTTGAGGCCATTGTGTATTTATCTCTTAAAATATTTTTTGTTTTTTCCAATTATAGAAGTAAATTGTGCTTATAACACAGAATTTACAAAAAATAAGATAAAGAGCAAAGGTTGAATCATATATAAAGCCACAATCAGAAAAAAATATGTAGTTAATTTTGATCCTTTTCTGCCTATACACACATAATACTCATATCATTGAACTAATACTAAAATATAAGTTTAATTTTCATTTTCTTCCCTTCACTATACTTTGCACACTAAGCATTATCCATATCATTAAAAAGTATTTGAAAACACTTTATAATTGCTTAATGTCTCACAATACTCATGGAAGTATTTTACCATGATTAATTTTAGTCATTCTCTATTTTGAGTTTTTCTAATTTCTTGCCATTATAAATAACTCTATAATGAAATTTAGAAAAATATTATTTAAAAATATTTATAGGTGCTTCATATCAAATGATATGATTATTTTAAAACTTAATGAATGCTACTATTTTTTAAATATTAAGACCATAATATTCATAGTGATCACAATGAATATTACCATGAATTAACATTTTATTGGTTTTTTTAATTAAGCCATGTTCTAGATAACTTTGTCAGAGAAAAAGTTTTATAGTCTGAGGAAGAACATTGAATATAACAAAAATGATTAAAACCCTTCCAAGCTAAGATGATTTAAGAGAAGCAATATTCACAAATAAATTTAAACAGAAAACTGCCATCGTGTTTATTTTTATTTAAGAATATAAATTTTATAGACTTAAGGTGAAAACATATACTTTTTTTAACCTATGCAAAAGATAACAGAGTAAAATTAAAATGTATAAGTGAACATAAACCAAAAAGGTAGTGTAAAATGTTGCAGAGAATCTAGTACTACAAATCCTCTGAGCCTTAAGTAGAGTTTATCCTAACATCAAAAGTGTGTAAGATTTGTGTACATGCTTCCCAGTCTGTCAGAAGGCATGAATATCCCCACTGCTGAGCTGCATTGCTTAAATATTTGGAACCTTAATCTACCAGAGCACCTTTGAGCACATCTTCCAGCCTGTCTGGCCTTAGAGTCACACAGTGATCAGGGTTACGCTGTTACTTCTGCACCCTTCCCCACTAATTCTGCTAATTTGCCTTTCATTGCTATCCCCCTGAAACACTCCTTTAGAAAAGCATTCTTCATTTGTCTTCCTGAACATCTGGATTATTTCTTACTTTCTTCCTCTTCTATTTGGATTTATTCCTCCTTGAGACTGTCTGTTAATGGATTAAGTACATTCCTTCCTTTTCCAATGATCCTGCTCTTCCTCCTCCAAGAACAACATTTTCCTTTTCTCTACGTGAAAGTTCCTTTTATTTTTTTAACAAGCAGGAAGCCCAGCAATTCACCCCCCCCCAAACACCTTCCCTCTTGATTCCAACACCAAAGAATTCATGACACATTTTACCACTAACATATAACATGAATACTCTTTATAAATACACCTTATCGCTCATAATAACATATTATAAAGCAAAGAGAAAACACTTGAGAATCTTAGACTTATGTATTTGTCTCTCTGTGTTAATTTTCTTTTTAAAGAAGCCACTATTTTCACAGTACAGATACCTTAATAGGGCTGGATAGCTCACCTATTTTTAATAGTTTATAAGGAAAATTATCTCCTCAGCAGTCATCCACAGCCCCTCTGTGTCCTATGACATTTGTTTGTCATTCTGACATTACCATGATCATTCTCCCATGAAATCATAAACTATGAAACATTTAATCTGTGTCCAGTAGTATCTGGCAAATACTCAACGCATTGGTACTTCCCCTCTTCCTTGCTTCAGTTCTCAGTCCTTGTTACTCTACTATCTGTAGAAAATTGTCATTTTTCTGGCCTTCAAATATCTGACTTATCTTCCTCTTTGTGGGAATCCTCTTCCCTTATTATGTTCACAGTCAGTACTGCTATAAATTGATGCATGTTCCTAAAAATCAGCACACTACGCAAAAATACACAGTAAAATCCCTGGGAGCAAATGGGGCCAAGCACACGTCATCGATGATATACAGGAACAAATAGAAACCTAACAGAAATGTTAGCACAATTTCACAATGTCAAATGGTTAAGAAATACAGAAACACTACACGAACTCTGGCTTTTTACCTGAATGCCTGAGGTTTGCTCGTGCACAATGGTAAAGGAGAGGCAGCTTAAAAATGATTATGAAGTGGCAGAAGCAGGATTATCTGAAAGCAGATGGAAATGTGTGAAACATCAGTGTTCTTCAAGGTTTTTTAGAAAATTCATGTCAATTTCTGCAAATACCTGTTCTTTGTCATAGAAATAACTCTTAACTCTTTTTACCCTTCACTATAAACAGATGACCATGGTTCTGACCTGTCTAGTGTTTATTTGAAGCCATGAGCTCAGAGGTAACCAGCGTCCCTTGATTGACAAGAGAAATTTTTTCACGCTGTGAGGGCCACAAGAGTCTGAATGTAAAAGTGACCTTCCATGTACAGAGATGGGAGAGACCGCAGAAGGAGGAAGTATAATCAGGAGGCTGAGGATTTCTATTTTGGAATTTTGAATTTAAAATTTCCCTTAGTTATTGACGAGAGTCAGTTACACTATAGGGAAAGACGTATTTATGTGTGCAACATCAACAAATGGATGATATTTTAAGTTAGGAAACCAGATGATCTCAGCCAGGCAGTGAGAGGTGACAACAAAGACAAGAAGTTCTGAAATCTGGAAATCTTGTGGCTCCTCCAAACAAGCCACAGACTTAAAGGACAGCCCGAGGCAGGCCACCCAAGGGGATGGTGTCTTGGAACCTAATTAAAGTCTTTCAAGAAGAAGAAGGCAATCAATTGTGTCAAAAATCCTACTGCAAAGTCAAGTGAAGGAGATGGGAAGGCAACCATTACAATTTGTGACATGGAGGTGGCTGTTGCCTATGACAGCAAGTGTTTCTATGACCTGATAGGAGGAAAAGTGTGGTTAGAATGGGTTCGAGAAAGGCTAGGACAAAAATTCTTGATAATAAGAACATCTAAGTTTTCTGGGGAGCTATACTGTAAAAGAAAGAGCCTGGGCAGACATAAGGATAAACCTTTGAGCAAAATCTATCTCTTTATTTATATTTTGGGTTTCTCATATATGAGAAACGTGTTGATTAAACTTATGTGTCTGATTTATTTCATTTAATAGTATTGTCTCAGGTACAATTATTTTCCTACTAACTAATAAATTTTATCTTCCTTTATGGCAGAGTAGTACTCCATTGTGTATAAGAACCATACTTTCTTTATCCATTCATCTGCTGATGGATATATAGGCTGCTTCCAAGATTTAGCTATTACAATGTCTGCTGCTATAAACACAGCTATACATGTTTCACTGTAATATGGTGTCTTTAACTCTTTTGAGAAGACACCTAGAAGGGGAAGAGCTGGATCCAATGGGATTTCTAGTTTTTCTATTTTGAAGACTCCATACTGACTTCCTTGCTGGCTGTACTAGTTTACCTTTTCACCGACAGTGTAGAAGCTTCCTTCTTCCCCACAGCCTCACCAGAATTTGCTACTATTTGGTTTCTTGATGATGCTCTTCTTTCTGGGGTAAGAGGGAATCTTGGTGTTGTTTTCATTTGCATGTCTGTAATGACCAGGGATGTTGAGCATTTCTTCATGTGTGCCACATTTTCTTTATCTATTCATCTGTTGGTGAAATGGAAAAGGAATCAAGAGATGAAGGAAAGGGGGATGAAAAAAGAATCAAGATATGGTATGTAGATATTCCAGCTCCCCACAAGGAATGTAATCATTATAAAATGCACATGTGTACTAATAAAGATAAAAACTCCTCCTCAAAAAGGTGATAAGAATGCACTTATTCCATGCTAACCACCAGAAGGCAGGACACAGATGCAGTACAGGGCCATTGATAGCCATGGGAGCATGAGGAACACTGAAGTGCTTCTGTGTTCACCCAGAAACAGGCAGCAAGATCAGGAGCAGACCACAGTTACATGGAACAAGTGGAAGTTTCAAGACAGAAGAGAAAATGTGGCACAGTAGCCTAGGACAGGGAAGGAGAATAGAACACAAATGATGTGGACAAATTGGGACCAGGCATCCTGAATGTACAATTTTTCTCTGAGTCACTTTTAGTGCCTCTTGTGGAAGCACAAAGGGAGTAGATAGAAAGTTATTTAGAAAACAGATTGGGGTTTTGCTAGACCACTGAAAATGGAGAAGAGACAGACCATGGGCAGAGCATATGGGCGCGATTACAGCAATGGCCAATGAACAGGGCAGCAGGAACAGGGAGAGAGTAGCACACTTATCTTACCCTCATAGATGCACTCAAATTCCAAGGTTTCTGCTCTATTTGAGCTCCTAATCAACATTATTTTTTATTGTCATCGAAGTGCTTTTTGTGTATTTTGAAGGGTAAATTCTTACAATCCATACCTGTGATCTCAATAGCATCATAGTAACATATAAGTGACAACAAATTGCTTTTTACTTTTTTGAATTATTTATTTGTTCTATTTCTGGTTCAAAAACAGGAACAGGGCTGGGGATTTAGCTCAGTGATTCCACCCCTGCCTCGAAAGCATAAGGTCCTGAGTTCGATCCCTGGTACCAAAAAAAAAAAGAGGAACAAAAATTGGGTGGTGGGCTTCACCAGGCAGCAAGATATTTTCAGGGTACAAAAGAGAATAGAAATAACCATGAGCTTTGGAGCCACATAGACCTGGGTTGGAATTCTGATCCATTTGCTGATAATTGGTTCTGTAACCAAAGCTGACACTGTGCTATTTTTCAAACTTTCTCAACCTAACTTTTATCCTCTTTAAAATGTAAATAATATCTACCATATAGATGTACAGAAAGCATAAAACAAGACAATAATGTATGTTACTTAATACCTTGTAGGTCAGTTCGCTTGCTTGTTTGTTTTTGAGACAGGATCTTGGTAAGTTGCCCAAGCTGAAACATGCAATTCTCTCTCTCTCTCTCGCTCTCTCTCTCTCTCTCTCTCTCTCTCTCTCTCTCACACACACACACACACACACACACACAGAACAGGGGATCAAACTTAGGACCTCACATTTGTGAGGCAGGCACTGTGCCACTGAGCTAAATCCCCGGCTCATGTAATCCTCTTGTCTCAGCTTCCTAGGCAGTTGCTAGGATTACCAGTATGCAACTCCATACCTGGCAGACCAGGTTATTTTTAAGATATTTTTTACTTTTCTCTACTGTCAGTTGATGTGACTAAAATATGTAATCCAAAATGCTGGTTTCCCTGGGTAGTAATCAGTAATGTTTCATAAAGTGATTCCGTGGTCACATACATTTTTAAATGGTTGTGTTGAGTAAACAGTTTTATTGATGGTAGAATTTCTCAGAGGGTTTGATGTACTAACACACCTTCTAAATTTTGAGATGCTATAACAGGTAGTTTCCCACAATAATTTGATAGGGGAATCCATTTTCCATCAGCATTTAAATGACCTGCTATTTGACAAGAAGTTCTTCTACTTGGAGAAGCTATTCGATAGCCAAGCTCTGTAATCTGTTTATTAGTCCTAATAACAGTCTTTTCAAAAGTCATGTCCTACTTTTGAAGACCCAGCGTAGTTATTTTTCAGGGAAAAAAATCCTACAGCCACTTTAGGAATCAAATTTGGGATGAACTCTTAGGAATAACCTTTTAATATCTACCAGAAACTTCTGTACTCCAAGTTCAGTTAACTTCCTGTTACTCAATATAATTTCAATACAAGTATTTCTCATACCTAAAAATTTGGAAGTTGGAGTACAAATCATTTTAGGTCTTTTATTTTACTAATTCAATAAGTTTCTATGTAGAATAATCTATTAAACTTGTCTTGTTTCATAATAATAAATCCATATAAATGTACACAAATTATTTCTTATACTGTACAGAGAAAAGTCAACTAACAACTGGATAGATCATTGTTGGAATAGATTTTTAAAATATCCTCCAAGAAGGGAATAAGTTTATAAATATACTTGGCAAAGGAAATAAGTACCTGCATTTTCTTCATCAACATAAATTTGTCAAGTAAGTACACTTTAATTTTAAATTGAAAAATGTTTTTCTTTTTTTCCTTATTTCCACCTAGATTTTACCTTTTATGCTAGTAAGAACCAGAAAGTTGTCCTTCCTGCATCTTCCTGATCTTTTACACAGCCAAGAAGCAAACACATAGCAAATAAAAGATATCACCCCTTTCCGTAATCATTTTTCCCAGGACTCCACACTCATCTATGATCTGCCTTAACTGCAGAGAATTGACATTTCCCGTATCCCCGGGTTAGAGTGACATTAACTGGAGCATCACATTCTGCCAGTAACTCTTTTCCTTATTATATTTATGCATTTTATGCTATTTTTAAAGTCATGCTGTTGAACATGTCATGACTGAATATAAGTGAATCCAAATATCAGACCTTTTAATATGAATACAAATGTCCCATTGCAGGCAAAGCCCTGTTGGCTGAATCTAATATCAAAGAACACGTCCCGTGTCCAGTTGATGCTAGAATGTCGTATCATCCAGGCATCTCTATAAAAGCACAAGTGTAATAATGCTGATGAATTCTGAATGAATGTAGATTAACAATCTAGAATAAATGTTTCAGAATGATTTTGGAAAGTTCCAAATATATAGGGTCCTCTGCCAACCCATAAATGAAATACTAAGGAAAATTGTACCTGTCTTTTCAATGGAAAATTAATTACCAGTTTTAATTATTAGTCATTAGTGGGGCTGGGATAAATTTAAGGGATAATAACATTAACCCCCACTTTTTGTTATTGACTTTTACACTTCCTTTCCTCACTGGGTCACGTGTGCAGCTAAGTCATTTACATTGTCAGTAACACGGCTCCAAAAGTGACCTCAGGTGACAGGGAGCCTTTTGCTACTCATCTTTTAAAGTTTTGATCCCAGCAGTTGATAAAGGAAGTCACTGATAGCCAGATGACCCTGGAGTCCACGGCCCTTGGCATAGCGTAGTTAGAGAATCAAACTCAGGTACATGCAAACCAAATTCTAATTATCTTGGCCTGCTAGAGAGAAATACCCTTTTACTTTTCTGTGAGCTAACCTTCATTTTACCATCCAGCTGAACATCATGATACTTAGTGTGAGCCACATAGATGTGTTTTGCCTTTGCAGCATCCCGTGTGCTGAGCGGTGCCGATCCATACTTCTTTTATTTGGGTGAATCCCTTTCTCTTTGAGTATGTGGAAGAACACCAGCAGAGGGAAAGGTACTTAGTAGACTCACAGTATATAAATAGCTCTGTCGAGAGCATTACAAAGGCTCTGTTGTGCTATCGCACAGCAGAGCCAATAATGTACAATATGAAAAATCTCCGCCGAGTGCACAGAGAATACAGACAATGTTCGCCATTTCTCTGATTGGCTGTTTGTTATGTGTTGCGGGGGTTTATAGCAATAGACTCAGAGATGCCTACCACACCCTAAGTCTTTCTATTATAACAATAAGGACAACAACACACACACACCACATGCACACACCACACACCTAAGGACATCAGGACAGCCGCCGCAGAAACAGTGGGTGGGAGTAAGATTGAAACATAAACATTTTTATAGAAGTGGAATTCTCAAAAAACACCAAAGCCTTGTATCACCGTTTCCTTAAAGATGTTCTCTCTGTTTTCTGAAACCACACCAATTCAACCACTTATAAGAGGGCTTACACATCAGAATTTGTAAAGCAAAACCCTATCTGGAGATAGGACATGAGTGCCACATTTAAAATACTAAAACGAAGACATTTATTTGCCATGAAAATTAATTAACACTTCATTTTCAGAAGTTGGATTCCAACATCAGTGTCACAAATGTTATGTTCAAAATATGGCTCAGACATATAACAGAAAACCAAACTACTTGCAATCTATCATTTAACATTCTCTTTAATTTTATCTCTAGCATAAAATTTGAAGTTATGGTCACATGGACACAGCAGGCAAACGCATCTTTGGGGCATTCTTGATTTTAGCTACTTACAATAGGCATTGTTTATATCTTATAAGAAATAGCCTATGTAAATTATCATAAGAGATTATATTTTTATTATAACCTGAAATAAAGTACAATAATATCTTTTAAAGTTTCTCTTGCCTTTTTACCAAAATTACTCCCGTTTTTACCTCACATGCAGTCCTCTGATCCTCTCCTTCCACTATTTCGCTCTTTCCTTTTTCCAGTCATTTGTAATTTCACTTGGGTTTTGCTTCTAAATTTATTTTACATACACTTACACCTGGGATCTTCTCCTCTGTCTTGATTTCAAACAGCAGGAGCAAATATTTTTGAAATAATACCTTGTAAATTTTCTCAAATTATGAGGAACAAAATGTATAAACTGAATCATTCCAATATATCCAAAGATCTTTTAGTGAATTTCAATCACATTTCATAGCCCAGTTTGAAATCCACCTATCCTGGGAAATCTTTGTCTCCTTCCTTAGGAAAAGGTGTTTATTCTATTTTTCCCAGAAGAACTGTATTGCAGCTTCATGTTAGAACTTGTCATGTTGTACTACAGAGGGCTGTGCACACATTTTTCTGGTCTAGTGTCATATGAATATTGATGCATTAATATATGGCTTACACATCTTTATCCCCCTGTACCCAAAATGATGTCCTAAACTGAGCAAGTCCTCAATAAACACAAGTTGAAAAAGAAACATATGAAGATTGTCCTGTGTTAATATTCCTGCTTACTATTAAATGGGAATGTCACTTAATCTATAGAAATCTCAGAGTCCTGATTGTCAATTCTAAGTAATTACTTCATGAGGTGGTGAAATAATGCATTTAAAGATACTTTTATTGGTACATTTTAGATGTATATAGTGATAACATTCATCATAGGGAATTTGTACCTATACATGATAGATCTTGCTTCTTCTTTTTTCCCATTCCCCTCCCTTCCCTTCAACCCTACTTCCCCTCCTAATTTATAAGTGCCTTATTAACACAGTGCTAGGCACACAGTAATTGCTCAGTTTGAGTTGGCCAATTGCTCCTTGAAAGATAGCTTTTCCTAATCTCAGTAGTTTTACTGTAGGTCTAACTTTTCTTAAAATAAAACTGTTAAAATCCCTCAAATTCTTTTTTGGCCCATCATCATCCTGCAATGTGTCAATGGATGTCTCGTTAAACAATATATATATTCCCTAAAGGTGAAGGGGAAGACTTGAAACTTTTCTGTAATGGGCCTCACGAGGGAGTGGGAGCTCCAGATGGTTGGTGGCAGAGCCAGCTGTCCAGGGAGCATTGCTTGCTGAGAGCTGTGGCCCACAGAGAACAGGGAGAGGTAGGAGCCCATCTGAAAGCCTGGCTCAGTGACCTGCAGTAAGATTACGTGAGCGTCAAATATGAGATTCACCGTTTGATCCATTCATGAGCCACATATTATCTCATGCAATATATTGCTTGATTCTAAATTCTACTCCATTAAAGAACAAGACAGCTGCCACTTGTTTTGTGTATAATAACCCTTTTTTATGCAACTCTTATTTTCTTCTTAGCATCATTAAGGATAAAAACGAGCCCAATATAAATTATACTAAGGAAATGAAATAGAGTCTTAGTGTTCTGTTTGAAATAAATGTCTCTGTGTAACAGATCATCTCCTTGCACACTGCTCTGGAGAGCCTATTGTTTGCAGATGGGAGAAACATTGTATTTTTTTTTTATTTTGAAAGTTGGAAAATATCACTTCCACTTCTTGCTTCATACACCCATTACCTTTTCAAACATGTCTCCAAGTCCACAAATTTCCAAAATTGGCTAAAAGAGAGGAATTGAAGTTGTTTCCTTCCCTCCTTGCCCTACACATATGCACCTTTCCTTAGATATTACCCAAATCTATTCTCTCCTACTTATCTTTATTTCTCTACTTTTGTACCTGAAGGATACCATTTCACATTTATAGCCATTTAAATCTATCCTGGTTTGTTTGGGGGAAAAAAAAGCCTCTCATGTTTTCTTAGGGTCATTTTTATTTCAGTATTACAGTATTTTGCTCAACTAAGCAGCCCTGTGATAATTCAGATGTCTATATTTCCCAGTACCTTTGAGAGAAGTGAATGGCCTGGCAACTTTCTCTTTCTGAGTGTACCTACATGTCCAGAAGAATCAAGCACTACTTACAGGGCTTGAAACATTTCTTGCTCATTCCTTTGTTTCACAGAAGGTAATGAGCTCCTGGCCATGAAGAGTTGGTCTCTTAATCTGGTCCATAGCTGATGTATAGCAGCCACTTAATAGATGTGCACTGGTAGAGAGCATTCCCTTCTCTCACCATTGAGTCTAATTTCTCTCTTAGGTTTAAGCAGAGTATCAGAAACTCCAGCCCTTCTCTGGGAATAGCATTGTACCTAGTCTGTTAATGGCAATGTTATGTTTCTTCATTTAAAAACAATGATGAGGCTTCCCTCACAAAATCCTTTGGGGGAGGTACAAGCCTACTCCTGCAAAAGGAAATTAATAACCAAAATAGTCATACATCTTTGGAGAAAGCTGTTGACAATGCATGGCACTAGTTAAGAGAGTTAACTTATAAGCCAATGTTGGCAACACCCATAATGTCTGTATTACTAAATATGTTCTGTAGAAAGTTGGTAACTGGTTTGCAATCACAGTTGGAAATATTTCTGAAATGAAAGACTTCTGGTGTCAAAAAGGAGAATTTAATGAGACAAAATTATTTTCCTCAAGTACTCTGTTCTGTTAAGAAAAATGTGAAGATAAATAAATAAAAATAAAAATAAAAATAAAGAAAAATGTGAGTGGCAATGAAAGCCCAACTAATTTTAAAAGTCTTTTGTCCCTGAATTTAAGAATTGTAACCACATTCTGTTAGACTAAATCCTTCTTCTCATGGGAGCTTGTAGGTAACAGTGTAAAATACATGGCTTTAGCCTTTGGCATTGTCATAAGTCCCTGAGTATCGCCTATTCCTCTCTCCCATCTCCCTCTCATAGAGACCCCAGTCTTCCACCTACCGGATCACATTTATAAAAGTACTCTAAATGTCTCAAGAACAAGAGTGAGAAAGTAGTAAAAGCTTGATATCATACTCCATCATTATAATTTTTATTTGAAAACAGGACTCCTAAAGACTAAAGAAATTACTCTCGATGTGTTTGCTAGCGTCTGACTAGTAATCCGTGGAAATGGTTTTGTTTGGAGACCACAGCAAAAAAGGGAAGCTATTTAATGCTTCCTAAATTATAACCAAATGCATTGCTAATTTCCTGGAAAACATATTAGAGCTACTTTAAAGATAACTCTTTA
This sequence comes from Heterocephalus glaber, assembly GCF_053883595.1. Taxonomy (NCBI): domain Eukaryota; kingdom Metazoa; phylum Chordata; class Mammalia; order Rodentia; family Bathyergidae; genus Heterocephalus; species Heterocephalus glaber. The sequence goes on from NW_028258312.1 coordinate 22,011,215, forward strand.
GCTTGCTTTTTAAAAATTAATTTTATCTTTTCACCATGAAAGGAATTAGCATTAAATGATATGCCACTGAGCACAGAAAACACTATTCAGCAACCAACAAACAAATGAAACACATGAGGTGATGAGTAAAGGACCAGGCCATGGAGAAGAAAAGACTCTTCAAAGATAAATATTTTATTAAAGTAGGAGTAAAACTAGTACATCCACTGTGGAAAACAGTATGGAGAGTCCTCAAAAAGCTAAAACTAGAAATTCCTTTAAACTCAGCTATTCCCTTTCTAGGCATCTTTCTGAAAGAGCTAAAGACATCTATTACAGTGATCCACACACAACCTTGTTAACAGCAGCACAATTCATAAGAGCTAAAATTTGAAGGCAGCCTATATGTCCATCAATAGATGAACAGATAAAGAAAATGTGGTATTTACACACAATAGAGCACTATTTTGCTATTAAGAATGATAAACTTGAGTCATTTGTAGGAAAATGGATGCACCTTGAGACCATAAGTTAAGTGAAATAAATCAGACACACAAGCTCAAATAGCTCATAGTTTCTCTTATATGAGAAAACCAGAATAAAAATTAAGAGCAACATAAAAGATAGATAATAAGAAGTAGGGAGATGGGACTTTTTCAAATGAGAAGGCAATGAAGAAATGGAGGGAGGACAGATGGAGGAAATGGTAATGTAGAGCTATGTAGTGCAAACATGTACTAGTAAAAAAAGGAAAGTTCTAAAGAATATTTTGACTGGTCCTTACCTGAACACGTGTTTAGGATAAGAGAGGGAGAGGACCCTAATACTTTTGAACACTTCCATACAAGTTATTTTAAATCATAAGCCACACTTCCTCTTTGCTTTCTCAATTGACAAGGAAAAAAATACCGAGATGAATAACATTTAAAGTAAGATAAATGATAAGGGGGCAGAATCTTGAATCTATCATCAACTGCTTCCTATGCTTGCATGCCACAGGCTTTGGAGTGGGAGTATAATTATTAGAGGATATTTTATGTTTCTCTTCATTGAGCTGAGGATCAATAGCATATGAGCTGAAAGGGAAATTTTCCCAGACTTAGAGGATTTTAATAAATACCAACTTGTGGAATTCCTAGTGGAAATTTTAATTGCTGTTTAAACATAAGGTAAAAAGAGAAAAATGCTATTCTTCAAAAATATATGTGAATGCTGAATACTTGATAATAAATTGCAGGTTAATTCAAAATTATTTAAATGATAAATGTACCTGTAGGCTCTAGTCACATGAAGCAAATTTTAAGGAAGATCTGAATTCTATTAGTCAATGTAATACCAGTCTTCAGTAAAATGTCTATCATATAGTGAGACTCAGTAAATATTTCCTGATAAAAGTGAAATCTATTAATTGCATAGATTTGACTGCTAACAATAATAAGGATAAACACTGAATGTTTACAATGTGCTAAGGTTCCAAGCTAGTAATTAGAAATAAAGATCCATGCCCTTATTAATGCTTTATACTGGGAATGGGGATGGCAAAGAAACACAAAATTATAAGAAAAATAAAATTAAAGCAGCACAGAGTCCAGAGTGTATCAGTACAGTCTGTTATTAGAAGTAGGGATTCAAGCAGAGCCATTTTGCAGATACATCAGGGTTCCGTGCTAGGCACTGAGCAAAGGGGCGCTGGCATCTTCAGAAGAGAGCGCCGTGGCTGGGGCACCCGAGACAACGACATGCAGCCAGTGAGCAACAGAATCAGCTTCGATACAAAGACTATATTTTACAATAGATCTCCTAGGATAAACTTCACAGAATAAAAAATGCATCTTCAGAATGTGTTAAAACCATATTTCTATTTTTGTAACTCAAGCATAGTGTGCTGAGCTCAGAAAATCTGCCCATAAGGAAAAAATGCTGAATTAGCCCAGATGGCCAGGCAAGGCCATTTGCATCTGTATGTGGCCCTCTCTTTCAGGCTACTCAACACCATGGCCATTTCTTTCCTCATATTCTTATTTATCCCCAATATACCAATAGCATTGCAGTCAATAATCTCAGCCCATGCTTCTCTCTTCAGGTTCGGATCCACATTTCATGGCCTCCTACTGCCTCTTTCCTTGACACTGTCACTTCAGAGCATTTTCAATTCATGTGTTCAAGCTAAATTCTTCATCTTCTCCCATAAACTCTGTTTATTCCCTGCTAAATTCCCTTTATGGTGGTGATATTGTCCAAGTCATAGACTTAAGGTTTTTTTAAAAATCTTTACTGAATAATTTGTACTAAGATCCCACTATACAGCGGCCACCACACTCTGTCCAAGAGATGTGGATTTGCAGAACATGGAGTCAACACCTGAATCTTCCAGTCTGCAGGGCAGGTAGTGATGGATGACTTGGTCACAGTTCGCAAGATATGCAAGGAAAGCACAGGATTCAAGGAAACAATGTAATTTGGACTCAACTGTTGAAGATCTCTCAGGGTAATTCCTGTTGAATCTGAACCACGGAGTATTAAAGGAATGTGAAGTCCACAGGGTACTGGGTGACCATAGACAGGAGGGGATGGCAGAACATTTACAAAAGAGAAGGAAAGCATATTTTAGATTTTAGGCACAAGGGGCCACTCAGTTACTCATGGAAGGGTCGCAAGAAGATAATGAATAATGAGAAGAGGTCAGGATGTATCCCTAAAGAACATCAGCTGTTAGAGACTGATTCACACACATAAATTTCGAAAAGAAACAAGCAGAGACTGAAAAGGAAGGCCAGAGAAGAGAAAAATAATGAGGAAAGAATGATGTAAAGGAAAAAGTTATTAAATCCAATTGAGAAATAAAATGAGTAAAATGAAGACTGAAAAGTGTCCATCGTATTTCATATAATGGAGATCAGTAAGTACCCCCAAAGGAGCAACTTTACAAGCCTAAGGGTAGAAGCATTCAAGATCAAATCATTTGGGGAGTTACTAAAGTTCCTAGGTATTTAATAAACAAAAAGAGAAGCTAAGTTGAAAATGGCAATTATTTTCAAGAGGCAATTCACAGTCAGAAACTTGACAAGCCAACAAAAACCTATGATGCCAAACCAGTTTAGTAATCAAGAAAATTCAATGTTATTTCTTCACATAGTTGCTACCAGATTAGCAAAAACACTCCATTTGACAATATCAAGCAGTGACAGTAATATGAAACCACCAGAGCACTTAATAAGCTGCTGGTGGGGGCAACCCACTTTCCAGTCCCCCTTCTGTCTCTCTTAGACAAAAGTTATCTTTCTCTCAATAAATTTTCCTACTCTTAACCTCCATTGTTCCTAGAATTCATTCTTCGATTTTGGAGAACACGAACCTGCATTTCAGATATCTAGTAAGTTTGGGAGTTACATCTCTTCCCCCTGTATCACAGACTGCTGTGTTGTTCACTGCTGTATCCCTTGCAGGTGAGTCAATACCTGCCAATATGTAGTCAATAAATATTTATTTAAAAACTGAAAAAATAAATAAGTAAATAAACTGTTGGTGTCATGCATTCCATGACAACTATTTGCTTTTCTCTAGCACAGTTAAAGATGCACATGATCTGTGACACAGAAACAAACTAGAATTGTTTTCAAACATGGTCACCATACATATGTATATACTAGGATAGGCAAATGTGCAGTATTGCTTATTAAGAGCACAATACCTGCAAATAAATGCCTTCCAACGGTAATTAAATATATTGTGCTCCAACAATATGTTGGAATATTATACATTTTTGTAAATAAACAACCTAAATGTATCAATATAGATTAGTCTCAGAACATTGACTAGACAAAAAAGAATAACATGGATGAATACTACAGTATAATTAAATGTATTTCAATGTATAAATTGCTATCAAGTCAATAAAGCTGAATGATGTTTAGTGATATATAGTTAGTGACAAATCAATAAAGAAAACCTTTAGAAAGACAAACAAAAATCAATAGAGTGTCTAGCTTACTTTATATAATATAGCATGAGGCAGGTATGGGTAAGAGATACATTAAAATTATAAATTACCAATTCTATTCTGTTTCTCCACATATAATTTGGTATTCCATTATTCTCATTTTCTTCTTTGAATCCATAGTATGTTTTTTCACTGTTGTTCTGGAAGGACTGGCTGTAGAATAGGAAGAGAACAGAGAAAGTGTACTCAATTCTTTAAAGAATCCTATGAAAGATAAGACTCAGTCTGTGAGATAAGAAGAAGATGTGAGGTGCAAAACAATTTTTATAAGATGAGATGCTTTGAATACCACTGAATTGGGTTAAGGACAGAGAACATGGTTATGCATCCAAGAGAGGAAGAATAACTAGAGAAGCAGGTGGGAGAAGAACAAAAATCAAAAGAAACTGGGAAAGCTTCTCTTTCCTTGTGTATTAATAGACAAAACAACTTTTTTCACATAGATATGTGTCATAAAGTATCTAAGGATAAAACTCAAAACCTTTGGGGGAAGAAAGTTCAGACTAAACTCAATGCTTTGGTCCTTTTTGATTTATTTCTTTGTTTCTCCTTTCTCGAGCTTTTTATTGTAGAATATTTTTAGTAGAATATATTCACACTAGATAGAGTAAGTAAAATGAATCTCTATGTATGCAGTAAATATAATGAACCTCTATCCCAATGCCATCATCACATTTTAACAGTTTCTGCACCCTTGGCTGGCAAGACACACCAACTTCCAACCACCAAACCTTCAGACTTCCCAAACTGCGCCCTACATTATCCAATTTGGCCATCTTTAAAATGAAAGAGTAAGTTCCAATTTTCCCACTTGTATTCTGAGTCACGAGTTGTTCAAGTTAATGGATAAGGTATCAAAAATACAATGAATGTTTAATTTTTAAAGTTTATTAGATTGCCATTAATCCCCATCAAATATACCCTCTTGCTTCAAGCACATTTATCCCATCATTCTTGCCACTTTCTGAAGCAGTTCTGGAAGTCCTCTTTCATCGATGTCTTTAGGTGTCCAAGTGTGTGGCCAGGGCTGCCTTGGTGTCTTGAATCTATTCAAAACAATTACCTTTCACAGAGATTTTTGGCTTTGGGGAAGAGCCAGAAATCACACAGTTTCAGATTTAGTGAATAAAATGATGGAGACACAGGATAATGTTTTTATGAGCTGCCTTTCCATTGGATGGCACGCAGCAATAGCATTCACCCTATTTTTGATCACACTTTCTAAAGAAACTCACTAAAGAAGATTTATAAAACTGCTTCACAAAGTAGAAAACAACAGGACAAACGTGTTCAAAGTGAAGGGGAGTACTGAGGGGGATAAATGGCCACGTGTCTTTTATTATAATAATTTTTATTAATTTAAGCCTTCATCATATATCTTTATCATACCTCCTATATTCCAAGGAATCAGTACTTTCAGGCCCAGTTACCAATCAGAATTTTATCACAATAATAATTAAGGTAATATTTCATAGAAAGGGTTAAAAGAAAGTTGAAAAAATGAAAAATTAAAAATTCATGTCTTTATAGAAAAAATCTATATTAGAGATGAAATTCTGAGTTTTCATTGTGTACTCTGTGCAGAAAAAGTACTCAGTACATGCACAAAGAAGCATGTCAAAATCCTTCAGTTTGTTCCCAGGGCTCTGACACCAGCTGACTTAGATTAAATAGCAGTGAGCTAGAAAAGCATTCTGGGTATTGGTATGCAAATTAATTCACCAAGCATTTCTTCCTATGGCTTTACAATTCCCACAGCTACTACTACATGAAATATATATTTTAAAATTGCATTTTAAGCAAGTAAATAGAACACTAAAACTGTTCTTCCTATGGACCAGATATAATCCTAATGGAGCTAAAAATATTTTCCAAGAGGAATAAAAATAATTTGTAAAAGATAAGATTATTAAAGTGTTTTTGAAGATACATGAGACATAGGCATATGGCAAAATTTTTCATCCGTAATTTCATCCTGAGTACAGTGTAATGGTTTTCTCAGAATTAAGCCATTTCTATTTGGGTGATTTTAAGGAAGGTCACCATTGGCATGTGTACAAAGCAGCTAAAGATCAATGATTGCTTGGATAATAAGAAAACAATGTTCATAAAGCCTCAGCATCAGTTTGGCTTTTTAAATGAGTTCTGTCTCAGTTACTTAATTTCATAAAAAACTAATAGTACTCTGAAGCAGTAACTAATTTGAAAAAGAAAAAGAGAGCAACAAAAAAAACCTTTTGCAGTACCGGGATTCACCTAGACCATTTTACAATATATTTACATTTGACACATTAGTTGTCAACTGAATTATAATAAAGGCATTTCTTGCTCAGATGAAATACTACAGTGGCAGTGTTTTACTAATATGACACAGATTCCTGGCTTTTCTTAGGTTTTAACTCCACCCTCTTCCCACTCCCACCCTTAAATGAAGTAATATTGGATTCTAAAATTATAAACTGAAATGCAACATGCATAATGCAAGCTATCCTTTCTTCTGGGTAAGCCAAGATCACTTCGCAGCATACCCTGCAGGGGACCTAACAGGGAATTTCCAAAAACATTAATATATTCAGAAGAAATGTCAAAATAAAGAAAGCCTGTAAACATTGTCTGTGGGAAGCTTTTTGTACCCCCTCTCGAATGCAAAATGAGCTCTCATTTTCCCACAGAAGTAGGATCTGTTTCTGCCATCTAGTGACAATAAGGCAATGGGTGCTTAGGAAAGAAACACGTTTTCTAAGTAGGTTCCACAAATGGATCCACAGCAACTAGGGCTTCATCTATATACACGGTCATGAGGACACACACTCACACTCACACACACATACACACACACACAGGGGGCGCTTAGAAAGGGGTCTTTAGCAGAACACGCAGAGCATAAGCGCTGCCCAGATGTTCCTGGTTGATTTGTAAAACAAGAAAGCAAATAAATTGCTCTAGTCATTATAAATTGCTGTAGTCATTATAAAGTTGTGATGTCATTTTCAGACTCCTGCTTGTCCCAGGAGTCCTAGACCATTGTCAACACAAGAAGAGTATGGGTGCTGGACTCAGACTTCTGAAATTCCAAGCTTACTGCTCTCATGTTTGCAAATCTCACTGAGAACCCATTCAGCATACAGTTCAAGGCTTTTGTCCAGTGGCTGTAAGTCACGCCACTCTGTGCTATATGTTAGGTGGCATGGCTACAGTATGGCAAAACCAATAAAGTGAAAACCTAGCTTTCTTTCAAAAGCTCTGATCCTAGAACTCTGCAAGGAATGTGAAGCACATATAGAACTAGCCGTTTGCAGAGACACCTGTGGTCAACCAAGGTGTGCCAGATAATCTGGAGGACAACTTACTATCTTTCAAAGATTTTAATCCCCCAACTGCCTTAGCCTCTTTTGCTTTTTTACCATAAGAAAACACCTGAAGCTGGACACTTTATACAGAAAGCAAGTTTATTTGCCTGATGTTTCTGGTGGCTGGAAGTCAAATGGGAGCAGCATCCTGGTGAGGTCTTCTCGGGCTGCATCACAATGTGGCAAACAACCAGAGATGGGAATGGCCACAGGCAGAAGGGTCAAGCGTGGAGTAGCCTCAGCTCATGACAACTCATTTGAAAACTAATCCAGTCATCCAAACCTCACTATCCAGAAAGAGAGCATTTTTCCTTCCTTTCAGGGAGTGGGAAAGAAGGGGTACAACCTGCTAAAGTGGCCCGGGGAGATCTTCCTTTTATTTTGTTCACTTTTTATTTTCACACATCTCTTCTTCCAATGCCATATCTCCTGATTTGATCCCTAACCCTTGTTGCTCATTTTCACATTGTTAGTAATTCTAGTTTCTCTAGGAATTCATCCTTTGAATCTTTTTCCTATCTACCCCCACTCCTTCAGTAATCTTTTGCAACCTCCTGGTTTTAAATCTACCTATATATATAATAACACAAGTTTTTATCTACTGACTAAAAAATTTCTCTTAATTCTAGATATGTATATCAAATTGTTCTATTAAACTCTTAATCAAAAAATGTAACTAGCATCTGAAAATCAATATATCCAAAACTAAGTCCCTTGATCATCAAGCTGAAACTTATGTCCCTACACCAGCACCTTGAGAACAGTAATCCCTTCCCAGTTAGCCAAACTCTTTAAGTTGCTCACAGTGATGTAATTTGAGACTCTGGATGTTGTGAATCTGCAACTAAAGCTAGAATTCCTGGTTACAGCAGCCAACAACTTCAAAAAACTTTTAACTACCCTACTTCTATAAGCTTCCCAGACTAGAAGTTATATGTCTGAAAAACCTTTAATTTCACAAGAGTGAGTCTAGCCTCCTTGTCATGCAATGTCAGACACAAACTTATATACTAACACTGTATTATAGGACACATTAAGTGTCAAATCACTCAGTTGCAAAATTTGAGAGCATGGATTATACCAGTGTTCTCTGGTTGTCTCTTGCATTTTATAAGCTCAAATATTTAATTCTTCAATAATTGTGAATCTCAAAACACATGTTTTAATCTAACTATGCATTAATTTAAACACCTAAGGTCACAAATAAAAACTCCACCTTGAATTTCTTAAACAATAAATTATCATGTTCCATAGCAAGAAGTCTCTAGCGATACCAGGATAGGTATAGCCAGAAGTTTAACCATATTATCAAAGATCTCACTGTGTCACATTTCTCTTCATGTTCATAAAAGGACTGGTACTACAGACATTATATCCAACCATGACAAAATTTACAGGAGGAAAATCACGCTCTCATTCTCTCCTTAAGACCGATGGAGGGCTAGGGATTTAGCTAAGTGGTCGAACATTTGTATGGCAAAGTGGGGCCCAGGATTCCATCATCACCACTACAAAAAAGAAAGAAAATAAAAAGATTGAAAGAATAAGGGAACCTTTTTCAGTAGTGCATCCTAGACTATTTCTCACATATTAAGTGGCCAAAATTTGGCCTTCTTAAACCAATTTATGGCAAAGGGGAGTGAAAACACCTTGATTATCTTGGAGTAATCATTCAGAGTAGACTAGGCATCAACCACCATATCACAATTTTGTAAGAAGAAATTCTCAATTTGTCTAACTACATGATAGTAAAAAATCTTTCCAAATTTGTAAATGAAATTGAATGACTGAGCACATTCTCCTGAACTGTCTGACGCTTATGCAGATGGATTTGAATGAGTAGCTCAGCTCACCAAAGTGGTGCTCTCTCACCCCCTGCTCCACTTCTCAGAGTGTGAAGGAGGGAGGCACTGAGCTACTGCATTGCAATTACCAGCCTTTTGGTAGCCTGTGCTTCTACCTAGAGAATGTCAACAAGTGTGACTTTCCTGCCTCAATGCGTGTGTTATTTTCTCGACTATCTACTCAGATCTCTTCAGGTAGTTTCTGCCTTAAAACAGCAGCAAAGAGCTGGCAGGTAGCAGAACAATACTCAGCCCACCCCAGAGATTAGCACCTGTGTGGTAGAAGATGACAGGCAATGGACTCAAAGAGTACATTACAATAAATTTAAAATAAAAAAGAAATAGGATTCAGCTAATTGTCTTCATTGAGCTACAGCAGAGAAATCCTTAGCTTGTCTGCCATGATGGAATAATTTTCATAAAGTCAATTAACCATCTAAGAGTCCAAAGGAGACATACAGTACTCATCTTCAAAACTACAACCTCAATGAGCAGTTAATCCAACAGGAATCTCTGTTACTGATAGCAGTTTCTTCATTTTGTCTTAAAATTTTTTCTCTCCACTTTGAAGCCCACTGGGAATATTTTGTCAGGATCTTCTTGAAAACGGACTAACAGTTCTTCAATACACACTATGTGTTAAACACTAGGTCATACACATGATTTCTGTCACCTCACATAACCATGGTAACACAAGCATGCATATTTCATTGATGAAAAGGACTCAGAAAGAGTCTTACAGTACTAAGAAGTATTGACAGCTAAGCTCTGAACCTAGGTCGATCTTATGGAAAAGTTCACTGGGTAAGAGATGAACTTTGGAATTGAAACTTTCTTTTATCTCATGGGTAATTCAAAAATTGTGTGTCCTACTTAAAATAAAAATTTAAAAAATAACTTTGACAAATATATACTAGGATCCAAGTATTATGAAGAGAGCAGAAATTCATCCTGTAACTGCCAACACTCAAAGACAACAGTGTATGGCGCTGTGTTAATAAACAAAAGAAAGGTTTATTTCTGAGTCTCCTGGAAAGAACACTAACCATTTGCACACATCATTATCAGAGTAAGGCCCATGCTTCTGCCTACTTTAAGGAAATGGGAAATCATGGTCTTCTGTTTTTATATTTTTACACCCACTAGAATGGATATGTTTTTTTCCAGTTTTTATTTTTATTAGTACATGTTTGCAGTATGTAATAATTACATTCATTGTGCAGAGTTGGTGCCTGTACATAATGTGTCTTATTTCTTTTTTTCATCCCTTTCCCCATCCCTCCTTTCTCCCTCCCTCCCTCTCTTGATCTCCTTCACATCTGAGAAAGATCTATCTCCCTACTTGATATTATTTATATTTTATTTATATTTTGGGTCACTCATATGAGAGAAACCATGTGCTATTCAGGCTTCTGTTTCTGATTTATTTTACTTAACATTATGGCCTCAAGGTGCATCCTTTTTCTTAAAAATGATTCCAGTTTATTTTGTTATGGCAGAGTAGTGCTCCACTGTGTGTAAATACCACATTTTCTTTAACTACTGATCTGTTGATGGACATAGAGGCCACTTCCCAGATTCAGCTGTTGTGAACTGTGCTGCTGTAAGCATGGCTGTGCATGGATTACTGTCATGATATCTTTAGATCTCTTGCACAAGCAGATACAGCAAAGATCCAGAGGTGCGGGTGAGCATTAGGGATGTCTACAAACCAACCACAGGGGAAACCTGGTGTCTTTGTTCCTCAGAAGCTGAATTCATAGAGGAGGAATCTCTGCCTAGTGACATGGAAAATAGGAATACATGTGGCCATCTTCCCATAACTACTTTCACATTCCTTTATTACTTATTATATTTGTTCATGCTGCAACAATAAGGTCTGAAGTGTAAATTTCTGCATTTATATTATAAAAGTATTGAAAGCCCAAAACAGAATTTTTTGAAAAACTAAATATAATTAGCATACAAAAGAATAATCTCATCATGAAAGAATTTCCTGAGTAAAAGAGACAACTACAGGTATCTATCATTATTCTTAACTTTCATTAAAAAACTTTATGCCTTTTTCATTTTTTACATTACAAAAGAAATATGCACTTGCTATATTGTGCTAAATAATACAAAGGCATTAAAATGTTATTAGCCAATACTTCTTCCTCAGCTCTGCAACCTCTGAGTTATCCAGTGTTAAAATTTCAGTATGTGCTCTTTGAGGAATCTCTTTTTACTAATACAAATGTAGAAAGATTTTTCTCTGAACAAAAATTGGTTTACAAAATTTTTCTACAACTGCCCTTTTTCGTACCAAGTCCATGTTCTCAGATAGGTTGTACTACTTCATTTATTTACATAAATAGCCACAAAGTATTCTCAATCATAATTTTAGCTTAACTTCTGTAACCATGTAACACATAGATATTTAGATTATTGCCAGGTTTTTGCAGTCATAACCTAGGATTTTAAATATTGAGCATATATTTTATGTATTACTACTTTTTTTGTGTGACAATTCCTAAAAGTGAGGAGACAAAGTCGGAAGATAAGCATATTGGTTGAAAAGTAATGGGCAATGGCATATAATTTTCCAAATGTTGATAGTAACTAGATATATCATTGATGTCTGTGTTGGACTCTGAGAACCACAAAAAATAAATGGGTTTAACTCTAATCTCTATAAAATTTATGCCAACAAAAAATTTGCTTATAACTTTCATGTTTGATTACCAAATGTAAATTTAAATTACTTCAAGAAGAGATCTACAGTAAGTGCCCAACTTATGAACATTCAAGTTGCAAAGTTTCACAGATACAAATGGGCCTCCCTCCCATTAGGAACATTCATAGATACAAATAAATTGATGAAGTAGTTCTAGTGTCTACCCTACCACTTTAAGGTAACTGTAAAAATAAAGTAGTTTATTTACAGTGGTACTATACTGTGCCACCATTTTAAGGTAATTGCAAAAGTAAAAACACAGGATGTTTCCTGTGTATGTTTGGTTTTCTTATGCTTTATATTGTATATTTGTGTCAAAGTAATATGAGACTCACTTTGTTGGACTTACAAACATTCTCCCAAAATGGAACTCACTCTTAGGTCAGGGACTTACTGTAATGAAGAAAATAATGGCAAGAACTACTGATAAGGAGATGAGAGATAATTAAATTCTTAGACATTCTACTTCATTAACTAAAATATACAAGAAATCTCAAACTTTTCTTTTTTACTTGATCAATTAAATATTGTTCAAGAGCTGGGCATGGTGCTGAACACTGATAATCCCAGCACTTTGATAGACTAAGGCAGGAGGAGCACAACTTCTACCCCAGCTTGGGCACCTTAGGTACTTACTGATACCTTGTGTCAAAAGTAAAAAATTAAAGAAAGAGATGGAAATGAAGCTCAGCACAAAGGTCCTGAGTTCAATGCTCAGTGCTGCAACATACATTTAAGAGCTTTGCTCAAGACAAGGATTATATTCCAGTCAGGGATATTGATTATGTCTTCAGACACTGATAGCAGGATGGAAAAAGGACACTGAAGTGTATCTCTTGTGTCCAATCCCATTGACTTAGAAGAAAATGATGAAAAAAATGAACCACATTTTTTTCAGTGGTTTGGTTTGGCTTCAGCTGACTTTTCTTCATGTGTCTAACACTATGCAGTATGCTTTAAAACAAATTCCACGCTTACATTTGTTAGGTATTTTATCTTCTAAATGAATATGTAGTTAAGTCTCAAAATAATTACAGAAGCAAAAAAAAAGAGAGAGACAGAGAGATAAATTCAGAATTGTATAGCAGGGAAGGTTAGCCTGAAAAAAGTGTTGGTGAAAAGGTAGTTCTCATCAAGAACTTTTAAAAGTTCAAACAAAAAAACAATGCCAAAAGAAAGAATATGTTCTCTTTTTATTTTTATATGATCATTTTTCATGGTCAATTACAAAGGGCAGTTATGGTACTACAATAATGAGTACAATTCACAAATTTCACCCTTATCTGGCCAGTGAGCTCTACTCTTTTATGGGATCATAGGATTTCCCAATCTTAGGAATATATCACAATGTATCCTGAGGTCAGAAGATATTTGAGGTCAGAGAACAAAGAGAATGGTTACAATGATACCACCAGGTTCCACTGCTCCCAACCCAGAGGTAGGGGCTTCCAGTCCACTGTTCCACTGCTCCTAGCACAGAGGTAGGGGCTTCGGGGCTACCATTCCACTACTCCCAGCACAGATGAGGTAAGCCATGTGGGTGCCAACCGTATCCCCCCATCAAAATGACAAGACGCATAAACAAGTCTCAAAACCAGACTTCCAGAACATCTACAGAAATCCCAAAGGGAATGGAGATGGAACACTCTGAGGCTCAACCACCTGGACTCCCTGAACTGGCAACAAAAGAGGATCTGGAAAAAATGAAATCAGAAATAATTTCTCAGATAACAGCAGAGATTGTGGTGATAGTTCAAGATATGATTCATAAATCTAGAGAGGACACAGATAAAAAAAATAGAGGAACTGAGGAACATGATGGAATCCCAACATAGGAAACATATGAAATCCATAAAACAGATACAAACAGATTTCCAGGAGATTAAAATCTCCACTGAAAGTCTACACAACAGAATGAGCCAATGTGAGGACAGAATTTCAGACATAGAAGATAAGATTGCAATTAGTGACCAGGAAAAGAAAAATTGTTTTAAAATTGTAAGGGACCACAGGAAATCAATCCAGCAGCTGCTAGACGGTGCAAAGAAGAATAAAATAAGTCTGATTGCAGTCAAAGAAGAAACAGGAGAGAGTGCAGATGAGGTAAAAAAAAAAAAAAAAAACTGTTCACAGAAGAAATGGCAGAAAACTTCCCAAGCAGGGGAAAAGAACTTGATATACAGATAAGTGAGGCATATAGGACTCCAAATAGCCCTAATCAAAAAATATCGACACTTAGGCATATAATTGTTAAGATTCCAGAAACACAACAGAAGAACAAAATTCTACAAGCAGTGAGAGAAAAGAAAGAAATCACATACAAAGGAAAGCCCATCAGAATCACAGCAGATTTCTCAACTCAAACCCTCAAGGCAAGAAGAGCTTGGAGTGACATAGTCCATGCCCTAAAGGAAAACAACCTTCAATCCAGATTGATGTACCCTGCAAAAGTATCTTTCAAAACTGATAGAGAAATAAGATACTTTCATGACAAAGAGCACCTTAGGAACTTCAGGAATACCAAACCAGCACTCCAAAAAATTTTAGATAATGTCATAGGAACAGATAATGTGGATCACAACCTCAGGAAGCACAGCAGAATGAATACATTGGGCACAACAAGAAATTAAATGTAAAGGGGGAAAATACAACAAACAGAAAAAGTCATGACAATGATGTCAATACATACCAGTTATAACCATCAATGTTAATGGTCTCAATTCTCCAATCAAAGGAAATAGACTGGCACAATGGGTCAAGAAGCAAGATCCAACAATATGCTGCATACAAGAAACACACTTAATTCAAAAAGAAACTCATAGATTGAAAGTTAAATGATGGAAAACAATATTCCATTTGACAGGAACCAAAAAAAAAGCAGGAGTAGCTATCCTCTCTGCAGATCAAGTGGATTTCAAACCAACACTGATTAAGACAAAGAAGGACACCACATACTTGTAAAGGGAACAATCCAACAGGAAGAAATGACAATGATAAATATCTATGCACCAAACACTAGTGGGCCCAACTATATAAAACAAATACTAACAGATGTGAAAAGTTATATATGTGCTAATACAATAGTAGTAGGGGACCCCAATACCCCATTGTCACAGATAGATCAACCAGACAAAAAATCAGTAATGAAATATTAGAACATTATTGAACTCTTGAATAAATGAATGTAACAGATGTTTACAGAGTGCTCCACCCCACAAAATAAGAATAAACATTTTTTTCAGCTGGACACAAGTGGTTCTCCAAAATAGACCACATACTCACACATAGAACATGTTTAAGTAAGTGCAAAGGAATTGAAGTTATCTCCTGTATATTATCTGACCATAGTGCCATGAAATTGGAGATCACTAGCAAGGGAAAGCCCAAAAATTACATAAACAAATGGAAATTGAACAACACACTTCTGAATAACCAATGGGTCACAGAAGAAATTAAAGAAGAAATCAGACAGTTCCTTCAATTAAATGACAATGACAATGACAATACAACATATTGGAATCTATGGGACACAATGAAAGCAGTCTTACGAGGGAAATTCATAGCAGTGAATATGCATATTAGGAAAACAGAACGAGCCCAATTAAACAACCTGATGCTGAATCTCAAGCTTCTAGAAAAAGAAGAGCAGGACAACCCTAAAGCTCATACAAGGGAGGAAATTATAAAGATCAGAGGAGAAATCAATACAATGGAGACTAAGAAAATGATACAAAAAAATCAATGAAGCCAAGAGTTAGTTCTGCAAAAGAATCAAAAAATTTAACAAACCCTTAGCCAAACTTATCAGAAAAAGGAGAAAAAAGGCCCAAATCCATGCAATTAGGAATGAAAAGGGTGAAATGACAACAGACCCAGCAGAAATCCAAAGGATCATCAATACCTACTTCCAGAACCTATATGCCAATAAGATGCAAAACACAGAAGAAATGGACAGATTCCTTGATACGTAAGAATTACCTAAGTGGAACAAAGAAGACCTAGAAATTTTAAACAACCCAATATCAACTAATGAAATTGAAAACGTAATTAAAAACTTATCAACTAAGAAAAGCCCAGGTCTTCATGGCTTCACTGCTAAATTCTACAAGACATTTAGAGAGGAACTACTGCCATTACTATTTAAACTCTTCAATGAAGTTCAAGGGAAAGCAATACTCCCAAATTCATTCCTGGAAGCAAGCATCACCTTGATCCCCAAAGCAGAGAAAGATCCAACTGAAAAAGAGATTTATAGGCCAATCTCGCTAATGGACATAGATGCAAAAGTCCTTAAAAAGATACTGAAAAATAAATGCATAAGACCATAAGAAAGATCATATGGGTCAAGTGAGATTCATCCCAGGGATGCAGGGATGGTTTAACATATGCAAATCAATCAATGTAATACACTATATCAATAGAGTGAAGCACAAAAAACATATGATTATCTCCATAGACGCAGAAAAAGCATTTGACAAAATCCAGCATCCATTTATGATAAAAACTCTATAAATAATTGGAATAGGCTATCTCTACCTCAATCTGCTAAAAGCCATCTATGAAAAAACAACAGCCAATATCATACTAAATGGTCAAAAACTGCACACTAAAATCAGGAAAAAGGCAAGGATGTCCACTATCGCCACTCCTGTTCAACATAGTTTTGGAAACATTAGCCACTGCAATTAGACAAGAGAAAGAAATAAAGGAATAAAGATAGGAAATTATGAAGTCAAATTGTCATTACTTGCTGAAGACATGATACTCTACATAGAAGACCCCAAGAACTCCACCAAAAGTATTCCAGATTTAATAACCAAATTCAGTAGAGTAGCTGGATACAAGGTCAACAAACAAAAATCAACAGCTTTCCTCTACACAAACAACAGACTCACTGAGAGAGAAATAGGGCAAACAATTTCTTTCACAACAGCATCCAAACACTGAAATACCTAGGAATCAAACTGACAAAATTAATCAAAGACCTCTACTCTGAAAACTATACCACTCTGAAAAGAGAGATTGAAGTTGATAGAAAATGGAAAGACATCCCTTCCTCCTGGGTAGGAAGGATCAATATAGTGAAAATGGCCATACTTCCAAAACTGCTATATAGATTCAAAGCAATTCCAATTGAAATTCCAGCAGCATACATCATGGACCTTGAGAAAACAATCCAAAAATTCTTTTGAAACAAGAAGATACCCAGAATAGCAAAAGCAATTCTAGGTAACGGAGACATATCAAGGGGTATCACAACCCCCAGTTTGAAACTTTACTACAAAGCTACTGTGATAAAAACAGCATGGTACTGGCAAAGAAACAGACCTGAGGACCAGTGGAACAGATTAGAAGATGCCAAAACAACTCCAGACACGGTAAGTCATCTCATCTTCGATAAACACCCTCACTGGAGGAAAGATATCCTCTTTAATAAATGGAGCTAGAAAAATTGGGTTTCAACTTGGCAAAGATTAAAACTAGACCTATATCTCTCACCATGCACTAAACTAAAATCAAAATGGATTAAGGATCTAAATATTAAAATAGAAACACTGAATGACCTGAAACAGTGGTTAGGTAGAACTCTTGAAGACATTGGTGTAGGAAAAGATTTTATGAACAAAACTCAGTTTCCCATGAACTAGCTCAAACAATCAACAACTGGGATCTCTTCTTATTAAAAAGCTTCTGCACAGCAAGAGATACCACCAACAGTGTAAAGAGACAACCCACAATGTGGGAAAATATCTTCACCTGCTCTTCCTCAGACAAAGGTCTGCTATCTAGAATCTACAAAGAACTTAAAAAAATTAGACCTTGCAAATTTAAAGTTCCAATCCAATAATGGCCATCTGAAATGAACAGAAATTTCACACACAAAAAAGTAGAAATAACAAATAAACATGAAAAAGTGTTCAAAGTCACTGGTCATCTGAGAGATGCAACTGAAAACAATGCTGATATTCTACCTCACTCCAGAAAGAATGGCTGCTATCAAGAAATCAACCAATAACAAATGCTGGTGGGGCTGTGGGGAAACAGGAACCCTGTTCCACTGCTAGTGGGAGTGTAGACTGGTGCAAGCACCTTGGAAATCAGTATGGAGATACATCAAAGAACTAGGACTGGAAGTCCCATTTGACACAGCTATTCCACTGCTGGGGATCTTCCCCAAAGAATTCAAAGAATCATACCACAGTGATATATGTGTGCCCACGTTCATAGCAGCACAGTCTGTAATAGCTAAAACTTGGAAACAGCCCAAATGCCCATCAACTGGAGACTGGATAAAGAAAATGTGGGGTTTTTATAAAATGGAGTACTATTCAACCATAAAAAAGACAAGTTAGAGACATTTATAGCTAAGTGGATGCACATTGAGGCCATACTCTTAAGTGAAATAAATAGGACACACATGTATAAATACCAAATAGTTTCTCTGGTGTAAGAACCTGAAAGTGTAAATAAGGACTAAATGTATAATAGGTAATGTGAAATAGGAAGAAAAGGGGCAAAGGGGAAGGAAGTGGGAG
Organism: Heterocephalus glaber; assembly: GCF_053883595.1. Taxonomy (NCBI): domain Eukaryota; kingdom Metazoa; phylum Chordata; class Mammalia; order Rodentia; family Bathyergidae; genus Heterocephalus; species Heterocephalus glaber. The sequence goes on from NW_028258312.1 coordinate 22,029,640, forward strand.
GGCTAAGAGAAAGGATAGAAGGGAATGGGATTAATATGAGAAAATGGAAAAAGAGGAACAAAATCTTTGTAAATAGGGAGGACTGGAGGGGTTGAAGAAAGGGCTGGGCAAGGGTGAACAATAAGAACCAAGAGAGACTATGTAAAGGTACAAATTTCCAATGATGAATGTCATTATATTGTATACCTAAAATGTACCATTGATTAGAATTAATAATCGATAATGCAAAATAGGAAGAAAAGGTCCAAAGGGGTAGGGGTTGTGGGAGGGGCACGGGAAAGGAAAGAAGGGAAAGGAAAAATGATGAGAAATGGAAAAATGGAAATAAAGTCTTTGTAAATAGGGAAGGGTGGAGGGGCTTAAGGGAGGGCTAGGAATGGGGAAAAAATAAGAACCAAGATGCATTATGTAAAGGTAAAATTCCCAATGAGAAATGTAATTGTGTTGTATATCTACAATGTGCCAATAAAAAATTTAATAAAAAATAAATAAATAAGATATTCACCTATTATTGGATTGGCTTACAGATAAATGTTATTAAATTAAAGACATGCTCTTCATCCCCCAGGTTGTTAACTGATCAAAGTGCCATCGAGATTTATTTGTCAAAGTACATAGAGACCGTGGGTACTCCCTTTGGTGAATAAAGAAGTGGCCACCCAGAAAATAATTATTCTGGTCTTAATTCACTGAAGGGACCCACTAATAATTTTCATAATCTTATGAGAGACACACCACAATAAATATTATCTGTTACTATAAATTGATTACATCGGTTATCATTGAAGTTTAAATTCTAAATATGTTATTATAAAATGTTTATATTGGTTAAAGTTCTAAAAGTGTTATTGTGAAATGTCTACATTGGTCATCTTCAAAAGATTAATTTCTGTGACATAAGCAAAAGACTGTTATTAGGAAGGTGCTTTTGGTACCAAACTACATTGAAGAACATAAGGTTTTACAAAGTAGATTTCAAACCAAAACTAATTAAGAGAGACAAAGATGGTCACTACATCCTTGTGGAGGGAACAATCCAAGAGGAAGAGATGACAATCCTAAATATTTATGCACCAAATACGAATGCCCCCAACTATACAAAACAAAAATTAATGGATATGAAAAACCAAATAAGCACTAACACAATTGTAGTGGGGGACCTCAACACCACTCTATCAAAAATAGATCATTTAGGAAAAAAATTAACAATGAAATTGTAGAACTGAACCAAGCTATTGAACAAATGGATTTAAGAGATATGTATAGAGTTTTCCATCCCACAAAATCAGAATATAAATTCTTTTCAGCTGCACATGGATCATTCTCCAAATAGATCACATGCTATCTCATAGGGCAAATCTAAGTAAATGGAAAAGAATTCAAGTTATCCCCTGTATATTATCAGACCATAGTGCAATAAAATTGGAGATCAATGCCATAAGAAACCACAGAATACTCACAAACACATGGAAATTGAATAACACTCTCCTAAACAACCAACGGGTCACAGAGGAAATTAAAGAAGAAATTAGACAGTTCCTACAAGTAAATGATAATGCCAGTACAACATACAGGAATCTGTGGGACACAATGAAAGCACTTCTATATGGGAAATTCATAGCAGTGAATGCCCATATTAGGACAACAGAGAGAACTCAGTTAAATAACCCAATGCAGAACCCCAAGCTCCTAGAAAAAGAAAAGCATAACAAACCCAAAGCTCATACAAAAAAGGAAATTATAAAGATCTGAGTAGAAATCAATGCAATGGAGACTAAGAGAATGATACAAAAAATCAATGAATCAAAGAGCTGGTTTTTTGAAACAATAAATAAAATCGATAAACTTTTAGGCAACCTTATCAAAAAAAGAAAGAAAAGGCTCAAATTCATGCAATTAAGAATGAAAAAGGTGAAGCCACAACAGATCCAGCAGAAATTGAGAGGATCACCAATACCTACTTTGAGAACCTGCACTCTAATAAAATGGAAAACACAGAAGAAATGGACAGATTCCTAGATACATACAAATTTGCAAACTTAAATGAAGAAGATATAGAAATTCTAAACACCCCAATAACAATGAGTGAAACTGAAAATGTAATAAAAAATTTACCAACAAAGAAAAGCCCAGGTCCTGATGGGTTCTCTCCTGAATTCTACAAGACATTTGAAGAAGAACTAGTAGCATTACTCTTTAAACTCATCAAGGAAATTGAAAGGGAATCAAGGCTTCCAAATTATTTCCTGGAAGCAAGTGTTACTTTGATTCCAAAACCAGGGAAATACCCAACCCAAAAAGAGAACTACAGACCAATCTCCCTAATGAACATAGATGCAAAAATCCTCAACAAGATACAGGCAAACAGAATACAGAGGGTCATCAAGAAAATCATACACCCTGACCAAGTTGGATTTATCCCAGGAATGCAAGAATGGTTCAACATCTATAAATCAATAAATGTAATATACTATATTAACAGTCAAGAAAATAAACCATATGATCATCTCAATAGATGCAGAAAAGGCATTTGACAAAATCCAGCACCCATTCATGACAAAAACGCTACAGAAAATTGGAATAGAAGGTCTTCATCTCAACCTGATTAAGGCTATCTATGAAAAACCAACAGCCAACATCATGCTAAATGGTCAAAAACTGAAAACTTTCATGCTAAAATCAGGAACAAGACAAGGATGCCCACTATTACCACTCCTGTTCAATATTGTTCTGGAAACATTAGCCACAGCAATTAGAAAAGAGAAAGAAATAAAAGGAATAGATAGGAAAGGAAGAAATGAAACTGTCATTATTTGCTGATGATATGATACTTTACATAGAAGACTCAAAACACTTGGTCAAAAGCCTTCTAGACCTAATTGACAGATTCAGTAGAGTAGCTGGATATAAGGTCAACACTCAAAAGACAATAGCCTTCTTATACACAAATAGCAGACCCATTGAGAGAGAAATTCGGGAAATAATTCCTTTTACAATAGCATCTAAAAAATGAAATAGCTAGGAATCAATCTAACAAAGGAAGCAAAAGATCTCTACACTGAAAACTACAGAACTCTGAAGGAGATCGAAGAGGATATAAGAAAATGGAAAGATATCCCTTGTTCCTGGGTAGGAAGAACCAATATAGTGAAAATGGCCATATTTCCAAAATTACTATATAGATTTAATTCACTGCCAATTGAAATTCCAACAATATACTTCACAGAACTAGAGAAAACAATCCAAAAATTCATTTGGAACAGGAAGAGACCCAGAATAGCAAAAGCAATTCTGGGCAACAGAGACATGGCTGGGGGTATCACAAGCCCCAACTTGAAACTATACTACAAAGCTACTGTGATAAAAACAGCATGGTACTGGCAAAGAAACAGACCTGAGGATCAGTGAAATAGATTAGAAGATGCAGAAACAACTCCAGACATACTCAGCCACCTCATCTTTGACAAAGGAGCCAATCGCCCTCATTGGAGAAAAGATAGCCTGCTCAATAAATGGTGTTCGAAAAACTGGATTTCAACTTGCCAAAAATTAAAACTAGGCCCATACCTATCACTGCGCACTAAACTAAGATTGAAGTGGATTAAAAAGCTAAATATTGAGCCCATGCCCCAGCAACAATCCACTGTACAACCCCCACACACACTCCTCTGTACAGCCACCTGGTTCCACATTACAAAGATGCAGAGGACACCGGACCACCCCACCACAGTATGGAGTCCGACCACTCCCGCCCCAGAGGGCAGAGAAGCTCAGCTGTTCCCAGAACACAGAAGGAAGCTCCCTTCCCCCATCCTAGGCTCCTAGGGCAGAGAAGGTGAGCCGGTCCCAGCAAACGGAAGGAAGCTCCCTAGGAAAGGTGAGCCATGTAGGTGCCAAAAGCACCCCCACACACACCGTGGAAATGAGAAAACACATAAGCAAGCATCAAAAACAGAGTTCCAGATCACTTACAGCAACCCCAAAGGGAAACGAGATGGAACACTCTGATACTCAACCACGTGGACTTTCTGAACTGGCAACAAAAGAGGATCTGCAAAAAATGAAATCAGAAATAATTACTCAGATAACAGCAAAGATTTTGCTTATGGTGCAAGACATGATTAATAAATCTACAGAGGACACAGATTAAAAAAATAGAGGATCTGAGGAACATGATGGAATCCCAACTTAGGAAACAAATGGAATCCACAAAACAGATACAAACAGATTTTCAAGAGATTAAAAACTCCATCAAAAGTCTGTGCAGCAGAGTGAACCAATGTGAGGATAGAATTTCACATATAGAAGATAAGATTGCAATTAGTGAGGAGGAAAAGAAAAATTGTTTTAAAATTGTAAGGGAACATGAGAAATCAATCCAGCAGCTGCTAGACAATGCAAAGCAGAATAATATAAGACTGATTGGAGTCAATGAAGAAAGAGGAGAGAGTGCAGATGACATAAAAAGTCTGTTCACAGAAGTGATGACAGAAAACTTCCCAAGGAGGGGAAAAGAACTTGACATACAGATAAGTGAGGCATATAGGACTCCAGCTAGCCTTAATCAAAAAAAAATCTACACATAGGCATATAATAGTTAGGATTCCAGAAATCCAACAGAAGAACAAAATTCTACAAGCAGTGAGAGAAAAGAAACAAATCACATACAAAGGAAAGCCCATCAGAATCACAGCAGACTTCTCAATGCAAACCCTCAGGGCAAGAAGAGCTTGGAGTGATGCATTTCAAGCCCTAAAGGAAAACAGCCTACAACCCAGATTGATGTACCCTGCAAAACTATCTTTCTACATTGATGGAGAAATAAGATACTTTCATGACAAAGAGCACCTCAGGAACTTCATGAATACCAAACTGGCACTCCAAAAAATTTCAGACAATACCCTAGGAAAAGACAATGAGGATCACAACCCCAGGAAACTCAGCAGAATGAATCCATTGGGCATGACAAATTAAATGCAAAGGGGGAGAATCTAACAAAAAGAAAAAGTCATGACAAGGCTTTTAAAACTTTTAACTTCATCTCCCTAATGAGTGTATAATTCAATCTTATTATTGTACTGATTAGTATTTTTCTGATTCTAGAGTCACACACCATTCCTTGTGCTATACTGGCTATTTATCATCTTCTTATGTCTACATTTTAATTGAGTTGTCTATTAATGAGCTCTAAGAATGCTTTATATATTCTGGTCATAGATTATACGCATTGTAAATATGGTCTTTTTAAGGACTACTTTTCATTTCAATGATGTCATTTAAAGTTCTAAATTTTGATGGAATCTCATTTATCAATATTTTTCTTTTATGCATCACATTTTTTGTATCCTAGGTAGTTCTTGCCTACCCTGAATTCATAAATATTTTCCCTTATAATTTCTTCTTAAAGTTTTATACTTTTAGCCTTTCTTCTTTAGGTTCATAGATCCCTTCAAGTTATTTTCATGTATGGTAAAAAAGGGCTGAGGTTAATTTTTTATATATGGATACCAGGTGTTTTAGTGCCATTTGCTGCAAACACTATCTCTTCCTTGGCTCTTGAATTGAGTCTACATTCTATAAAATGCCAATGTTAAATAATATTTCAAAACTCAGTGGACCATATATGTGTGGTTCTATTTCTAGATTTTCTGTTTTATTCCAATGATCTATATGTCTTTCCTTACACCAACACTGCCTTGATTACTGTAGCTTTAGAAGAAGTCTGAAAATTAGGTACTAAATGTCTTACAACAGTTTTTATTTTTTTAAACTTTTATAGGTCCTTTGTACTCCCACATAACTTTTAAATTTCAATATCCAATTCTTTACTTATAGCAAGTATACATAGACCTGAATTTTTATATATACTTTGTGTTTCGCTAAATTCAAGTACAAGTTATAGGGGCTCCTAGAGATTTCTTAGTATTTTCTCTGTAGATAATCATTTCATCTACATGTAAAGATTTTGCTTCTGCCATGCCAATCCTATCCTAGTTGTATCATTTTATTGCCAGACTATTTTGGTGGGGACTAGGTTTCAAAGTTTAATGGACAGATGAAGAGTAAGCATATCTGCCCTTGTTCCCCACCTTAAGAAGAAAGCATTGTATTTTCTCCATTTATATAAGGCATTCTTGCTGGAAGTATGGAGTACATGTCTTTAATCTGTTGAGAAGGTTCTGTTCTACTTCTACTCTCCTGATAGCTTTTACCATGAACAGCTGTGGAATTTAGTCCAATACTTTTTCTCCAACTAGTGACAGAATCATAGGGCTTTTTCCTTTCCTCTGTTTAAATGATGACCTTTGGGGGTGGATCTTCCAATGCTGAACCAACACTGCCATCCCTATAACAAAACCACTTTCTACATCCTGCCAGATCTGACTTTTAATAGTTTGTTTTGTTAAACAAATTTCTATCTATGTTCATACTTTTTTCTTCTATTATCTTTATCCAGTTTTAGGATTAGCACAATGTTGAGTTCCTAAAATGAGGAGAGAAGTGTTCCTTCTTTTTTCTGCTTTAATTGTTTGATATAATTCATCAGTTAAAATGTTTATGAGACTGCTGTTGTCATATACGTAGGTTTTCAAGATAGGAATATACTTTCTTTAATAGGTGCTATTCAAATTTTGTATTTCCTCCAGAGTTAGTTTCATTAATTTGTCTTCCAAGGTACTTCTTAGAAGTTGTCAAATTTATTTCAAAACAGATTTTTGTAATATGCTTTCTATATCCTTTTAAATTCTGTAAAATCTGTGGTAATGTCTCCTAGATCTTGATATTGTAATTTTAAAAATATATAACTGATATTGTGTAACAGGAAGAAAAGGTCTAAAAGAGCAGGGGAATTGGGAGGGGTAGGGAAAGGGAAAAAAGAGAAAGGAAAAAATATGAGAAGAGGATAAAAAATGGAAACAAAGTCTTTGCAAATAGGAAAGGGTGGAGGGGGTGAAGGGAGGGCAAGGAAAAGGGAAAAAAATAAGAACCAAGAGACTCATGTAATGGTACGAGATCCCAATGATGAATATAACTTTATTGTATATCAAAAATGTACCAATAAACTTAATGGGGGAAAAATGCATAATTGATAATGTGAAATAGGAAGAAAAGGTTTAAAGGAATAGGGGAAATGGGAGTGATAGGGAAAAGTAAAGAAGAGAAAAGAAAAAATATGATAAAAGGAAAATAATGGAAACAAATTATTTGTAAATAGGGAAGAGTGGAGGGGGTGAAGGGAGGGCCAGAAATGGGGAAAAAAATAAGAACCAAGACACATCATGTAAAGGTACAAGATCCCAATGATGAATGTAACTATATAGTATACCTAAAATGTACCAATAAAAAAAATACTGAGAAAAAAAAGAGCTAAATATCAAGACAGAAACAGTAAACTTGCTGGAAGATGAGTTAGGTAGAACTCTCAATGACATTGGCATAGGAAAAGACTTTATGAACAAAACTTCAGTAGCACGGGAGCTAACACAAAGAATCAACAACTGGGATCTCATCTTATTAAAAAGCTTCTGGACTGCAAGAGAAACTACCAACAGAGCTAAGACACAACCTACAATATGGGAAGAAATTTTTAGCAGCTGTACGTCAGACAAAGGTCTACTATCTAGAATATATAAAGAACTGAAAAAAATCAGACCCCCCCAAATTCAAAGACCCAATTCAAAAATGGGCATCTGAAATGAACAGGCATTTCTCAAAGAAGTAAAAACAGCAAATAAATATATGAAAAAATGTTCAACATCACTGGCCATTCAAGACATGCAACATTGAGATTCCACCTCACCCCAGAAAGAATGGCTGCTATCAAGAAATCAACCAATAACAAATGCTGGCGGGGGTGTGGAGAGAAAGGAACCCTTCTCCATTGTTGGTGGGAATGCAAACGGTGCAACCACTGTGGAAATCCGTATGGAGATACCTCAAAGAACTAGTACTAGAGGTCCCATTTGACCCAGCTATTCCCCTACTGGGTATCTTCCCCGAAGAATTAAAAGAATTATACCACAGCATTATATGTGTGCCTACGTTTATAGTGGCACAATTTGTAATAGCTAAGGTTTGGAAACAGCCCAAGTGCCCATCAACTGGAAACTGGATAAAGAAGTTGTGTTTTTTTTTTATAAAATGGAGTACTACTTAGCCATAAAGAGCGAGAAGCTAGAGACATTTATAGCTAAATGGATGCATATTGAGGCCATACTCTTAAGTGAAATAAATAGGACACACATGTGTAAATACTGAATAGTATTCCTAGTGTGAGAAACTGAAAGTGTAAATAAGTATGAAAATGATTAAAACAAATAATTGATAATTTGAAATAGGAAAATGTCCAAAGGTGGAGGGGTGGCAGGACAGGAAAGGGAAAGGGAAGAAAGGAAAATAAAAATTATGAGAAAGAAAAAAAATGGAAACAAACTCTATGTAAATAAGGAAGGGTGGTGGGGGTGAAGGGTGCGTAGGTAACGGGAAAAAAATAAGAACTAAGATACATCATGTTCAGGTACAAGCACCCAACGATAAATGTAAATGAACTGTATACCTAAAATGTACCAATAAAAAAAAGAATCATACCACAGTGATATATGTGCACCCATGTTCATAGCAGAACAGTTTGTAATAGCAAAACCTTGGAAACAGCCCAAGGGCCCATCAACTGGAAACTGGATGAAGATGTGGGTTTTTTATAAAATGGAGTACTACTCAGCCATAAAGAGTGAGAAGCTAGAGACATTTATAGCTAAATGGATGCATATTGAGACCATACTGTTAAGTGTAATAAATAGGATACACATGTGTAAATACTAAATAGTTTCTCTGGTGTGAGTAACTGAAAGTGTAAATAATGATTAAAGTGAATAATTGATAATGTGAAATAGGAAGAAAGGGTCCAAAGGGGAAGGGGAAGTGGGCGGGGTAAGGGAAAGGAAAACTTATGAGAAAAGGAAAAAATGGAAATGAAGTCTTTGTAAATAGGGAAGGGTGGAGGGGGTGAACAGAGGACAGGAAATGGGGAAAAATAAGAACCAAGATATATCATGTAAAGGTACAAGTACCCAATTATAAATGTAAATGTATTGTATACCTAAAATGTACCAATAAAAGAATCTAAGAAAAAATAAGAACTCAAAAAAATCAGACTACCCAAATTCAAAGACCCAATTCAAAAATGGGCATCTGACATGAACAGACGCTTCTCAGACAAAGAAGTAGAAATAGCAAATAAACATATGAAAAAAATGTTCAACATCCCTAGTCACTCAGCACTGCAAATTGAGAAACACTGAGATTCCACCTCACTCCAGTAAAATAGCTATTATCAAGAAAACAGCCAATAACAAATGCTGGCCGAACTGTTGGGAAAAGGATCCCTTCTCCACTGTTGGTAGGAGTGTAGATTGGTGAAACCATTGTGGAAATCAGTGTGGATATTCCTCAAAAAACTAAAACTAGAGGTTCTATTTGACCCAGCTATTCCCCTTCTTGTTATCGTCCCAAAAGAATTAACAGCATCATACCACAGTGATATATGCACAATATGTTTATATCGGCACAGTTTGTAGTAGCTAAATCTTGGAAACAACTCAAATGCCCATCAACCAATGAATAGATTAAAAAATGTGGGGTTATTTTATACAGTAGAGTTCTACTCTACCATACAGAAGGATGAGCTTGAGAAATTTCTAACTAAATGGATGCACCTAGAGGCGATATTATTAAGTGAAATAAATCGGACACACGTGTTCAAATATTGCATGGTTTCTCTGTTGTGAGAAATTGGAACAGTAAATAAGGACCAAACTGTACAAAAGATACTGCAAAATGGGAAGGAAATGTCCAAATGAGACATAAAACACAGGAGAAGATGGGGGAAAGCAAAAAAAGACCAAAAAAAAAAAGAATAGAAGGAAAAAATAAAGAGAGGTTGAAGAGGTGAGGGGAATGGGAAAAAAAAGCAAGATGTATCATATACAGGTGCAAATTCCCTATTTGCATGTTATCATTATGTGTATCTATGTATATTTATGTACCAATAAAATGAAAGGAGGAAAAAAATTCACTGGGCAGAGCTGGTCCCCTAGCCCCTTCCTACAACACAACAGGGCCTAAAGTTGATGAAATATATCAAGGTTGAGAGGTGAAAAGCTGGAAATATTTGCCAAATTAACAACCACCACAATGTCCAATGGGTTAACATCTAACATTTCTTTTGGGCAAGGTCAAGTTTTAAATAAGTAAAAATTCTAAAACTGAAATCAGAAAGTCAGGAACCATGCAGATGGCTCAAAACATCTAATGTTTTCTATACTACACTGGGTGGATACATCTAATTATTTCTAAACTATTCAGGGTTCAAGTTTTGTTACCTGAAATCACACATTAAAAAGTAATAGATTGAAGATCATATTGAAATATATTATAAAATGTTAGATAAAACTAAAAATGTAGATATCTGAAAAATCTTGTGTGATGGAAATAAGAAAGGAAGAGGGGACTCTAAAAAAAAAAAAGGTATCTATTTCTTAAGGATAAAGTCAAGATCTCCAATAACTCTGGGAAATAAAATACCATGCAACAGTAAAAACCATTCTGACATCTTGCATGGATAAATGTTCACTGAAATGACTATGTGTCAATATTTGGCATATGTATACATATATATCCTAAAACATAGAAAATTCTTACTGCAATTATCTTCCAATTGGCATTTTCTGTCTTTCTTCAATTCTTTCTTCAGTTCCAAATAGACAAAAGAGTGGAATAAAGGAAGAGTTGCTAACCAATGTTAGTTTTCAGAATTTTATGATCATGCTTCTTTTTTTTTCCATTAGGTTTATTGGTACATTTTAGGTATAAAATACAGTTACATTCATCATTGGGATCTTGTATCTTTACATGATATATCTTGGTTCTTATTTTTCCCCACTCCCCTGCCCTACCGTCACCCCCTCCACCCTTCCCCATTTGCAAAGACTTCATTTCCATTTTTTATTTTTCTCATATTTTTTCTTTTCCCTTCTTTCCTTTCCCCTACCCCTCCCACTTCCCCTAGTCCTTTAGACCTTTTCTTCCTATTACCCAATATGAATTATACATTTTTAAAATTACAATATCAAGACATTTAAAGACTTTAAATATCAAACATTTAAAGCAGAAAAAAGAAGGAACACTTCTCCCCTCACTTTAGGAAATCAACATTGTGCTAATCCTAACACTGGATAAAAATAATAGAAGAAAAATGTATGAACATTTGTTTAACAAAACAAACTGTTAGAAGTCAGATATGGCAGTATATAGAAAGTGGTATTATTATAGTGATGGCAGTGTTGGTTGAGCATTGGAAAATCCACCCCCGTAAGTCATCATTTTAACAAAGGAAAGTAGAAAGCCATATGATCCTATCAGTAGTTGCAGAAAGGGTATTGGACTAAATTCTACTGCTGTTCATGGTCAAAGCTATCAGGAGACTAGAAGTAGAATAGAACCTTCTCAAAAGATAAAAGACATCTACTCCATATTTCCAGGAAAAACGTCTTATATGAATGGAGAAGATACAATGCTTTCTCCTTAAGGTGGGGAACAAGGGCAGATATGCCTACTTTTCATCTGCCCATTAAACTTTGAAACATAGGCCAAAACCAAAATAGTCTGGCAATAAAAAGACACAATTAGCATATGATTGGCAAGGTAGGAGTAAAATCTTTATATGTAGATGAAATGATCTTCTACAGAGAAAATACTAAGAAATCTCTAGGAGCCCCTAGAACTTATATTTGAATTTAGCAGGATTAGAAAACACAAGGTATATATAAAAATTCAGGTCTATGTATACTTGCTATAAATGAAGAATTGGATATTGAAATTTAAAAGTTATGTAGAAGTACAAAGGACCTGAAAAAGTAAGAATAAAAAAATAACAGTTTTGGAAGACATTTATTGCCTAATTTTAAGACTTCTTCTAAAACTACAGTAACCAAGGCAGTGTTGGCATAAGGAAAGATATATAGATCAATCAAACAAAACAGAGAATCTAGAAATAGAACCACACATATATGGTCCACTGAGTTTTGAAAGATTATTTAACGTTAACATTTTATAGAACATAAACTCAATTCAAGAGCAGAGGAAAAGATAGTGTTTTCAGCAAATGGTACTAGAACACCTGGTATTCATATGTGAAAAATTAACCTCAATCCTTTATTTCCATACATAAAAATATCTTGAAAGGATCTGTGAACCTAAATATGAAAGACTAAAACTGAAAAACATTAAGAACAAATTACAAGGGAAAATGTTCATGAATTTAGGGTAGGCAAGAATTTCCTTGGATACAAAAACATGAAGTATAAAAGAAAAAAATTGTTAAATGAGATTTCATCAAAGTTTAGAACTTTAAAAGCATCATTAGGCATATGAAAAGTAGTCCTTAACCAGAACATATTTATAATGCATATAACCTATGACCACAATATATAAAGGACTCTTATAGCTCATTAATAGACAACCCAACTAAAAAGTAGACACAAGATGATAAACAGCCAGTACAGCACAAGAAAAGGTGTGCAACACAAGAATCAGAAAAATACCAACCAGTAAAATAATAAAATCATATTATACACTCATTAGGGAGATTAAGTTGAAGGTTTTAAAAGAACAAATGTCAGCTTAGTTGTGAACCAGTTAGAACTTTCTAATACTGCTAATGTGAATGTAAAATGAGAAAACCATTTTGGAAAACAATATAGAAATTTCTTGTATTACTGTTAAGAACCAACAGTTCTGTTCTTAAGTGTTTACTTAAGAGAAATGAAAACACATGTTCACAATAGATTTGTACATACAGGTTGACTGTCCCTTATCTGAAATTCTTGGGACAAGAAGTGGTTCAGATTTTCATTTGAAATCCAGTTGATCTGCAAAGAGGATAGCTACTCCTGCTTTTTGGGGGGTTCCTGTCATAATGGAGTATTGTTTTCTACCCTTTAGCTTTCAGCTATAAGTTTCTTTTTGAATTAAGTGTGTTTCTTATATGCAGCATATTGTTGGATCTTGACCCATTCTGCCAGTCTATTTCTTTTGATTGGTGAATTGAGATCATTAACATTGATAGTTATAACTGATACATATTGACTTATCACTGTCATGACTTTTTCTTTTTGTTGGATTCTCCCCCTTTGCATTTAATTTCTTGTGGTGCCTGATGGATTCATTCTGCAGGGCTTCCTGGGGTTGTGATACTCATTGTCTTTTCCTAGGATATTGTCTAAAATTTTTTGGAATGCTGGTTTGTTATTCATGAAGTTCCTGAGGTGCTCTTTGTCATGAAAATATCTTATTTCTCCATCAATGTTGAAAGATAGTTTTGCAGGGTACATCAATCTGGGTTGTAGGCTGTTTTCCTTTAGGGTTTGAAATATGTCACTCCAATCTCTTCTTGCCTTGAGGGCTTGTGTTGAGAAGTCTGCTGTGATTCTGATGGGCCTTCCTTTGTGTGTGATTTGTTTCTTTTCTCTAACTGATTGTAGAATTTTGTTCTGTTGGGTTTCTGGAATCTTAACTTCATTATATATATATATATATATATATATATATATATATATATATAATATGCCTATGTGTAGATTTTTTTTTTATCATGGTTAATTGGAGTCCTATATGCCTCCCTTATCTGTATGTCAAGTTCTTTTCCCCTGCTTGGGAAGCTTTCTGCCATCACTTCTGTGAACTTTTTTTTATGTCATCTGCACTCTCTCCTGTTTCTTCATTGACTCTGATCTGTCTTATGTTTTTCTTTGCATCACCTAGCAGCTGCTGGATGGATTTCTCATTGTCCCTTATTATTTTATTTTATTTTGTATTTATTTATTTTTTTGGTATTGGGGATTGAAGTCAGGTCCTTGTGCTTGCAAGGTTGTTGGTGCAGCCACTGAGCTAAATCCCCGGCACCTCATTTATTATTTTAAAGCAATTTTTCTTTTCCTGGTCACTAATTGCAATCTTATCTTCTATATCTGAAATTCTGTCCTCACATTGGCTCATTCTGGGGCATAAACTTTCAATGGAATTTTTAATCTCCTGAAAATCTGTTTGGATCTGTTTTATGGATTTCATTTGTTTCCTATGTTGGGATTCCATCATGTTCCTCAGCTCCTCTATTTTTTTATCTGTGTCCCTCTAGATTTAGTAATCATGTCTTGCACTATGAGCACAATCTCTGCTGTTATCTGAGAAATTATTTCTGATTTTACTTTTTCCAGATCCTCTTTTGTTACCAGTTCAGGGCGTCCATGTTGTTGAATATCAGATTGTTCTATCTCGTTTCCCTCTGTGGTTGCCTTAGGTTATCTGGAAGTCTGGCTTTAACCCTTGCTTACATGTCATCTCATTTCAACAGATGCAGCCTGCTGTGCATTTGTTAAGGTAACTTTTTGGTCACCCAGTGGTCTTCAATTTTCAGCTAGCCACAGAGCTGCCTTTTCTCTGCTGCTCACCAGTACACTAACTCCTGGGTTCAGAAAGGTGGCCCTCTGGATCCCTGAGCTGACCTGTTGTCTGAGTGGGCTTCTGGCTGGGGCCTGTGCACAGTTGGGATGGTATCTAGGTGTGCCACTGGCTAGGGCCCCTATCTAGCTGTTGTCTGGGAGGGTCTTTGGCTGGGGGCTGTACACCCCAGTTTCTGTTGTGTGAGCAAGCTTCTGGCTAGGGTCTTGCACACTTACTGATGGTATTGGGGTGATCCTCTGGCTGTTGCTTGTGTGCCTCTGCAGCTTTTTTTCAGGCAGGCCCTTGGCTTGGGCCAGTCTGCCCCAGCCTCGGGTCAGAGCAGAGTCAGGCTTGGATCTGCATGCAGCTGCACTGCTCTGGTCCATACCACTGCTCCCCCAACTAAGGTGGTCTTTGTGTGCCTTTATTGCAGAGAATTTCTTCACTTTTCTGGTGGGCTTTAATTTTCATCAAGGGGCCTCAGAGAGGTCCTCTTTCTGTTGTTCACTTCTACTCTATCTTCTTAAACTCAGAACAATGTCCTTTATGACCTCTGCAACTCTGGTATGAATCCAGGTAATGGCTCGGCACAGCTGGGGATGGGGGTAGGGTGCTGGCAACTTTGTTGCTCACCTCCTCATCACTCTGGGGCAGTGGTACAGTGGCCCAAGAGGCTCATCTCCTTGACACTCTGGGGTGGTGGTACAGCTGATCATGCTTCTTAATGCTTGAGAAAGTTCTGCTCATGAATAACCCTCTGATGTAGACATTATTTTAAACAAAACTTTGGTCAGTTTAGAAATCTATAGCTTAACGTTCAATTGCATGTGCCAGGGAGATCTAAGAACAAGTACTGGAGAACAAATTCCCAAGGCAACCTTAAAGACTGTAGCATGTTGAATAAAGGAAAATGTATTATTTTATAGGAGGATTGCATGGAAAGATGAATAAATTACTAAGATACATGACTACATGATAATGAGATCAGGATAGAAAATTTTAAGTATATTTGGGATTGAAGTATATTTGTCAGTCAATTAATTAGAAGTACACTAATATACAAATACCTACTCAGAATCTACTAGGTCAATTCATATAAGCTTAAAATTATTACTGCTTAATATCAGTAAGAATTTGAATACAGAAAAAATACTTGGGGAGGATTATCAAGATGTTAAGTTCATTAATTTTAGAACATAGAACAATAGTGAGATAACTTTTTAAAAAATATATAACTTTAAAATCCTTGTGAGCCGCCTTTTTTCTCCATTCTAATAAATACAGTACTTAAAGCTCATGGTAAAGATAAATGTATCCTTATAACCTAATTATTTATGAAAGTAATATGGCTGAGAACATTATCACTGATGTTATGGCACAGACAGTATTGAAATAATGCCCTGATTTCTCATCTCCTACATTACACAATACTTTAGACTTCTTTGCTTGAATCAGCAAGTATTTATTAAGTATTTATTGTTGATCAGTATTGTCCCTCTCCATTAATTTATTGGTCTCTGGATACTTTCCATCCAGATTTGTGTCATTATCCTGCTTTGTAAAGGTGAAGTTATTTGACTATATTAAAATACTTAATATCAGAGCATGGGGTAGGAATAACCTCCATACAAAGCTCCATGTGTTGGTGCCTCATATGCATCCTAGTGTTTCACTTGTTTGTCCTGGAGATACAGTTGTAATATGGAGATAAGTAGTAAAAATAGTCTGTGCCTGACTCTGTGCCTTTTTGTTAGAATTTCTTGCTAGGGTTAGGGATGGAAAGAGAAGGCTTGTACTTGGGACCAATAATACTATCAGTTTTCAAGAAGGATGGGTAACATGTGAGCCCAACTGAAGTTGTACTTCAAAGTCACTGAAGCTGAAGCTTTGAGGACATTTGCATACCCGATGTTGCTCCTCACTCTACCCACATCCTGACATTGGTCCCTGCACCAGCTGGATCATCAAAGGGCACCAGGACCAGATTGTATGCTACAGCCACTACCCTCTCAGAAACATGTTTCTCATTCACTCTACCATGGAAAAAGACACCTCCCAATATCTGGGGGAATTATACAAAACAGATCTATGAAACTCTAATGCTGTGATAAATGTGTTTTCAATTTTTTCTTACCATATATAAATATATAAAAAATTGTTTCCTGACCTTGGTTTCATGAATAATTAATATGTTTCTTCAAAGCAACTCATTTTCTCTTACCGTAGAGATATTAATCATATTTCTCTCTTTTGATTGGTTTCTAGAAAATTTAGAGTCAAATTTGTGGTCTACCTTTTGCAAATGTATACAACTTCAGGGCAAATATTTTATGTACCAACCTTACTCCTGGCTTGATTTCAGTCTTTTGCTCTTATTTTATCTTTCCCTTGGCTTGTTTGCACATTTAAAATTCATTTTGTCTTCCATGCATGTTTATAAGTTTTGATAAATTTTTTTGCTAAAATTCAGAATACTGGTAAATCAGTAACTAAAAACTCCACAGCCTGGAATTTCTTTGCAAGGTAACATATGTCAGAGCTCATATTGTTTATTCGTTGAAAAGGTAAGAAATTCTCTTACAAGCCATTGAAAATGAAGATAATTTTTAGCAAGGATATTGGTTAAATAATAAAAATGTAAGTCAGAGTTACAAGCAGAAATACAAATCACACGTACAGGTGACAAAGAGCACAGTTAGGACTCATGTGCTCAGAGAGACACAGCTCAGCTGCTGGTAGAATCTGTTTTCAGCCTCCCTTGCTCCCATGCTGGAAATCATAACCATTAGTAGTGTATGAAATAAGCACATTGGAAAATTTATCCATACATTAATATGGATATTTATATCAGGTACTGATCTAATGTGTAGACAGGAAGAGTATGATGACTGCCAGTTTTATTTTTAAGGTGATGCTTTGCCTGGAAGAGCTTCCACACACATTAATCCCAAACATTGTGAGATAGCAATAGCAAAACACAAAGATTATGGATTTAGACTTAACTCTAATCTCATGTATGAATATAATCATGATATACAAGTATCCCTGAAAATTGTCAATAGTAAATTCACCAATTTACTGTTATTGGTAAAATGGTATGCTTCAATCAACCACTAAATTGTTTACAGAAAAACAGTCCAAGCCAGTTCAATCCCACTCTAAAATCTTAAGGACTCAAAAATAAATGAGTAAATAAATAAACTTTCTACCTACCAGTATGATTAGCTTTCAAGTTGCTCGGTCAAATACCTGACAACTGCAACATAAAGGAAAGTTTTATTTGGTTCATGATTTCAGAGGGTCCAGTCCATGGTCAGTGGGATTCAAGGCAAAAATCATATGATAGAAGAGCATGGTGGAGGGAAACTGCTCAACCCATGGCAGTCTAGAAGCAAAAAGAGAAGGGAGAGGGAGAAAAAGAACTATACTTCCAATAGTAGGCTCCTCCTGGCACACCTTCTCCAACCAGGCCGAAACTCCCAACAGCACATTCAGCTATGAACTCATCAAGTGATGAATCTGCTGATGAGTACAGCAACTCCATGATCAGTCGCATTCTGGAAGCCCTGCATCTGATCACATGAGACTTTTAGGGGACATTTTAATCTAAAGCAAAACAACATAGTTTAAAATTGTCACTTATAAATGGACGAAATTGCTACTGAACAAGAAATAATATTGTGTTAGTGTACAAATGGAAGTTACAAGCTTGTGATCTAATACAATTGGCATGATGTTAAAGCAGTGTAAAACATGAAGGCAATTGATACTTACTCAGAATAGTTAACATGTCAGAGAAATTTATTGTTTCCCATTTTTATAATTTATCAATTCATAGTTTAATAAACCATTTTGATAAGTAACTATGTCTGGGAATTATCACAGCTTCTAAATCAGGTTCTGAGCTTCCTAGAAAGAAGCTAGTAGAGGGGTCTTTATGATCTTCTCCCAACCAAGATAAGCAGGGGCATGTACAGTGCAGAGCTGACGGGTCTGTGTTTGGAATTCAATTACCTGAGCTGAAAGGTTTAAAATAATATAAGAACTCAGACAGTGAATTCATCAAATGTTTTTAAGCAAGCAGAATTATGTTTATAGTTCAATTTTGAAATTAAGGAGAACACACAAAAAGATTGATAGCGAATAAATGTCTGACATCTTTTATAACTATTCTTTATTGAAAATTGTATCATTCAATCCATAAAAGGGGTTTTAGAAAACCACTTTCTCAAGTTAAACCTGATCAGATGGGCGGTTTTACTTACATTAATAAATTGAATGAACAGTTTTAATTAAAAACTCATGCTATTTTCAAAATAATGCTGAAGAGTAGATTTCTGATCAATTGTAACTGCCAGATGGGAGATTTTCATAAGCTGTTTTTAATATTTCATTTTCATGAGCACATCACTTAAATATGCTGCCTACCACTCAAATAGAAATGCTATTCAATCACAGTATTAAAATAATGCAATAACTTAAGTACTTTTCTATAATTTTTGTTTATAGACTTTAAATATAAGGCATGAAATTCAATCATTGAATTAGCAAAGCTCTTTATCAAATTAAGTAAATTTCCCTCAGCAAGCACATTGATGAGGAATTATGAGGTACCTGGTTACTGAGGGGAGCTGTGCCAAGATGACAATTTGACAAGTGTCACTGATGACTAAAGGGAGACAGAATAATGTATGTGTACACTTTTCATAAGATTTTTATTTATATTAAGTTTTATGAAATTAAGTTTTATTGATATCTGTAATTGAATGTGCCATGGTTATTATACAAGAGAGAGAATGTGGCTTATTAGCAATCCTTAAATTTGTCTAAAAATGGCATTTTGCATTTTGCAAAAGGATTTTGACATTCATCATTTTATGATTCTCAAAATATCCTAGTGACTTAAAGAAACTATTACTCACTCCACTTAATAAGTGAGAAAACTGAGAAACATAGAGATTTAAGGTTTTGCCAGATACACACTTATTAGAATCCAGATCCATGGCTGCGCATGATGGTTCTGTGCCTTCCCTCTTTATCCCACACTCCGGTGGAGGTAACAGGGCTGAATCAAAGTCAGATTCCTCAGCTGAGAAAAGATCACACCTGCTGAGCAGCCTGCAGTGTCTCTTAGTAGCTCATTCCCCAGTGGTAACAAGTGTTAAAACACATTGCATTAAGTTGCTTTACAACTTTCCTTGCTTCACTTCTGTTTTTCCTTTTTACATCAGGCTTGCATCTTCCAAATAACTTAAATTACTAGCATGCTCTTGGGTCTCCTTTTAGAAGGATCAAGGTAAATAATCTTATCTGTGTCATTATTTTCTAAGCATCTAGTACATTGTATTCTTTTCCTCTCCCAATCCTAGCTTTCCAAATCCTTACCCAAATTCCCATAGTTCCATAAAATTTTAGACAACAGTAATTCTACAAACTTAGGCTCCAGTGTATAAAGCATTAAGTATAGAAATGCTGAGTTTCTGACAGAGTATTTATAAAATATTTACAGTGAATTCTAGTTACCATGAAGATCAATGCAAAGAAACTCAAGGTCTGGCCTCTGCCTTTATAAGGCTCAATTTAATAAGCAACAGATTAGCAGAAAGATAATTTGACAACGTGAGATTTATGTTATCATACATGTATATTAAATGTGTCAACAATACAAGTAACAAGAGGGATAAATTATTATACGAGTCTTCCTCATGTCTCTAAAATCAGATCTAAAGATAATTAAACACAAATCCCGGGTAGGTTTTTTTTTTTAGGGCAAATATCATAATTAGATATTGGAGCTACGTAATTTATTTTATGACTCTTTATTGATCTTTCTCCTCTCTGTTTGCCTTTCTTAACATGCAGTCATCTCTGAGTAGGAAAACCTTTTAAAGATCATAGACCATAATTTCTGTCCTCCAAAAAATTTTGACATGAATTATCTTTTCTTAGAGTGTCATTCAACCCTAAGAAAACTTAGAGTAATCTAAATTTAGGTGATAGTGATATGATTTCATCATGTTGTTTAAATTCCTCAATGATCAAAAGTAACAATGTCGGGCCAGGAATTTAGCTCAGTGGTTCTGTCTCCTGTCTCGCAAGCATAAGAACCCGAGTTCGATCCCTGGTACCAAAACAAAAAAGTAACAATGTCAAAATTTATTCATTAAGCTATTTGCACCACTGGGTCTCTTTCATGCCAGACAAATGCTTCACTACTGCACCTCACCCCAGCCCTATTCAAAATTTAAATATATTTCAATGTAAAAAATTGGCCATGTGGATTTTACAAGGAATGTTTGCTCACTTTCACCAACTCAGGTGACCAATAGCTTATACTTATAAAACTGGAAAGATAACAATCTATCACTTCTCTTACCAAGAGATATTCTGACCGTTTTTCTCCTTTAAACCACAGAACTTAAGGAGCAGTGTAAAATATTAAAGAAGAGTGTGCCCCCTCTTTCCCTTATTGCCCCTCACTTTTTAACTCTGCTTAATAAATCTGCCTGTGTCTCACACTGATATAGACTGAAATGTTTTTCTCAGATGAATCAACAAACCTACTCCTCTTTGGAAGACACCCTCAGACCCCATCTGATGACAAAACTGGGTAGCCAATCAGCTGTTGGGACATAATTCAAACTTAAATTTTTATATTCTAGTTCACTTAGAAGATGAGAAAGATAAAGTACTTCTGAAAATGCAAATCCCTGTATTTTTTTGCTCATGTAATATGATAAATACTGAGCTATCTTATCAAATTGTACTTCTCTAATCTGAGTGAATTAATTTAAGTTTCCAAAGTATCTTTTAAGAAAAGCATGGACTTTTTCAATAACAAAAATTTGGCATACTTAATAAAGTAACAGATGTTATCTCAATGAACACAAAACCGAAGAGCATTTTTCCTTCACTGGGCATTTGGCAACTGCTAAGGGAAATCCAGCAGCTGGGTCATAGCATAGTAAATTATTTGAAAGTCAAAAATGCTCACCTCATGTCATACACTGAAACAAATTCCAGATGCATTAAAAAGTTTGATATTTTTGGAAGTGAAATCAAAGAAAAAAATTATATTGAATATTTATCAAATCTCTGAATGAAGAAATAGTTTTCTATGCTTTGACTATGTAAATAATGCACAAAGGAAAATATCGATGTATTGTCAAAACATTTGAAATGTGAACATAAAAAATGCAATGAAAAAGTTAAATCATCTGGGAAAATGTGGTATTGGATTAGTAACTTGGTTATATTTTTTGAGTGTAAATATAGACCATTCAAACTTCTGATAGAAAACTCACTTAGACTATAACAGATAAATGGGCAAGAGCTTAAACAATTAACATTTAAAAGAAAAAAAATTATCAAATGTAGATTTAAAAGTGTTTAAACTTTCTAGAAGCCACAAAATATAACTAAAATAAGTACCATTTGACATGCAGAACTACAGGGACAAACAAGTAAATAAATACCCCAAATAACATTGAAATTGCAGTGAATTCACAATCCCACTCATTCCTGGTGTTATGAGTTAGTACAATTTTTTAAAATATTTTTGTGAATTTTTATTAATGTTTTTCTATACGTGTAATTTTTACTGTACTTGTGAAAAGTTGGGATCATATTGTGCATACAAAATTTTTATTCTCTTTTTTTTGTAGTGGGCTCTTTATATGACAATTTGTTTCATTTACGCTACTAGTTTCTTTTAGTTGGTTGAAAAGGAACTTTAGTGCTGTTATCTCTTTATTTCTTCTTTGTAAGAGAGAATCTTTTTGTGTATGTCTTGTACTCTGCATAACTACTTTGAAGGTAATAACTATTATTATTCTCTCTTTTTGTTATGAAATTTTTATTTTTTCATAAAGTAAAACAGTGAAATTCTTGTACCAAGGAATTTATCAAATATCTTGTCAAAGGCACTCCCACTTCTGAGAATCTAGCCTAAAGAGATTACCAAAATAAAGTAAAGGTTAAATATATAAAGACAGAACATTAAACTACATCAAGTTAGAAGCAACACAATTTCTAATACAGCAAATATTTTCAGTACATTATTACTGATACACTGGAAAAAAATCTGACTGTTTTTAGAGAGAAGTAATTGGAAGACTTTTAAAGAATGAACACCATTAATAAAATAGTTTTTCTTTAGCAAAATTATATGATTGTTAAAAGTATTTTTTTAATTTATTACTAAATTGCTAGAGTAAAATATGCCAAGGTCCTAATAGTACCTGGATTCATAAATGCACTTATTACATTTGTCCTATTTTTAAAATTTTCTCTGAGGTGATTGTCTATATCTATATTGAAAAGTGATCTATATTTTCATAAGCAGGCTACATATGGAAACAGTGTTAGAAATGACATACCCACCCACTGAGATAAAAAAAATAGCTTGATTAAGATAAATAGATGACAGACAGTAAAGGTCAAAGCATAAACAATATAGGGAAATGACATATGATATTTAACTAAAATCAATAATAACTATTTTGTGAGTATTGTATTTAGCTAGATGGATCCTCATGTACTTGCTGACTTCGGTGTATCTGCTGAGCACAGATATAGTCCAAATTATAGAACATAATTAGGTCTAACCTTTAAAATGAGAAAACACCACTATTAGCTAAACACAGCATTGTGATAGAAGCAGTCACTGTTAAATATGAATATCCTAAATGATCTATATTAAATTTACTTTTACACTGTGGTATCTCAAAGTGCACCCATAACTTTGAAATTCTCTTTCATTTTTCAATAAGGAAACTGGGAAATCTGTTCATCCAGAGAGAGGAAAGAGGAAGAAAGAGAGGAGTGGAACAGACAGACAGGACACAGAGAGAAAAGGCACCAACCGATATAGATAGACAAAGAACAATAGGTAGAAGATTAAACCTCTCTCCTGTGTGTTTTGTATAAGGTCCCAGCCCTCCGGGAGTATGTGGCAGTCTCTAGGCACTGAGTTACTGGAAATGGCTCTACTTCCGCGATGAACCTACACTTGTTTTCAGTGTACAGTGAGAACGTACAAGTCGAATTGTGTTGAACCTGTTGATGTAACTTGATAAATCTCTAAACAAAAGAATATAAAAATGACTGATGGAGAGTTCTAAAGATGTTCATTTTCCTTTACATCAGAAGTAAATATTTTCTAGGACTCAAAAGATATCTTTGAACCCTGCGAGTCATCAGACTCATTAGTGTAGAGATCTCTCTCCCCGCTTCGTGACCATCAAGAGAACAGCAATAACAGCTATCATTTCCTGAGCCATGTGCCTCCCAGGAGCCTGGCACTTTGCATCTTTTATCTCATTTATCTCTAACAATAACCTTGAGAGGCCCTGGCAATGGTTCCTTGTGGGCTACTCGTGGCTCTTGATACATGGGTAGCAACTCTTTCCTCTCTCTCTGCTCATAAAACTAATTGGGCTGCTTCTCAGAAATGCGGTGTGGAAACAATTTTTAAGGATTTAGCACCTGTATTACAATCTTCCCACACCTCCTCTGGCAAACGATGTAAGAAAAAGTGAAAGGCTGGAAATGAGTTGATTATTGTAGCAGAAAGGAAAGACCAAAAGACCACCGTGGACTTGGTGGTGTTCCTGCTTCCATTGCTCACAGGTTGGGTGGTTTTGGTTAAGTCCTTTGACCTCTCTGACCCCTACAAACCCAAGGACCTCCTATTCACATACCAGAATGAGCATCATTTTAGTTGAGATCTTTCTTGTCTCTCAAACATATGAGAATTTGGTAATAGCGATGAACTCTGTGTATGACCCAACTTAAGCATTCCATAAATGGAAGCATTGTATCACTGTTCTATTATCAGAAATAATTCAGCCATAATTGATGATATATTTGCTGTCCAGAGTTAGGAGATATATACTGTAGCTCATTAGGTATGCAGAAACAGCATGGAAAGATTACTAAGAGTTCAGTCTCTAGAATCAACTTGCTTGGGTTCTAATTCTACCTCAGTCATCTATTAGCTATGTGACTTTAACATAACTACAAGTCACAATCCCTTGTGGAACTTAAAATATATGTATATTGATGTTGATGCCAAGGCTCTATCCTAAAATACTGAGGCAAAAATCACAGACAAGGGACTGAGAGCTTTAATAGCAATATTTTCAAAGTGTGGTAAGTTTGTCTCTGTAGCCATGAAAAGAATCATTGCAATTGTCCATTCCACACAAGAGGCTGGGTGATCCTCCCACCATGTCCCCGATATAGGCAGAGTTGGTTTTGAGCCCCTCCACTCCTGATATTATGGATGCTTTAATACTCCAAGATCTCCCCTTCCCCTTCAGGGTAGCACATAAGCTCACATAAGCTCTGATGTCAGAGGGAAACCAGTTCTTAGATTCTTCATTGGTATTGGTAAAAGTCTCTATTGGCCTGAAAGAACTTTTCTTTAAATGAAATTTTATACATTAGCCAAATGAAATTTCAGACATTAGCTGAAGGAAATGTGTAAGGATTGGGCACAGGGGAACATTTCCTATAAATTACTCACCCTATTTTCTCAGCTACAATAAATTATAGAGCATTGATTAGTGTATTGTAGTGGGCAGCATACCTTGATGAATACTAACTCATTTCCACTCTTTTGGCAATGTCCAGAATGAACTGTACTAATTCTGTGTCAATGTAAGATCAAGCACTCAGATGCAGCAGAGACGCTAACTGGTGTATTTAGCAGCATTGAAGACAAAGGTATTCAGAGGCAGAAAAATGGAAGCTCGCTGAAAACACAGCCTAGAGTGATGAGACTATTACATATTGCATCAACAATAAAGCCATTTTAATAGAATCATGTCAGAGGACCTATGTCTCCTGCTTCGAGAACAAATGTCTTGGCTTTCTGTCAACATGCGCAGGACTTAACAGCAGGGGGTCATTACCCTTTGCCAATGCTCAGTTACACAGACGTTATCTCCAATTAAGGGCTTTGACTAAGATTTCTCTCTGATTAAAGAAGGTGTCATTTTTAAAGTAAATAACTACAGAAATCATTCGGTAATTTCATCTACTGGACTGAGACTGGTATGTTTACCTGTACACACACACAACATACCCCATATACACATTTGAGTCAACAGTGTAATTTTAATGTCCTTGAACTCTTTTTAAAGCATAGTAGAAAATATTGTAATCCTTACATAAACACTTCACAAAGACAGATTTCCCATCCAAAAAAAAAAAAGGGAAAATAAATCCTTCCCCATGTTAATGTAGCCAAGACACTCTGAGCATTTCACATTTCCAAAATAAAGTAAGTACAAATGAAATATTTATCAATTAAAATGCATTATGTTTTCTGTCTCATTTCAGAAGGTATTATGGTAATAATTTTGGATGAGGGCCAGAAGCTCGGAGGATAATTTTTAACACCCTTTCAATAGACACATTTATAGCTTTTAACTATACAGAGCGCGGGTCTTATCAGCACACAGCAGGGAAATGATTAAAATATTCCAGGCAAACTCAAACTTAGTTGTTCTTAGGTGGAAATGAAACATCATTTCTGGGCTGAAACCTCCAATTATATAAGATAGGAAGTCACAGAAAGACATCAGATTCGTACACTGTCAGTCTACACGACAGATGGTAGCGTCTGGCAATGCCTTTTTTATAACAGAAAATATTATTATAGAAATATCCACAAAAGGTATTTTTAGTTCCTTGACTTAATATGTGTAAAAATTAGAGATCTTTTTACAGAAATTAGGGGTTTAATATTCAACAATAAGAGACAATAATTTCCTCTGCAATCTATACATTAACTACCCTGTCATTTCTCAGAGAACTTTTTATAGTATTTTGATTTCTCTCCTTTTCTCCTTCTCATGTATTTAAATTCAATGTAAATCTATATGTTTTTGTACAGCAGTTAAATCAAAGTATAATGTGTTGTAGGGCTTTGTAAATCACATTTTAGCCTTCCCTACTGTTATTACAAAAGAATTGCCTTTATCTCCAAGGAATATTTCCTTATAGATGAAGTTTCTTGAAGGTAGAACTCTCCTGGGCGCCACACTTTTGAGTGGCATGTTCTTAAGCATATTGCATTACGTGTCAGTATAATTAGCATATTCTTCTGGATTGTGGAAAGTAACAATAGCTGACAGCTGAATATGTAGGGAAATGGTCTGTAAAACTACCTAAGAACCAGGAAATCTAGTCCTTGTGTGGAACAAGTAGGAGTAGCACAATTTTTGTGATCCTGTTTTGAAAATGAATGGAAGAGGTTTACACTCCCAGGTGGCTAAGCCATTCCTGCGTCACAGGCAGGCACCATGTTCAGCATTTATGGTTTGGGGAGAAAGCAAGCCCAGGGGGTTGTTGAAAAAGAGAGAAGAGAAATGGAAATATCCCTGCCTGATTTTGGCAAAGCACATACGATGTATCAATATAGCAAGGGAAATGTCCCCAAAGATTTTAAAGAATCTTACTAGCTGGAAAAGGTCTCTCTGTTCTCAGAAACGTTATATTGCAGTAATGTGTATTCTCAAACTGCCAGAGAACTGTAAGTCTGGCTCTACCTCACCAGAATGAGCCCAGAAAGGTGAGCAGACTGATCTGCTGCATAACTAAAGCAGAGATTCAGAGTGTGCAAATCCCACTGTTAGGTGGAAACAACAACAATAAAAGCAGAACAGTCACAGTAAAAAAACAAAGGAACAATATTTTGGAAAATTTTATGAGCCCTAGAAGGCCTTCTTAGTTCTATATATGGGAAGGGCTTTAAAGGCATCAAGAGGGTGTTAGGGTCTCTGTCAGATGACATTGTTTTCATTCTTTGCTGCATACTTGTTATTCTGGTACAAGTTTTAAATTTCAAATTAAAACGGTGAGAATGAGAATACCAGAGGTCATTCCTGTAGGTAGATTTTCCTTGCCTACTTTGTGAATAAAGATCATTGAACTGAAATATTTTCATACACAAATCAAATTTGGGAAGTTAAAAATAGTAGACCTAAGCCCTAAAATACTGAAAATGAAAAGAGGAAGACCTAAGCAAAGTCATTACTGAGTTCATCATCACTGACTTTATACATGTGAGTGTGTGTGTGTGTGTGTGTGTCTGTGTGTCTGTGTATTTCATACTCATCAGCTTTCTGCCTGTGGCCCTCACATACCAAGAGAACTGTGGCTTTGGTTCAAGGGCTCCTGTTATTGATAGATATATTATTCATTGCAGTAGATCACAGTCCCTCTCCTCAACCATAGGTAAACCTGACACATCTTTACAGTTCAGGGAGCCACAGGAAAGGCCCCAGAAAGCCTCATGTTTATAGCTTAATTTTTCTTTAAACTTAAAAATCAATGCACCACCACCACATATCCAGTAGACCAAAGATCTTCCCTTTTTTGAACCAAACATTCACATCCCCATCTCAACTTCAAACTGATTTGATTCGACTGGCTCAGGACTACTTACTGTGGCAGATTCCCTTTCACAACAACAACAATTCATGTGTATGGTCTTGTGCCACATACTTTTTGCCTTTGTAGAAACAAAAGCATAATACAAAAAGCTCTGGTGAAGTTCAAGGCCTCAGATGTGCCATGTTTATGTCTAAATTCCACCACTAGAAACACATCATATCCTACTGGAGGTTCTCTTTTATAGTACAGAGGGCCTTAGGAAGCCTAACTTTTTAACTTTATATACTTTTGAAAAAAAGTCTTTTACATTCTAGAACTATAAAAGAATTGGGTTGAGAAATACATGGCTCAGGGATAGACTATGGACATGGAAACATGGACATCTTGAATATATCACCTGGAGCTACCACGATTGACCTCTTTCTAATGTTGCATAACCCTGGGCACCTTCTCCTTTTATGAAGTAATTGGAGTCTATCAAAAACCACTTTGATCAAAGTTGTCCCTTGAGAACATTTAACTCAGGATTTAGCATTCAATAATATTAATCCAACACTTATTTCTTACTTTAACTAACATTAATGGAAATCCCCGATTTGTAGGAGGCACTGTGCTAAACATCAAGAAAAACAGGGTAATCATTCACAAGAAGAAACGTGAGGTATAGATTAAAATAGATCCACATAAGTAATAATAATTTGTTCCAAAGCAGCTTGTATGTGATGTAATGATTTCATATGTAGGTTATTTCTGAATATCATAGGCTTCTTGGTTACCTCAAGATAATCAATCCATCCTTCTTTGACTGGAAGTATTCAAAGGAAGCACCAAAAGTTATTGGTTTCACCAAACATTTGTTTTAACAAGAATGTCCAGAAATCTTATCACAGCCTGGACTCAGTGTGGACTGGACTATACATGCTGCAATCAATGATTTACTGAAGGTTGAACCTCCCATTCAGAGTACTTAGAGATTTGGATGAAAAGAAATAGTAAATCAATCCCCAGTTTTAAACATAAGTAACAGAAAAGCACACATATAGTATAAGTTCTTCTATTGCTAAAGGATATACACAAAGAACATAGGTAATAACAACTATATTCATTCTGTTTCTGATACCATAAACTCATCTGTTCTAACCCACATGAATTTCCATTAATTTGTATATCAGATTCGTAAAACTTATCTGGCATGTTGGATTAGTCAGCTTTCTGTCACTGTGAATAATGAACTTCTAAAGAGAAAAGAATGGCTTTGCCTCATGACTTCAGAGGTCCCAGTCCATGGCCAATTGGCTGCATCACTTTGGACCTGGCTGAGGCAGCGCATCATGGCAGAGTCACCAGAATGGATATTTGATGGATAAATAAATATATCATAATGGAGCATATTTAGCCTTTCAAAACATATCTGAAAATAAAAGCTTATGATTATATATTTGATTTCGCTTTTATCCAGTAACTAGAAAACTTAAAATATTAAATTGTTCATCACATTTTAACAATGTCGCTAACAGAAAGTAATGATAGGTAGGTAAATATGTAGATAGATAGGAGCACATACATATATGCATCTGTTTGTATGGAAAAAGGAGAAAGAATGAAAGAATGAAATTCACTTTAATTTCCAATGCAAAAAGAAATGGGAAATTCCACAATGTAATATTCCCTTTCTACATTCAAACATTAGAGGTGTGCCAAATTCTGCCTCTTTTTTATACAAATTTTCTGAAATCCATCTGCTTCAAGATGAAATATACATTTTATCCCAGCTTCAGTCATATCAACTAAATCAGTCATATCAACTAAATCAGTTCTTAGATCAGAAGCTCCGTGAATGTAGGAATATGTTACACATGGTCATTCAAGGTAAAAATTGTGAACTGGGTTAAACTGACCCTTCCACTTGCCCTCTTTGTTTCCCTCTGCCCATCTCATGTCCCCATCTGCTTCCCTGATTGCCAACCCTTCTAAGGCTCCTAATGGCTCCTAGAAGGCCCAGGTCTCCCAGGCCTATACTCCCTGATTCTGTTTGTGGGCTCTCTGTCTCTGGGAACCTTCTCATCAAAGCCACTGATGTGAATTCAATTAAAACTGTACCCCACATTACCCACAAGAGCCAAGATCTAGAATAAATGTAATTGTCCATCATAAATGAATGGATGGGCTGGGGATTTAGCTCAGTGGTTCTGGCGCCTGCCTCGCAAGCACAAGGACCCGAGTTCGATCCCCAGTACCAAAAAAAAAAAAAAAAAAAAAAAGAAAAGAAAAAAAGAAATGAACGGATAAGAATGTGGCACACCACATAATGAAATACTCTTCAGCCTTGAGGAAGAATGAAACCCTGTCATTTAACAAGATAGAGGGAATGAAAGATCAATTTGTTAAGTGAAATAAGCCAGGCACAGAAAGGCAAGGAAGATAACAGGAAACAGGGAGCTAGCTCTTTTGCAAAGGGGACCGAGAGGTGGAAGGAAGGTACAAAGAATTAAGATGTGTTATGTACACACACTGATTCCCCCGATGAATATCATCATTACAAACTGCAACAAACATGCACTAACAAATTTTTTTAAATATTGTCCATTAAAAAAAAAAAAAAAACAGAAAGACAAACACTGCATGGCCTTCTGATGTGTGGAATCTTAATAAGTTGAACTCAGAAGCAGAGACAAAATGCTACTTACAGTGGGGTAGGCCTGGGAGGAGTGAGGGATAGTGATCCAAAGATTCAAAACTTCAGTCAGGTAAGAGGAATAAGATCAAGAGATCTACCATACAACATGGTGACTGGAGTTAATAGCAATGCACTGTAGTCTTGAAAATTGTTGAGAGTAGATTTGAAGTGTTTTCACCATAAAAAATGGTAAGTATGTGAGGTAACACATTTGTTAGTCAGCTCAAACTGACATGTATATATTTCAAAACATCATGCTGTGAAGGACAAATATGTACAATTTTGTCAATTTAAAAATTAATAACTAAAATAGTTTAATCTATTTTAATACATAAACTATAGTAAATGTCTTCATAGCTTAAAAGTTATAGTCAATTCTATTGATTCTATTGTTCACTGTTTTCTTAATAAACAAAGCTTTAATTTAATACCGACATGGCAGTGGTTTTGTAAAGTCCACTGGGTGAAACACGAAAGATGTACAACAGATCTTTCCCTGACCTTGAGGACTTTAACACTGGACTGGGGAAGATATGGCTACACTGAAACATTTCAAAGTAGAGCTAACGAATGATTTGGGTAATTTCCACAACTGGAAAGAGCATGAGCGAAAGCATAGAGATACAAAGCAAAAGGGCACTGTAGAGATTTTGAAAACTAGGCTATTGCAGGGGCCGTCTGCTTGCTGGTTGGATCAGCAGACTCAGAACAGTGGAGAACAAGGAGATGGGCAGAGCTGCCGGGAGAAGTCACGCAGCCTAGAGAAAGCTAAACTCGGGAGGTTGCATGGAGTGTCAGCCCCTACTGCTGGTTACCTTTTGGAAGATATAGGGAAGACTCCTTTTCCTTACATTTTCTGCTTCTAGAGGCTGCCCACTTTCTTTGCCCCTAGAGACGTCTATCTCAAATCCCTGGGTGATATAAATAGCTGTGCCTTCTCTGGTAAATGAGGCTTTGCAGATGTGAATAAATGAAGGATCTTGATATGGGGAGATTATCCTGGATTCTCTAAATAAGGGTTTGGTAAATAACTTCATATTCATTATCATTGGTTCTGAATTATGATTCTTCTGAAATCTTTGACATAACTGTAATGACAATGTCATAATTGGAGTATGTAACTTCATCACAAAGTATAGCGACATGGATAACAGATGCTAGAATGGAGGAAATGTTCAGCAAATCTCTCTTCAAGTGAACATTACTTGACACTGTTTTTGTTTTTGTGCCATGTGGAAAATGAAAAGCAAAGTTACATGGAGTAAGCTACCAAAGACCTTAAAGTTAGTGTATGATGAACTAGGATTTGAACTTGGGTCTCTCTGATTTCATTTGTACCCCAGCAAAGGGCAGGCAGGCGTTTCGGATCTTAGAATTTGATAATGATCTTCCACCGAGGAAAATTATTCTCTGACTGTCTAGTACATGCAGAAAAGCTAGGAAAAAAATCATGCAGAAAAGCTAGGAAATGAGTCGGGGCTGACAGAATGTTTCACTATTGGGGTTTTGTGGGAATAGAAGCTCATAGGAAAAAATGCTTTGTCCTTTATAGGAATGGCTATGTGGAAGCCATTCCTTCTTAGAAGTCTACTCCACCACTGCCATGGGAAGCCTGCTGTGACTGCTGTGCGGTCCTCCATGCGAGGGTCAACTGAACAGACACTCCATCGCACAACAACCCCCTCAGCATCCTGGGACCAATGTGAGGGTGGAGTTCCAACCTGATTGACTCTGGGGCCCGCCCCAGTGGAGCACACTTCTGAGGTGGGTCTGGGTGAATCATGAGGCTGTGGCTTGGGGTCTGTGTGTGACCTGTCCCTCCCACTCGCTCTCCTGCTCTGCTTCCTGGGCACCAAGAACCAAGCAGCTTCGCTCTGCCACATCCATCTGCTTAGAGGTCTCCGCCCTGAAAAGCCAGCCAATTAAGGACTAAAACCTTTGTGCTTTGCTCTGGGCCTCCTCACTGGACTGGCTAGAACTGACAGGGTGTCACTGCACTCTCAAGCATTCTAGCCAATTCCCCCTTCCCTCCTCCCTTCACAAGTATCACACCTGCAGGGTCTTCTGCTATCTTTGCATTGTCCCCCTTTCTCTTGAATGCTCATTGCTCTCAATGCATTTTTTACACACATATATGTCATCTTGTACCTGCTTCCAAAACGCTTGAGTTGACACTCATGATAACAAAGAGTTCAAATTCCAGAGTGCACTGCCCTATCCAAGCCAGCTAAGACACTCTTTAAGGTGTCTGCTGTGTCTCCAGTGCAGATCAATTGCTGCTGACCAGGATCCTTTCTGCTCAGCAGGTGGCCACCCGGGCTACACAGTCAATGTTTCTCCATCATGGTGTAACAGAAGAGCAATGCTGGCGGCAACAAGATGGAAAATCATCTATAAATGCTTCCTGCGTCTTTGCCAGGAAAGCTGGTGTGTTCTGTTGTTTCATCCATACCTGTAAAGAACAACCTGTCCCTTTATTCCATATGCTGCTTGTGAGAAATCAAACCTGTGTTTCTTCCC
Organism: Heterocephalus glaber; assembly: GCF_053883595.1. Taxonomy (NCBI): domain Eukaryota; kingdom Metazoa; phylum Chordata; class Mammalia; order Rodentia; family Bathyergidae; genus Heterocephalus; species Heterocephalus glaber. The sequence goes on from NW_028258312.1 coordinate 22,062,740, forward strand.
AAGCACATTTTCAACCTTTGCTTAAATTAGCACAGCTTGTCCCCCATTCCTGGTATTAGCTCACTAATGAGTACTGAGCCACCAGAGGAGATCTCCTACATAATGCTATATTTGAGGTCATTTTTAGGTTCTCATTTCTCTTCTGAAAAAGAAAATCTAATGTTATTTTCAAAAACAATCATGCTCATAAACATGTGGCTTCGTTTTACCTGAACCACTTTCTAATTCTATTATTAACTTTTGTTTTTCTCTTGCTTTTCGATGTGGCATATGTGCTTTTTTTTAATACTCTGGCAAAGCAACTTGACAGTTGGTAGCTGTCTGGCTGTTTATTCAACATATGTACCACTTAATGCACAGGTCTCAGTGATACAGTCCCCAACGTTGGTCCAACTGGAATAAAAGTCAACAAATAGAGCTTCACAGGAAGTACATTTACTTGGGGAAAGTTAAATATTTGAAAGGTGTTTAACAGTTAAGGTTTTAAGCCTAATGTCATAAGAATTTACAGGGTCAGCATCTCCCCCAGAACAGCACATTCTTTGGATTTCACATCGGAGCTCCATATGCTAGGAAATCACCTTTTTAATTAGATCTCTGTAGCCTCATTCTAACTTACCACTGTCACAAGTCTTGGATAAAAATCTATTCCCAAGAAACCTTTCAGTAAACAGTTAGCTGTAGATTCCTACAAGAAGATATTGAGACAGATTCTCCCAGATTGCAAGTGATTTTAAATTAGCTGCTCTGAAGAGTGGTGGGTGTGGTGTTATTCCAACATCCTCATATGTTACCTGAGCCTTTTCCTCAGGCAAAGCAAAACGGATTCACACTAGTTTCCATTTCTGAAAGTGAAATTGGGCTGGAAATTCTGTGGTCTATTCTGTTCTATCTGGACTAGAGGATGAGATAAAACACAGAAATCACCAGCCCATTGGGTCAGCAGGCTGGCTAAACTATCCATCCACCTACCAAGCAAAGCTACTCAGAAATTGGAAATAGTCTTCAAAAAAGAGGGAAGAGAATGAAGTAGTTAAATATGAGGATCAATTTAGCACCACATCTGTTAAATAAATTATCAAATTCATTCTCCCCTAAACCCAAAAGTAAAGACATTTTTTAATATTTTCACATTTTAAATGAAAAATAATTGAGGCTGAGTAGAAAAGTGACTTGCCTGAGGTGACAAAGATAAACACCAATACAATCAGACTCAAGTCTCACTGTGGGTAAAATCCAACTCCAATTCTTTACCAATATGGTATACTGCCCATTCATAACACTATTTATAATGAAAGTTTGGGAAACTTGTTATCTTAAGATTTTTGCAGAAATTTTGGGGAGACTCAATTTGACATAAGGCTTTTTGGCCCTGGAATTAACCTAGACTCCAGAAATAAATTAATTTGCCAAGCACCAATTTTCAAATTCTCTGTATCGAACAATAATGTTATCTTTTATAGACTCCTGTTCTCCCAGGCTACACTGCAGTCAGTGAGACCCAACCAAGTGTTCTCTCTGTGTCTAACTCTTTCCCTTGGCAGCCACCAAAGTCTGGAGTTTTTATCCTTTCCTTCTTTTTCTCAGCTGGAATAGAATACTTCCTCACAGGACCTGGGATCTGATATAAGGTGTTTAAGCCTTTTTTGCCAGTTAATTCTGTCAAGTTGAGTAGATGATTGGATGATGAAGGCAAACTAATCATATCAATGTGTTAACCTTTGATGAGTTCAGAGCTGAATGCACTATTAGAAGGCGGGTCCTAGTTGGAGGAGGTGGGTCACAGGGCATGACCTTGGGACTACATATGACCTACAACCCCATCCACCCCAGTGCTTCCCCTGCTCTGTGCCCCTTGGATGCCATGGATTGAGCAGCTTTCCACTGCTACTCCTTGTTTCCATGATGCTTCTGACTTGGATGCACCAGCAATGGGCTGAAATCTCTGAAACCAGGAGCTAAGATAAGCTTCTTCTCCTTCAGGTTGTGTGTCAGGTATTCTGTCTCAGCAGTGGGAAAGCTGACCAATAGACTGTCGTAGTTAGATCTGCTGTCATGTGCAGCCAGATGCATTATTAGTTAACATAGGTTCCTGGTTTTGTGCATTGCTTTACAACTTCCTGAAGTTCATGATTTCTCATATGGAACATAACTAAAAATGACACTGGATTCAATCATATCAAAGCAGAGAAACTAAAGAGAAAATAACTAAATTGGAATGTGTACTGAGTTGTTATTGATCACCCAACCCATAACCTGTAAATACAATAAACATAGAATGCATTTTGCAAATAAGGATTGATATAAAAAGGAGCTAAGTATTACCCCTAGTATTACGGTTAACAAATAACTGAGCTAGTGCCTAAACAGGAATGCTGTGAAGTGTTTTTAAATGTGCATTTTCACCAGCATGGTTTTTCTTTCCAAATGTATATTTGGAATAGTGATGGAATTTGTAATAAAGATTTCACTTTAAACATTATTAAGAGATCAAAACATTATGATGAGCTTTCAGAATCACTTTCTTTTTACATTCCTTTTCAGAATCTTTAATTTTCCAGTTTATATTATAAATCTCCAAGAAGAAATATATTTCAGACTTATTTCAGCAAGTATGCTTGTTTCTTCAAAAGTATATGGTCAACAATTTATAGAAAACTAGTGTGTTTCAAATAACAAAATTTAGGAAATGATCAACAAAGTTTCATATACTGATTCAATGTTTTCATGGCATACTAAAGCACAAAATTTGCTATAATAATTCATAACACATGCAAATGTATAGAGAGCTATGTCTTCATCTGTAAAGATCTCATATATAACCATCCCAAATTTTTATTTATTATACTAAGAAGGGGTCAGATGTCTTTTCTGTACAATGCATTATGAACACAGTTAATCAGTACATATTAAAGTCTGGTTACTTATTGTACTTATTATTGTTCCCGAAAAGAAAATAAATATTGAGGAGATTTACTAACTTGTTCAAGTTCACATAGGAGTCTATAGTTGAACTAAAATTGTAATTTCTGTTTCCGTTCTATTCTAAGTCCCTGCATCACCATTCTTCAGAATCAATTACTTCTCTGGATCTGTAAGGTGAAAAGAGAAATGAGAAAGGGGATGATATTAAATTCTGAAATATGATTTATTCTCATTTTATCTTTGAAGACAGGAAACAAAAAGTACTGTAGTGTAAAATCGTCACTTGGAAGAAATCTTTATTTAAGACTAATCAGAAATTATCAGAACTCCAATTAACATGGATGTTAATTTTCAGTTTTGCAAGTTTACTACAGCTGTCACAAGCTCATAATTAAGATGGAGTCCTGCTTTTAATTTTGAGTTTTATTCCTGCAGAAATAAAAATGTAGACCCATCATGCTCTAATAGGTAATAAAAGGAAAAGAGTTCAAACTCTTGGTAGTACAATGACTTTCCAAAAAACCCAGATCTTTTCCTTTTAAACACCAGATCAATAAATGACCCTTTTGATCAGAGAACAAGCTAAAACCACCTCTATATTTTGCTTGTTACTTTCATTTTTCCCCCAAGAAAAGATGAAGCTACTTAAGTGGCAGAACACAAAAGCACTGTGACACTTTCATCCTAGTAAAGAGTTCAAAAAGTAAATAAAACTTCTGCGAGCTTATAGTTAAGAACAAAGCTAGCACCGGTAGGTAGTTCAAAATCCTTTTGGGGTGAGGGGTATATTCAGAGCACCAAGAATCACTATTTCCATTTGGACATACAAGTGATCTAAATAGCATTTATATGACTTTGAAAGCCTTTTTGAAATAAAAAGTAGAGCAAACTACAAAAGTATAAATTCCAAGTTTTCCTACTTCGTTCCTACTTTGTAGAACATTTCGTCAGGGTGGGGGAAGCGAGGACATCCCATGCACTCAGAAAAGAAAGAACACGCATGCCGCAGGCCCATGGCACAGATATGAATTACAGTAATGAGACTCAGGGAGCAGACTGAGTCTCTCATTCAATTAGCTCTCTGCCTATTTCTGTAGGAGCTGTTGGATGAGGAACCTGAGCGGGGATTCTGCCACCACTGGCTGACCCTCATCTTCTGATTAAAAGTGCCTACTGAAACAAAGACTAGCAAAAAAGAATGCAAATGCCAAAAAGTGAGAAGATGAGATTGAGATTTATGAGAGGGACTGATGCACACGTTGGCCACCAAGCTGAGTATTTTGGCATAACCTTAATGCTCAGCAGTACAGAGAAACGCCCTGTAAGCCTGATATTTCTATTTCTTTTAAGAGGTGATTCGGGCCATTTGCTTGATGCTTATAAAGAAACTTAACGGTGAATTTTACAATATAAAAAAACAAACTTTTGAATGTATTTTTAATGTAAGGAGAAAGTACAAACTCTCTCCTCATACTGCATATTGTCTTGGCTGTCAACAAAATAAAGATGCACCCACGGAGTGGTTTGTTTGGTTCATATCTGTATTGTTGTATAGCTGCTGAGAACACAGTCAGGTTCCACGTTTTGATCACCTGTTAGTTATTTCTTCTTGAGTCTTAGTGGATTCAATACCTGTTTTGCTCCCTCCATCGCAGTTAAATTCATCCACACAAATGAGTACTCAAGTCTGGTTGCAAAGAAAAAAACGCTTGGATATTTTTATGGAAAATGTGCCCTGAGTAAAAAGCCACTATAATGTCAGAACTAAAAAAAAAAATGATGGCAGTTTTGTGTTTGAGCATTTTTTACTGGAAATGTTAATTGCAAAATGTGCCAACTGAGATTTGCTGTCTTTACCAGCAAAAGTCTCTCTCATTTGCTGCTTTGTCTTGTTGTACATCCATAATGCAGTCTGAATGAGTGATGTTCTTGAATCACTGCTCCTTCCAAATTCCTTTTCCCCTCCTTTCCTTGCTTTCCTACCTTTCAGAGTTCGGTCTCTATTGTTCTCCATGTCTGGCAGTCCTTCTGGAATTCGGGCTTTATAAACTGCTATCGGAAGGATTGCATGATTCTTTTCCTCACCACTCGTACACTGCCGAGGGACTCTTTTTGAAGGCCTCACTCTCACCATCAAGAACTGGGGAGGTAGGCCCAGTGGCCTTCGGGGATTTAATTAGAGTTCACCAAGTTAGAATCTCCAAGCTCTCAAAGACCTCATTTAAATACAAGTTCACTCACTTTTTCAACTGTTTCTTAGGCCCTTATTAAAATTTCAGGTTATTAAAGGGAACATCCTACATTTTGCAGTACACAGAAAATAAACCTGGGTTGTGCAGAATCCCAAACACCCTCCAGGTACAAATGCAAACTCCTGCCAATTGTGAGGAAAATAATAATGAATTAGCTTATAAATTATTGAAGCAAACATTGTGGACTTTTTTCAATCATGATCAATTACATTCATATGAGTAACATCAGTTTTATAGTAGATTGAGAGAACATACACACCTTCTATGCTTGTGGTCAGTTGTCCTAATATTATCTTATATAAAATGATCACAGGTATGACTACTCCTAACTCTAGGTGGTGTTATCTCCCTTTCTGCAAGCTGTGTCAGGACACTGGATGAAAGATGGTGACAAATCAAATCAATTTATAAAATCTCTCTTGGCTATCAAAGCTCTATTATACACGCACATAAGAGAACTACACACGACACAATGCCTGATTGACAACACTGGAATTTTACTCTCTACATTAAGGATTACATGTGAACTGGAAATGGATTTAAAACATAAATTGACTAAGTCACTATGTCAAATTAAACAGCTAAGTACAACTGAAATCCAGGTAGCTTTGACACAAAGAAAGACAGGACCACAATGTAAGGTGCCCAGAAGCAAAGTGCTACATAAACAGGAGAAAGAGGCAAAAAAGAAAGCAAATGTGTTGCCTCCACGGTATTTAATTGTCGCAGCCTCCTAATAAAGATCATGCAAGCCAAAAGGAGAAATCCACAGAAAGAAGAGAGATGGGAAGAAAACTGAAGCGTGGCCACGTGCATTTGACTTCAGTTCACAAAATAGTTCAACATGACTTTTTCCTATTTTAGTCGTTGTTGCTGCTGTTGCTGTTTTGCTTTTCTAATTTCCACTGGGAAAAAAAAACACTGCTTAATAAAATAAATGTGAGAATTCTGTTTCATTTATTGTTTTCCAGTCTTTCTCAGCTCACACTCCTATGATATGAAGGTGAAATTAGCATATGAGATTTCTCAAAGTTAACCCTCACTACGGTTGGCATAGCCAGCCTGAGAATCTGTTCAGAAAGAGCTACTAGAGAGATTCGGGTTGTCTGTACACAATGAATTTTGTATTATTTATGTGCTTTTAGTAGGGATAAAATTGTATGTGCTTCTCCAGCCTCTATTTTATTCATTTTATTCTTAAGAAAAATGTAGCAGTGGAGATACGAATATGAAATCTTTTACACCAGTTTACACTAGCAGTCAAGTCATATTTTAGACTTTATTGCTTTTTGGCATTACTACACAGAAAAATAGTAAATTTATCATCTTATAAAAGCACATTAGTTCTCAGTTACAACATAGCAAGACGAGTTTAATAAATTCACATTGGTATAAATTCACATGAACTTCCCAAGATGAGATACTTTTCATAACTTAAAATTTTAAAGTTTTGGTTTATGATGATCACCTTGAAGTGAGGAAGGGAAATCTGTTTCTTCAAAAGATGAATTGAAATTTTTCCACTTTCATTCCACCAAAAGATCATGCTTAAGTACTTCCATTAAATGTAAAATATTTTTTAGATTTGCCTTGTTATTTAATGAAATTCAAAATCAGTTTTCAAAGACAACCACCCCATTCCCCTAACCCTCCAAAAAACTTGTCATTTCATGACAAACATAGATTTCCTGAGAGATGAAAAACATTTGCTGTGAAAATTACTATATTTATCCTTGAGACATATTTGGTAAAATTCACTAATTTGCCCAGTGCATAATTTCAGTATGTTCATGGAAAAACAAACTGTCTTACCAATGACTTTAAAACAGAATCCCTCTGCTCTTAGAATTCGATGGAAGCAAGCACTATGTAAATACTAATGATTGAGCATGATCTTCTCAGGCAGTGGGAAGGAAAATGCTTATTTTGGCAACACACACACACACAACTTTTGGGGGGGTGCTTTACACTATAGTCATAAAAACACTCAAAACAACAATTTACAAGTGAACTTTCAAGTCCAAATAAGATTGAATACCAAGTCAACAAGGTATGAATCCTACTTTTCTTTTTTTTTCTTTTTT